>NC_084616.1:41900014-42270014 GCF_033978795.1 Nerophis ophidion | reverse complement strand
ATGTCTTGCTGAAATAAGCAGGGGCGTCCATGATAACGTTGCTTGGACGACAACATATGTTGCTCCAAAACCTGTATGGAACTTTCAGCATTAATGGTGCCTTCACAGATGTGTAAGTTACACATGCCTTGGGCACCAATGCACCCCCATACCATCACAGATGCTGGCTTTTGAACTTTGCGCCTATAACAATCCGAATGGTTATTTTCCTCTTTGTTCTGGAGGACACCACATCCTCAGTTTCCAAATATAATTTTAAATGTGGACTCGTCAGACCAAAGAACACCTTTCCACTTTTCACAGTCCATCTTAGATGAGCTCGGGCCCAGTGAAGTCGGCGGCGTTTCAGGATATTGTTGATGAATGGGTTTGGCTTTGCATAGTAGAGTTTTAACTTGCACTTACAGATGTAGTGACCAACTGTATTTAGTGACAGTGGTTTTCTGAAGTGTTCCTGAGCCCATGTGGTGATATCCTTTACACATTGATGTCGGTTTTAGATGTAGTACCATCTGAGGGATCAGAAGTCCTTAATATCATCACTTACGTGCAGTGATTTCTCCAGATTCTCTGAACCTTTTGATGATTTTACGGACCGTAGATGGTAAAATTCCTAAATTCCTTGCAACAGCTCGTTGAGAAATGTTGTTCTAAAACTGTTTGACAATTTCCTTACAAATTGGTGACACTCGACCCATCGTTGTTTGTGAATTACTTAGCATCTCATGGAAGCTGCTTTTATACCCAATCATGGCACCCAACTGTCCCCAATTAGCCTGCACACCTGTGGGATGTTCCAAATAAGTGTTTGATGAGCATTCCTCAACTTTATCAGTATTTATTGCCACCTTTCCCAACTTCTTTGTCACGTGTTGCTGTTATCAAATTCTAAAGTTAATGATTATTTGCAAGAAAAAAAATGTTTATCAGTTTGAACATCAAATATGTTGTCTTTGTAGCATATTCAACTGAATATGGGTTGAAAATTATTCGCAAATCATTGTATTCCGTTTATATTTACATTCAACACAATTTCCCAACTCATATGGAAACGGGGTTTGTAAATAACTACTAATAAAGATAGAATATTATTAACCGCAACATCTAAGTGTAAAAAAAACACCAACAACATTATGATTTGTAAATTTTCAGAATGTGCTCAGTCTATTTTTAAACAATCTGAAGTTGTCTTTATCTTTAAGTTATCGTGCCGTGATTTTACTAGTCCGGCCCACTTTGGGAGTAGATTTTTCTCCAGGTGGCCCCCGGTCTAAACTGAGTTCGCCACCCCTGCTCTACATGAACGGACAAATGTAAACGTTAAACCTGCGAGTGATGCCATAGATGTTTGCACTATCAGTATCAGCACCGTCTAGAATCCATAATAAAAAGAGAGCACATACCCAAGTGCTATACGCCAACATTCCCAGTCTATATATCATGCTGGTTCTGTCTGCTGGCCAGATGTGTGAGAGTGCAGATGTGCTGTTTAAGAAAATGTAGGGTAGTGTTGATGGGCAAGTATCATTTAAAGCAAAGGCTTTTGTTGATAAACTGCGTCTTGACAGTAACCATGGCAACCCTGATGAGCAAGCCCTCAATTGCAAAACAGTTTTTTTTTGGGGGGCGGGCAATCTCAGACGGCGTGCAAGGCTAATATATGACTGTTTTCAGTCATGAATCAGTACTCATGGGATGGCGACTAGTTTGAAGTGGCTTTGCTCGCGATCGAATCACTCAGGAGCTGAATAGGAACTTAGAGGGGGAGAAAAAAAATGTATGTTTGTCCACATTTTGCATTCATAAGCATGCGAATTTCCATTTCAAAGTGTGCACCATGAGCGTAGGTTTTCTATCTCTGGATATGCAGCATGGCTCAGCCTAGTTTAAGTTAAAGGTGAACCGTGAAAGGATCCTATCATCAGTTTCTTCTGCACGTGATGACATTTCTTAATGAGGGAATATGCCCTTCTTGCCGTCCCTTCCCTCCCACCGCCACCCCTTCCATTCGCCAAATATAAAACAGTGGTTTCCCTTTGATGGACAAACCGAGATTATCAGCCAAGAGTCAGACACGCACACAGACGCAGACATCTGCACATAGCCATGCACGCATACATGCGGCTGGTAATTATATTTGGATGTGAAACACTGTTAAAGCTTTTAATTACTCACTAATCACTATGAACAGTCTCAGAATTAAATTCTTAATTAAAACAGAAGAATTTCGACTTGCTATCTCCTCAAGGATTTGGCACCCATCCAGCTCAGCACCCCCCACCCCAAAGCAGCCAGGCCTATAGCTGGCTCCATATGGGTGATAATAATAATAATAATAGGTCTTAACTTTGTGGAAGCTCTGTGGAATGCAACAATTATACTGCAGCATATCAGCCAATCGCTAGTGTTTGCAACCCCCTGCCTGTCTTTTGGCTTATTTTAATTTGCAACAGAGGTGTTTAAGTTTTACAGAGCATAGACTGAACGTTATTTTTGTATGTGGTGATCTGGAAAAAGTCTTCAAGCTTTTAACTTAACTTGACTTTTCCATCGTAGCTTTGAAACTAACCCCTTTGACTTTACAGGGGACGTAAAACTGCAAGAAAGCCATGCTTCAATAATGGTTAGTAACCGGTTCCAAAAGGTCCAACAAAACTTTTCTCATAAAACACAATGCAAATCCAATGAGTCTGTTCCAAACACCCAACCGAACGAACTCAAAACACATTTCATAGAGAACAATTTTTACATGCATAAAAACTATGTGAATTTTATTATACAGTGTGGGGCTGCACAATGAATCAAATGTTGTTCTTGATCACGATTTTGGCAGCTAGGATTAAATGAGGGTCATCGTCTGCAATAATAACATTTAAAAAACAGGCTACGTTGTAGGGCTGGGCGATATTTCCGTTTTTTAATATCTCGATACACGATATATATCTCGATATTTTAACACTTGATACATATAATCACAGCAGTATGATGATTCTATGTGTCTACATTAAATCATTCTTGTTCATACTGAATTAAAATATGCTCATTTTAAACTTTCATGCAGAGAAGGAAATCACGAATAAGTCAATTGACCAAAACTGTATTTATTAAACAGTTATTAATCAGTGGCACAAACAATTATGTCTTTAACAAAACAGAAAGTGCAAGATTGTCAGAGATATTTTAAAACAAGCTTTTCGTGCATTTTTGTGCATGATTTGACCAAGATGACATATCAAAACAACACTAAATTAAAGTGTACTTTTTGTACAGAACGCCACTACAGTAGTTTACAAAAAATAAAGTGCACTTTTGTGCATGATGTCACACAAAATATCTCAATGACTGTCAAATAAAAAAGAGCTGCATAACAGGAAATCAAATAGTGTCCGTCCTTCGCTATGTGGTAGGTTATTGCGGACATTATCTCCTTTTGTTGTTGACTATTTTTTTCATATGGTGTTGATCTGGAAATGTTTGCCTGGGCATTTTGATGTTGTGGTCGTGTGGCACCGAACAGAGATGTTGAACTGCGGAGTAACCACTCTTCATTCTCTAGCAGGTGACTTGTCAAATGATGCTACGTATTAGCAGTAATGCTCCTTTTTGTAGCAAAACCTTTGCCCCACACTTGACAAATTACGGTTGTATGTTCGACATATTCCCACTTGAAGCCAAACCACCGCCAGGCGACGGACCCCCTGCTGTTTTTCTTGGGAATTAATTCTTCCTTCATTTGTTACCAGATTCGCACCTTCTTTCTCTCGTATTACCACTCGCACGGCTCCGCTAGCACCACAGCTAACGTTACCCATGCTGCTACCTCTCTGCTCCGCGAGGGCGTATACGTACAGTATGTGACGTATGTAAGAAGTTGCGCTTGCTGTCTGTGAGAAGGAGAGATAAGAAAGAGTAAACAAGAGCCTGCAGTGTAATGCCCCCAGCTAAAAGCAACTGCGTGAGAACGTATACTCAAATATCACGATATAGTCATTTTCTATATCGCACAGAGACAAACCCGCGATATATGGAGTATATCGATATATCACCCAACCCTACTCCGTTGCATTTCAAACCAAGCAAGTTTACAACCAACAGTTATCCAACCACCAGAAGACGCCCAATAGACCGGGGACTACTCATGTGATAGTGAGTAAGAGTGAGTGACAACAGATGTTGGAGGTAGCCAGTAATTATTGGGAAAAATAAATGCATCATTACATCGGTGGCCTTCCCTCCCACAAGGGTACCCAAAGGCCCGCCTCGCCGCTCATGAGGCACTCCCGGTTGTGTCCTGAAAACCCGGAAATGCTCCGGTGCGGACGACCGAACCACAAACGCCACAAAGAGTTACACGGCAAAGCTGCGTTTGTGTGCACATTCAAACAGATTATAAAGTTGTGGAAAAAGGTAATTAACAACACTTCTCTGCTTTTCTCAAGTGTCGTCGTTTGCCTGCACTGTAAAGCTAGTTGATAACAGAGCAGGCCGCCCGCCACTGGCGCAAAGCCCTGACTCGGGTTGTACGGGATACCGGTATTAGTATAGTACCGCCATACTAATGAATCATATTCGGTACCCCTTTATTTTAATGGACATGACGTCGTAGTCACGTCTTTTGGTTTTTACGAGAAGACATGCATGTTCGGCAACGATAAAATAGATTTTTTTTCTTTAAACTAATTTTTAGATATTCCATCCATCCATTTTCTACCGCTTATTCCCTTTTGGGGTCGCGGGGGGTACTGGCGCCTATCTCAGCTACAATCGGGCGGAAGGCGGGGTACACCAATAATGAAAAAAAAAACAATTTCATTACTAAAAACAATACTTATTAACAAACACACAAAAGTACTGAACTTTAGTACCTTTGAGAATCTTTATTGATTCTCAGGTACGGGTAATTGATACTGCGTCGGTTCAAATGTGGAAGGCACCTGTACCTACACACAACACAAGCCAACCAAAAAAAGAATTAACATAACCCAGAGTAAATTCAAAATACATTTTAAGTACATAAATAATATTTTTTTTTAAACAAAAAAAGGGACCAATAATTACAAAAATAAAATTAAACAAACAATTAAATACCAATGTGCTTGAGAGAACCCATCCATCCATCTATTTTATTTTGCACTGTTGGGGGAAAAATGCCACCCTTAAACATGTTTTTTCCTTTTTCTACAAGTGTAAAACTCTTTTTATTCTATTGATTAAATAATTTTTAACTTTGTCAATCAATCAATCAAAGTTTATTAATATAGCCTTTAATAACAAGTGTCTCAAAGGGCTGCACGAGCCCAACGAACCCACATCAGGGCAAGGAAAAAACTCAACCCAATTTGTAGTGGAGTTTGCTATTGGACTGACCAGCCTGGACAGTTATGTACCAACAGCAAAACCATTTCACCGCTGCATTCTTTAACTGTGGGAACATGTGCTGGTGCGGAAGAGGGACATGCAACACATCAAAAATTTTTGTGAACATTCCTGTAATATTGTATTGTTCTAGACGAGTGTTTTTCAACCTTTTTTTGCGCCAAGGCACATTTTTTGCATTGAAAAAATGTGGAGGCACACCTCCAGCAGAAATTAATTAAAAAACAAAACTCAGTTGACAGTAAAAAGTCGTTGTTGCAATTGTTGGATATGACTTTAAACGAGAACCGAGCATGCATCACTATAGTATAGCTCTTGACTCACATCACACTCTGACTTATTTGGAGTTTTTTGCTGTTTTCCTGTGTGTAGTGTTTTAGTTCTTGTCTTACGCTCCTATTTTGGTGTCTTTTTCTCTTTTTTTGGTATTTTCCTGTAGCAATATTTCCCACATCTATTTTGTTTTTATCCTTCTTTGTGGGGAAACAAAGAAGGATATTGTCCTGGTTGAAAGAAGCTATTGTCGTTTGTCATGTTCGGATGTAAATTGTGGACTCCATATTTTCTCCACAGTAAGTCTTTGCTGTCGTCCAGCATTCTGTTTTTGTTTACTTTGTAGCCAGTTCAGTTTTAGTTTTGTTCTGCATAGCCTTCCCTATGCTTCAATGCCTTTTCTTAGGGGCACTTACCTATTGTTTATTTTTTTGTTTAAATATTGAATACCTTTTTACCTGCACGTTGCCTCCCGCTGTATCCGACATCTACAAAGCACTTAGCTGCCGGCCGCAACCTACTGATATGGAAGAGTATTACACGGCTACTCTGCCGAGCTCTCGGCAGCACCGACACTCAACAACAACACATTATTTGCTGACTATAATTACTGGTTAGCAAAAAATATTTTTTACCCCAAATAGGTGAAATTAGATAATCTCCCACGGCACACCAGACTGTATCTCACGACACACTTGTGTGCCGCGGCACAGTGGTTGAAAAACACTGTTCTAGACCAGTGGTTCTCAACCTTTTTTCAGTGATGTACCCCCTGTGAACGTTTTTTTAATTCAAGTACCCCCTAATCAGAACCAAGCATTTTTGGTTGAAAAAAAGAGATAAAGAAGTAAAATACAGCACTATGTCATCAGTTTCTGATTTATTAAATTGTATAACAGTGCAAAATATTGCTCATTTGTAGTGCTCGTTTGTAGTGCTCTTTCTTGATATCCAAGATGGCGGCGCCCGGAAGGGCTGCGACCTCGAGGAGCTCCTGCTAAATATGGAACATTTGGCAGAAATACCGGACAATTCTACAAACTTTATGGCTGGCTCACATCGTGGTCACTCCGTGATCACGTACGACCGCCAGACACTTCTGGATGTGGACATATTGGGCCGTTTTGGACTGATAGACGCGTGCTTGCTAGACCTGTTAACTAGCATGGGAATACTTCGGCGGCTACATCCAGCGGCCTGTGAAGCAGGGGAGTATAGTAGCAGCGGGGGCCGTCTACGGAGCAGACGCCAGCGGTGTGATCGGAAACGCGGATGCCGAGCGGGGCTAAAAACAAAGCAGAAGGCTAATCCCCACAGAAGACCACTTCCCTCCATCCTGAAGCCGGATTTAAATGGAAGATGCGAGACTACTTGTCTGGGTAAGGAGTCAGTTAAATTAGAACAAGTTTTTTCTGCTTTGAGTGTTTCAGAGTTGGACATGTGTTCTACTGACGTGGCTAACTATGATGCGTGCAGTTTATCAAAGCAACAAACAAATAATCAGAAAATTCCCGTCATATCAATTCCTAGATATGGTCGTAATTATACTAAATGCACTGGGCATAATAAACACAACATTATTAATATTGCTACTACGGATAATTTGATCAAAAATTCCCTAAAACAGCCCACTACCTATAATATAGGTTTTTTAAACATAAGTTCATTGTCTCCCAAAACGTTGTTAGTTAATGATATCATCAGAGACAACAATCTTAACGTCATCGGTCTCAGCGAAACCTGGCTTAAACCAAACAACTTTTTTGCGCTAAATGAGGCATGTCCTCCTAACTTTACACATGCGCATATTTCCCGTCCTCTTAAAAGGGGTGGGGGGGTCGCACTAATATACAACGAAAACTTTAACCTTAGTCCTAACATAAATAATAAATACAAAGCGTTTGAGGTGCTTACTATGAGGTCCGTCACACAGCTGCCTCTACACTTGGCTGTTATCTACCGCCCCCCAGGGCCCTATTCGGACTTTATCAATGAATTCTCAGAGTTCGTTGCTGATCTAGTGACACACGCCGATAATATAATCATAATGGGGGACTTTAATATCCATATGAATACCCCATCAGACCCACCGTGCGTAGCGCTCCAGACTATAATTGATAGCTGTGGTCTCACACAAATAATAAATGAACCCACGCATCGCAACGGTAATACGATAGACCTAGTGCTTTTCAGGGGTATCACCGTTTCGAAAGTTACGATACTCCCGTATACTAAAGTATTGTCCGATCATTACCTTATAAAATTCGAGGTTCGCATGTTCGGCAAACTAATAATAATAATAACTGCTATAGCAGCCGCAACATTAATATGGCCACAACGACAACTCTTGCTGACCTTCTGCCCTCGGTAATGGCACCATTCCAAAAGTATGTGGACTCTATTGATAACCTCACTAACAACTTTAACGACGCCCTGCGCGAAACCATTGATAACATAGCACCGCTAAAGTTAAAAAAGGCTCCAAAAAAGCGTACCCCGTGGTTTACAGAAGAAACTAGAGCTCAGAAATTATTATGTAGAAAGCTGGAACGCAAATGGCGCACAACTAAACTTGAGGTGCACCGTCAAGCATGGAGTGATGGTTTAATAACTTATAAACACATGCTTACCTTAGCTAAAGCTAAACATTACTCAAATCTCATCCACCGTAATAAAAACGATCCTAAATTTTTGTTTAGTAAGGTAGCATCGCTAACCCAACAAGGGACTCCTTCCAGTAGCTCAACCCACTCAGCTGATGACTTTATGCAATTCTTTAGTAATAAAATTGAAGTCATTAGAAAGGAGATTAAAGACAATGCGTCCCAGCTACAACTGGGTTCTATTAACACTGACACAATTGTATATGCGGCGGATACTGCCCTCCAAAATAGTTTCTCTTGTTTTGAGGAAATAACATTAGCGGAATTGTTACAACGTGTAAATGGAATAAAACAAACAACATGTTTACTTGACCCACTTCCTGGGAAGCTGATCAAGGAACTCTTTGTATTATTAGGTCCATCAGTGCTAAATATTATAAACGTATCCCTTTCCTCGGGCACTGTTCCCCTAGCATTCAAAAAAGCGGTTATTCATCCTCTTCTTAAAAGACCTAACCTCGATCCTGACCTCATGGTAAACTACAGACCGGTGTCTCACCTTCCCTTTATTTCAAAAATCCTCGAAAAAATTGTTGCGGAGCAGTTAAATGAACACTTAGCGTCTAACAATCTATGTGAAACCTTTCAATCCGGTTTCAGGGCAAATCACTCCACGGAGACAGCCCTCGCAAAAATGACTAATGATCTATTGCTAACGATGGATTCTGATGCGTCATCTATGTTGCTGCTCCTCGATCTTAGCGCTGCTTTCGATACCGTCGATCATAATATTTTATTAGAACGTATCAAAACACGAATTTGAATGTCAGACTTAGCCCTGTCTTGGTTTAACTCTTATCTTACTGATAGGATGCAGTGCGTCTCCCATAACAATATGACCTCGGACTACGTTAAGGTAACGTTTGGAGTTCCCCAGGGTTCGGTCCTTGGCCCTGCACTCTTCAGCATCTACATGCTGCCGCTAGGTGACATCATACGCAAATACGGTGTTAGCTTTCACTGTTATGCTGATGACACCCAACTCTACATGAACCTAAAGCTGACCAACACGCCAGATTGTAGTCAGCTGGAGGCGTGTCTTAATGAAATCAAACAATGGATGTCCGCTAACTTTTTGCAACTCAACGCCAAAAAAACGGAAATGCTGATTATCGGTCCTGCTAGACACCGACCTCTATTTAATAATACAACTCTAACATTTGATAACCAAACAATTAAACAAGGCGACTCGGTAAAGAATCTGGGTGTTATCTTTGACCCAACTCTCTCCTTCGAGGCACACATTAAAAGCGTTACTAAAACGGCCTTTTTTCGTCTCCGTAATATCGCTAAAATTCGCTCCATTCTGTCCACTAAAGACACTGAGATCATTATCCATGCGTTTGTTACGTCTCTCCTCGACTACTGTAACGTATTATTTTCGGGTCTCCCCATGTCTAGCAATAAAAGATTACAGTTGGTACAAAATGCGGCTGCTAGACTTTTGACAAGAACAAGAAAGTTTGATCACTTTACGCCTGTACTGGCTCACCTGCACTGGCCTCCTGTGCACTTAAGATGTGACTTTAAGGTTTTACTACTTACGTATAAAATACTACACGGTCTAGCTCCATCCTATCTTGCCGATTGTATTGTACCATATGTCCCGGCAAGAAATCTGCGTTCAAAGGACTCCGGCTTATTAGTGATTCCCAAAGCCCAAAAAAAGTCTGTGGGCTATAGAGCGTTTTCATTTCGGGCTCCAGTACTCTGGAATGCCCTCCCGGTAAAAGTTTGAGATGCCACCTCAGTAGAAGCATTTAAGTCTCACCTTAAAACTCATTTGTATACTCTAGCCTTTAAATAGACTCCCTTTTTAGACCAGTTGATCTGCCGTTTCTTTTCTTTTTCTCCTATGTCCCACTCTCCCTTGTGGAGGGGGTCCGGTCCGATCCGGTGGCCATGTACTGCTCGCCTGTGTATCGGCTGGGGACATCTCTACTCTGCTGATCCGCCTCCGCTTGGGATGTTTTCCTGCTGGCTCCGCTGTGAACGTGACTCTTGCTGCTGTGTTGGATCCACTTTGGACTGGACTCTTGCGACTGTGTTGGATCCATTATGGATTGAACTTTCACAGTATCATGTTAGACCCGCTCGACATCCATTGCTTTCGTCCTCTCCAAGGTTCTCATAGTCATCATTGTCACCGACGTCCCACTGGGTGTGAGTTTTCCTTGCCCTTATGTGGGCCTACCGAGGATGTGGTAGTGGTTTGTGCAGCCCTTTGAGACACTAGTGATTTAGGGCTATATAAGTAAACATTGATTGATTGATTGAACTATTTGGAAAAAATATATAACAATAACTAAAAACATCCATCCATCCATCCATTTTCTACCGCTTATTCCCTTTCGGGGTCGCGGGGGGCGCTGGCGCCTATCTCAGCTACAATCGGGCGGAAGGCGGGCTAAAAACATGTTGAAAAATAAACAACTCATTCAACTATAAATAAGGATTTCTACACATAGAAGTAATCATCAACTTAAAGTGCCCTCTTCGGGGATTGTAATAGAGATCCATCTGGATTCATGAACTTAATTCTAAACATTTCTTCACAAAAAAAGAAATCTTTAACATCAATATTTATGAAACATGTCCACAAAAAATGTAGCTGTCAACACTGAACATTGCATTGTTGCATTTATTTTCACAGTTTATGAACTTACATTCATATTGTGTTGAAGTATTATTCAATAAATATATTTATAAAGGATTTTTGAATTATTCCAATTTTTAGAAAAGGTTTTAATAATCTCACGCTTGTCTTGGCATACCTTCAAGTACCCCCAGGGGTACACGTACCCTCATTTGAGAACCACTCTTCTAGACAACCAGGGCACCGGTGCATGTAAAGTTAAAGAACCAATGATCGACACGCACGCACACACACACACACACACACACACACACACACACACACACACACACACACACACACACACACACACACACACACCCACCCTCTCACACACACACACACGATGACCTTTACAAATTAATGGGGAAATTGTCGCTTTCTCGGTCCGAATCGCTCTTGCTGCTGGTGGCTATCATTATAAACAATTTGAGGAGCCCTACAACCCGTGACGTCACGCGCACATCGTCTGCTACTTCCGGTACAAGCAAGGCTTTTTCATTAGCGACCAAAAGTTGCGAACTTTATCGTGGATGTTCTTTACTAAATCCTTTCAGCAAAAATATGGCAATGTCGCAAAATGATCAAGTATGCCACATAGAATGGACCTGCTATCCCCGTTTAAATAAGAAAATCTCATTTCAGTAGGCCTTTAAAGCTTAGTAAAACTTGGTAATATTCCTATTCTGTCTTGATGGTCCTTCTTACTCAACATATATGTCATCTGAAAGAACTTGGGATTGACCAGTGACTTTAATTCCCTGAGGGGAAGACTGGTCAGACGCAACACTAGCAAGTAGACAAAAAAATCACATATTGACAGTTTTGCCTTGACTGAGTTATTCAGGTTGTTAATTTTTTTTTTTTTTCATAGACTTGCTGTAAGGATTCTTGTAGTTCTGCTGCCTTGGGGTCCATTTTTAACACCCACTTAAGTTGCTAAATTTGTCCAAAGCTTTACTGTGTCCTCCGAGGATCTGTGCTGCACCAGATTGGTTCTGGCAGTGCTCGTCGACCACGCCACACGTTCTAGATTCAGACATGTTTGAATGCAAATCATATTTTGCAGACGTTGGCATCATCAGGTAATGACTTTGTGCTGCCAGATTTCAGGCCTGCGGGCATGATTGTGACGGATTGTCGGTTGATGATCCAATTTTACGTTTTTTTTAAGAGCTTCCTAAAAAGTTTCTCCATCTGACAGGCACTTTATTAGATAATAAAAACCTGCCTATGCGGTGGATTTTGTTTTGTGAAATTCCATAAAGTCAAAACAACTCGGTTCACAAACTCATCGTTGACTCGTCTTCATACTTTTTATTCAATATGAATGAAAGCCCGAACGTGTCAGACATTTCTTTAGGATCCCGAGTACAATCACAAGCCTCGTTCCTGCGTCTCATTCTTTCTCACCCCGCTCTCTCTCCCTTGCATCTTCCCTCAGAAAAGCCTCTGACAGAAGCTGTCACTTCTGCAGAGTGTTTGGCTCGACACAACTATCAGCAGGAAGCGTGCCACCGTGACCTCTCGCTGCCCTGCAACCTAGATTGGTCTCGCTGTTATTTTGGAAATAGAGGCTGAGAGCGCTTGTCTTTTTAGGCGGGCTAAGCTGATGTGACACAAGCAGGATGTCAACTTCTTCTCCAATCTTTGGCAATGCTCGACTGTGGCTCCTCCCACAAACTGTATGGGCGTCGCAAAATAAGTATGATGGCCTCTCCAGTTCACATTAAAACCTCTTAAGGCCAAAGCGGTTTGTTTACGGCATGGCGCAGTGGTAGGGTGGCCGTGCGCAACCCGAGGGTCCCTGGTTCAATCCCCACCTAGTACCAAACTCGTCACATCCGTTGGGTCCTTGAGCAAGACACTTCACCCTTGCTCCTGATGGGTGCTGGTTAGCACCTTGCATGGCAGCTCCCTCCATCAGTGTGTGAATGTGTGTGTGAATGGGTAAATGTGGAAGTAGTGTCAAAGCGCTTTGAGTACCTTGAAGGTAGAAAAGCGCTATACAAGTACAACCCATTTCTTTATTTATTTATTTACATGCTTTTTTAATTTCTCTTTGCTATTTGGGCTTATTGGACCCTAATTAGAATGAAAACAAAAAAAAACATCTTTTGAAATGATGTACTTAGTCCATAAGTACACAAATGTGTACTTCATGTGTAGGGACATGCTACTGTAATTTTTATTTTTACACTTTTTTTTCTCTCCAAATTCCATTGTATGTTATAATCTTCTGTAGGGCTGCAAGTAACGGTTACTTTGATAATCGATTAATCTGTCGATTATTACTTCGATTAATCGATTAATAATCGGTTAAAAGAGACAAACTACATTTCTATCCTTTCCAATACTTAAAAAAAAAAAACCCCCAGCATATTGGCACCATGTCCTTTCGACTTGCCAAACAAGGCAAATGTTACAAAAATGTTATTTTTTTAATGAAGAGCACCATTGTCATGCACAATAGCAAACATGTTGCTTAGGGGAATTTCAAACCTGGCTATTATCTATTCCAACCATTCTGCAATGTTGGATGCTGAATGTCTTTCCTCTAGTGGCATGGTCCTAAGGCAGATTGACTTCATGTTCAATTTGTCTCCATGTATTGCCAAGGTGGCTACACATCAGTAGTGAGAGCAATTTTGCTCTGGGTGGCTTTTATGCCAGTCTACACTGCTTGGAATGTCTGCTCGTACTTCCTCTCCATCAGTTTGGTAAAATGGTTCCTCGAGGGAAGAGTGTAACCAGGGTTGAGGACGTTAATCATTTGTCTAAAACCTTCATCCTCCACCATTGATAGTGGCCTCATGTCAGTTACCAACACATTCAGGATAGCATCAGTCAATGCAGCCGCCTGCTTTGGTGTGCACACTTTCCTTTGTACCAAGTCGCTAATGCTGCCTCGTTTCTTTCTGAAATGAGAGAAACCATATTGTGAACGTAGTAGCATCATGTACATGTAACTCAATACATACCCAGTTGATTTAATTAATAATTTCTAATGACAAATATGCCACCACATTAAAAAAACAGCTAAATTAAATAAATGGACATTGGAGTTGCAGAATACACCAATAACAACACAGAAATGTAACTCATCAAATCAGAACTGGATCAGATAATGTACATGTTTCTGTTGTGAATAATAAATGATTCATTTTAGGCTGCCAGTGAATAATAGCATGAAATATTCCAGCCCCTTCATAATGTTTAGTTATACTAAAGTGTCACTCAAGTCTAAATAGATTTATATGGCTTTATTGGGCCCGGCTACACCGATCCATTATGAAACCAACCTGAGATATTTCTGTCCGTTACGTTTATTTCGAAATTGGTAAACGTGCATTTTCTCTCTCAAAACGGAGTCAAGTGTGCCAGAGACACATTATCAGCCCCACGTTGCAACAAAGGCATAACGTTACCGTTACTCACAAAAAAGCGGAACTTATGAATGCCTGTTGTGACTCAAAACAACACAGAAAATGAAGACGTCGCACTATCCAAAAAGTTCCTAACACTCTGAAAGTTAATACACAACTGTTGCTGCTGCGCTTCCTTGAAAAAAAAAATCTCGTTAACAAAAGATTAAAAACACACAAAGACGGACACAACGGATCAATATACTCGGACTATGGACTTAAAAAAGTTACGTACCGTGAGTTCTTCCCTTCATCCATGGCTCCTCTTCAGGTGCTCCCGAAGCAATGTTGTCCTTCCGTGCCATGCGAGGTCCATGCTGCACTTTTAGCAGGAAATGTCTTGTTTGAAGTTTTTAAAGTAAAGTGTTCCGACACTTTGGACGACTTAGGTCGTACACTTTTCTCCATTGAAGCAATAACCTCGAAATGTTTCTATGCTGAACTATCCGTACCGTTTCCCTCCGCTATTTTTCGAATGTTTCCAGGCAAAGGAGACGGCGTGGTCACGTGAGCTGCACATGACACATCATTGGCTGGCTCTCTGCCACCACATGAGATGTAGCCGTAGCGCATGCGCATAGCATAGATCCAACGAATCGATGATTAAATTAATCGCCAACTATTTTTTATAATCGATTAGTTGTTGCTCTACTCTTTCTGACACCACCAGATGGCAGTAAGTGTCCATATGTCGGCATAAGACCCCAATTTTGGGAACTAAGAGCTAAAAGTTGCTGTCCACGCATGTGGCCACCAAGGCCTTTTCAATGTTTTAAGCTACTTTTTGAAATTATATTTCTCCTCACAAATGCATCAATTATAAACAGTTTATTTGATTGATAAGTTTATTGACATCTTAAAGAATCGAATCCATGTAATGCTTTTAAAAGGCAAATGGATGGCACAAAAAGCCAAATTGCTTGTTTCCATTGTGGTCCATTAAATATTCATCACATTTGATACATTCAATAATAAGATATATAACCTGTAACATGTATATAAAAATACGTTAAAAAAATTGATAAATTATGAACATATACACATTATGCATGTCAGGTGATTTGAAAAACAATATATACAAAAAATGGGGGAGGGGAGGTGTATACACCAGTGTTTTTCAACCTTTTTTGAGCCATGGCACATTTTTTTCGTTGAAAAAACCCTGAGGCACACCACAAGCAAAAATCATTAAAAAAACTAAACTCGGTTGTCGATATTGACAATAAAAAGTTGTTGGATATGAATTTAAACCATAACCAAGCATGCATCAATATAGCTCTTGTCTCTAAGTAGTTGTACTGTCACCACCTGTCACATCACACCTTGACTTATTTGGGAGTTTTTTGTTGTTTTCCTGTGCGTAGTGTTTTAGTCCTTGTCTTTGGTGTTTTGTTCCTGTTTTGTTGGGATTTTCCTGTTGCAGTTGTCATGTCTTCCTTGAGCGGTATTCTCCACACCTGCTTTGTTTTTGCAATCCAGACTATTTAAGTTGTGCTGAAGCTATCCTTCTTTGTGGGGACATTGTTGATTGTCATGTCAAGTACGGCTGTACTTTGTGGACGCTGTCTCTGCGCCACACGGTGTAAGTCTTTGCTGTCGTCCAGCATTTTTTGTTTTGTTTACTTTGCAGCCAGTTCAGTTTTAGTTTAGTTTTGCATAGCCATGCCTGAGCTTCGATGCCTTTTCTTAGCGGCACTTGCGTTTTATTTTTTGTTCAAGCATAAGATACCTTATTATTTGCACGCTGCCTCCCGCTGTTGTCTGCATATTGTGATCATGACACGACGTGTTCCCAACATCTACAAAGCAATTACCTGTTGCCACTTACTGATATAGAAGGCTATTACATGGTTACTCTGCCGAGCTCTAGACAGTACAGACTCTCAACATTGGAACATTATTTACGGATTATAATTAATGGTTTGCAAAAAAATATTTTAAACCCAAATAGGTGAAATTACATAATCTCCAACAGCACACCAGACTGTATCTCACGGCACACTAGTGTGCTGCGGCACAGTGGTTGAAAAACACTGATATACATGACTATGCACATGTTGACTCCAAGAGTGTGCAAAACAGAATGAGAAAATATATACACTCTGTTTGATGCTTTGAAGAATCGCTGGGGACCAATTTTGGTTTAGATCAGGTAGAGGTTGAGCTGAGCCATGATTTTATGGCAGTTTTCGAAATTAGTAGGAAAGTTTGAATTTTAAGGTCTGTTGGTAGTGCATTCCACTGTGTGGTGGCAAAATAGAATGCATTTTTTCCCACGAGGGTCTTGAATTTGTGGGCGGGGGGATGAGGTCTAAGGAACTCCCTCTCATGTAGTACCTGTGAGCATCACTTCCTCTGGTGAAATAGTTGGACAGGCACTAGGGGACAGTTTCTATGACTAATTTGAATACCAGGCACATTGCAATTTGGTGTACTCTTTCCTCAACTCCAAGCCATCCAGTAAACTAGGGTTGTACGATATACCGGTATTAGTATAGTACAGTGATACTAATGAATCATATTCGGTACTATACCGCCTCTAAAAAGTACTGGTCACTTCGTGTCATTGCTGGTTTATGAGAAGACCAGCATGTTCGGCAGCGCACAATCACGGAGTACTTACAAGCAGACACAGTGTGTAGACAAAAAGGGAGAACGGACGCATTTTGGCTTGAAAACTAACATTAAAGGTGAAGTTATAACACTAAAACGCCCTCAGGAAGAGGTGCTTTAAGACATGGCTAGCTGGCGACTAAAGTCCAGCTGCATTCTGCAGTGTTTTAGCTATTTCTAAATCACTAATCCTCGCCTCCGTGGCGACAAATAAAGTATGTTTCTTACAAGTATCATCCCTGCAGGACGTGGAATAGCTAAACATGCTTCACTACACACCGTAGCTCACCGCTGTCAAAATGTATACAAACAACATTGGTGGATCTACACCTAACATCCACTGTAATGATACCAAGTACAGGAACGTATCTAGTCAATACTACTATGATTACATCAATATTCTTGCCATCACAAAATCTTCTTTTGTTTTTTTAAAATGTATATTATGTTTATAAACTCGGGAAATATGTCTGTGTACACATGAGGACTTTGAATATGACCAATGTATGATACTGTAACTACTTGGTATCGGAATGATACCCAGATTTGTGGTATCATCCAAAACTAATGTATGCTTTACATTAGTTTTGTCTGTTTGTCCCTAATCAGAAAGGTTGTCTACACATAGGGTTGTGCGGTATACCGGTATTAGTACAGTACCACGATACTAATGAATCATATTCAGTCATATACGGCCTCTGAAAAGTACCCGTCCGCCAAAATTTGTGGTATCATCCAAAACTAATGGAAAGTATCAAACAACAGAAAAATAAGTGATTATTACATTTTATCAGAAGTGAAGATAGAACATGTTAAGAGACAGTAAGCAGATATTAACAGTAAATGAACAAGAAGATTAATAATTAATTTTCTATCACTTGTCCTTAATAATTTTGAAAAAATAATAGAATGGAAAATGACACAATATATTACTGCATATGTCAGCAGACTAAATTATGAGCCTTTGTTTGCTTACTTGCTAATAAGGGTTCAAGGTTCAGGTTTATTTGTCACATGCAGACTACACCACAGCGAAATGCTTTTTTCCATGCTCTTCAGATATTGCGTACAGTGGGAGCCAAACACTAGTTGCAGAATCTAATACACTAAATGCAAAAAAAATACAACAATTGAATAGCTCTGATGTACATTAATTACAAGACAATTAAGTTGCACAATAAGTCACAGAAGTTATGGCAGAAGTATCAGTACAAGTGGAAGTACAGTAGTCAAATACAGTACCAGTGCAATATCAAATAGTGTAACAGTATATACAGTATGTACAGTATAGGAAGCAACAAATATGAAAGGCCTACTGAAACCCACTACTACCCACCACACAGTCTGATAGTTTATATATCAATGATGAAATATTGACATTGCAACACATGCCAATACGGCCTGTTTAGTTTACTAAATTACAATTTTAAATTTCCCGGGAGTTTTGTCTTCGAAACGTCGTGTAATTATAACGTGTACGCAAGACGTCACGGGTTTTTAGGAAGTATTAGCTCTGCACACACACACACAGCTAAAAGTCGTCTGCTTTAACGGCATAATTATACAGTATTTTGGACATCTGTGTTGCTGAATCTTTTGCAATTTGTTCAATTAATATTGGAGAAGTCTAAGTATAAAGATGGAGTTTGGAAGCTTTAGCCTTTAGCCACACAAACACACGGTGATTCCTTGTTTAAAATTCCCAGACGTGAAACTTCTGGATCAGAGCGGTCAAGCAAACATGGATCCCGACCAAATGTCAACCAGCAGGTTTCGGTGAGAAAATTGGGGTTAAAAAGTCAGTTTTTACTGGAGAAAAGCTGAGCTTGTGACGTCCAAAGCTGGCGTCGACACACCCGTGGAGACACCCTTCCGACTATCAGCTACTGTTAAACTCACTAAAACACAAGCAACACAATAGAAAGATAAGGGATTTCCCAGAATTAACCCAGTAAATGTGTCTAAAAACATCGGAATCCGTCCTAATGCAATCGCGTTTTTTTATTTTTTTAACTTTTTTATTTTATTTTATTTTTTTTTTAGTCCGTCGCTATCAATTTCCTCAAACACACATTTTTCATCCTTGCTCAAATTAATGGGGAAATTGTCGTTTTCTCGGTCCAAATAGCACTTTTTGTTGGAGGCTCCCATTAAAAACAAAGTGAATATGTGAGGAGCCATCACACGGGTGACGTCATCGTCTGTGACTTCCGGTAGAGGCAGGGCTTTTCTCCAGTTGCGAACTTTATCGTGGATATTCTCTACTAAATCCTTTCAGCAAAAATATGGCAATATCGCGAAATGATCAAGTATGACACATAGAATGGACCTGGTATCCCCGTTTAAATAAGAAAATATAATTTCAGTAGGCCTTGAAGGTGTGTACAGTTCTTTGGCAGTCGAATAGTGACAGTAGTATGAACAAAGGTAATGGAACAATATGACTTCTTTATACTCTTGTTTTTACATTATTTACAATCATTGAATGAAGAGTATTGTAGTCCGGTAATTACAGTGCTAAGTAAAGTGTTTTTACATTATTTTTTACATTATTTACAGTCATTGAATGAAGAGTATTGTAGTCCGGTAATTACAGTGGTAAGTAAAGTGATCTTGTGCGTGTAGTTTTGTGCAATTGTGATGAGTGTTAATCAGCGGTGCAGTTGAGCAGTCTGATGGTTTGGGGATAGAAGCTCCTCCTGAGTCTCTCCGTGTTGGCCTTGAGACTCCGGTAGCACTTGCCTGACTGAAGCAGTGAGAGGAGGCAGTTGCTTGGGTGGCTAGAGTCCCTCACAATCCTTTTGGCCTTGGATCTACACCGCCTGGTGTAGATGTTGCAGATGATTGGGAGCACAACTCCGATGGTGCGCTCGGCTGATCTGGCCACTCTCTGCAGTCTGTTGCGGTCGTGTGCGGTGCTATTCCCATACCAGGAGGTGATGTTTCCAGTCATAACACTCTCTGTTGTGCATGAGTAGAAGTTTCTGAGAATCTTGTGCTTTAGCCTAAACTTTCTCAGAAGACTGAGGAAGTACAGACGTTGTCGTGCCTTTTTTACCACTTTGTCTGTGTGTGTGGTCCAGGACAGGTCTTCTGATATTGTCACTTCAAGGTATTTGAAGTTGGTCACTCTCTCGACCGGCATCCCGTCTATGCTAAGGGGATTGTAGTTCCTTGCCTCCCGTCTCCTAAAATCCACTATGATCTCCTTAGTCTTGCTGACGTTCAGGGCGAGGTGGTCCTCCTGACACCGCAGTTCCAGGTTCTTCACTTCACTCAGGTAGGCCGTCTCATCGTTTCTGGAGATCAGGCCCACCACAGTTGTGTCGTCAGCTAATTTCACAATGGAGTTGGTGGTGTTTTTAGCCACACAGTCATGTGTGTAGAGTGAATAGAGGAGGGGGCTCAGAACACAGCCCTGGGCGGCACCGGTGTTGAATAAAAGACAAGTTGTCTTGTATGTTCAATATTTTATTTAAGGACAAACGTGCAATAAGAAACATATGTTTAATGTACCATAGTACTTTTTGTTAAATAAAGACAATAGTGCAATTTTTTGTGGTGCCCTTTATTTAGAAAATTATTGAAAAGTTCCTGAAAAGTATCGGAATACATTGTGGTACTGCTACCAAAATATTGGTATAGTGAGGTCACACACTGATGTTGATCGAGAAGGCCTGGCTCTCAGTCTTTGTTCTAATTCATCCCAAAGGCTTTCTATTGGGTTCAGGTCAGGACTCTGTGCAGGGCAGTCAAAGTTCATCCACACCAGACTCTGTCATCCATGTCTTTAGGACCTTGCTTTGTGCACTAGTGCACAGTCATTTCGGAAAAGGAAGGAGGCTGCTCCAAACTGTTCCCACAGCGTTTGGAGCATGGAATTGTCCAAAATGTTTTGGTATCTTGGAGCATTCAAAGTTCCTTTCACTGGAACTAAGGGGCCAAGCCAAGCCCACACCATAATTGCTCCAAATTTCACACTTGGGACAATGCAGTTCAAAATGTACCGTTCTCCTGGCAACCTCCAAACCCAGATTCGTCCATCAGATTGCCAGATGGAAAAGCGTGATTCGTCACTCCAGAGAACGCGTCTTCACTGCTCTAAAGTCCAGTAGCGACGTGCTTTACACAAGTGCATCCGACGCTTAGATAAAGCTGCTCGGCCTTGGAAACCAATTCCATGAAGCTCTCTGCGTACTGTACGTGGGCTAATTGGAAGGTCACATGAAGTTTGGAGCTCTGTAGCAACTGACTGTGCAGAAAGTCTTTGCACTATGCGCTTCAGCATCCGCTGACCCCTCTCTGTCAGTTCACGTGGCCTACCACTGAGTAGCTGAGTTGCTGTTGTTCCCAAACTGTTCCATTTTCTTGTATTGAAGTCAACAGTTCACTTTGGAATATTTAGGAGCCAGGAAATTTTACGACTGGATTTGTTGCACAGGTGACATCCCATGTCAGCTCCACGCTGGAAATCACTGAGAGCGACCCATTCTTTCACAAATGTTTGTAGAAACAGTCCCCATGCCTAAGTGCTTGATTTTATATACCTGTGGCCGGGGCCAAGTGATTAGTTAAAGTTAAAGTTAAAGTACCAATGATTGTCAAACACACACTAGGTGTGGTGAAATTTTACCTCTGCATTTGACCCATCCCCTTGATCACCCCCTGGAAAGTGAAGTGAGCAGTGGGCAGCAGCGGTGCCGTGCCCGGGAATCATTTATGATGATTCAACCCCCAATTCCAACCTTTGATGCTGAGTGCCCTGCAGGGAGGTAATGGGTCCCATTTTTATAGTCTTTGGTGTGAGTCGGCCGGGGTTTGAACTCCCTACCTAACGATCTCAGGACGGACACTCTAACCACTAGGCCACTGAGTAGGACACCTGATTCTGATCATTTGGATGGGTGGGAAAATACTTTTGGCAATATAGTGTATATGTCACATAAATTGATTGGTAGACTGACTACCTACTCAGTGGCCTAGTGGTTAGAGCAGGGGTCACCAACCTTTTTGACCCTAAGAGCTACTTCTTGGGTACTGATTAATGCAAAGGGCTACCAGTTATGTTTAATATATATATATATATATATATATAAATGGGTATTTCTGTCTGTCATTACGTCGTACATTTTTTTTTTCCTTTTACGGAAGGTTTTTGTAGAGAATAAATAATGAGAAAAACCCTTAATTGAACAGTTTAAAAGAGGAGAAAACACGAAAAAAATGAAAATTTAAATTTGAAACATAGTTTATCTTCAATTTCAACTCTTCAAAATTCAAAGTTCAACAGAAAAAAATGGAGAGAAATATAGCTAATTCGAATCTTTTTGAAAAAAATTTAAAAAATAATTAAGATTAATTTTAGAATTTTTATGACATGTTTTAAATAAGTTAAAATCCACTTTGAAATAAGATTTAAGTTTGATTCTACAGATTTTGTAGAGTTGCCAGAATATATATTTTTTAAATTTTAATCATAATAAGTTTGAATAAATATTTCACAAATATTATTCGTCTAAAAAACAGAAGCTAAAATGAAGAATTAAATTAAAATGTATTTATTATTCTTTACAATAATAACAAAAAAATACTTGAACATTGATTTAAATTGTCAGGAAAGAAGAGGAAGGAATTTAAAAGGTAAAAAGGTATATGTGTTTAAAAATCTTAAAATTATTTTTAAGGTTGTATTTTTTCTCTAAAATTGTAAGAAGCAAAGTAAAAAAAATAAATTAATTTATTGAAACAAGTAAAGACCAAGTTTTTAAAATATTTTCTTGGATTTTCAAATTGTATTTCAGTTTTGTCTCTCTTAGAATTAAAAATATCGAGCAAAGCGAGACCAGGTTGCGAGTAAATAAATACAATTTTAAAAATAGAGGCAGCTCACTGGTAAGTGCTGCTATTTGAGTTATTTTTAGAACAGGCCAGCGGGCTACTCATCTGGTCCTTACGGGCTACCTCATGCCCGCGGGCACCGCGTTGGTGACCCCTGGGTTGGAGTGTCTGCCCTGAGATCGGTAGGTTGTGAGTTCAAAAACCTCGGCCGAGTCATACCAAAAAGACTATAAAAATGTGACCCATTACCTCCCTGCTTGGCACTCAGCAACACGGGTTGGAATTGGGGGTTAAATCACAAAAAATTATTCCTGGGCGTGGCCACCGCTGCCTCTCACTGCTCCCCTCACCTCCCAGGGGGTGAACAAGGGGATGGGACAAATTTCACCACACCTAATGTGTGTGTGTGCATGACAATTATTGGTACTTTAACTTTATTTTTTATTAGTAACCATATTTTCATTTCTTTATGCGTTGTAACGCGCATCTGTTACACAAGCTTTCGGTAGATATAAATAAATAAATAAATAAATGATAAATGGGTTGTACTTGTGTAGCGCTTTTCTACCTTCAAGGTACTCAAAGCGCTTTGACACTACTTCCACATTTACCCACTCACACACACATTCACACACTGATGGAGGGAGCTGCCATGCAAGGCGCTAACCAGCACCCATCAGGAGCAAGGGTGAAGTGTCTTGCTCAGGACACAACGGACGTGACGAGGTTGGTACTAGGTGGGGATTGAACCAGGGACCCTTGGGTTGCGCACGGCCATTCCACCACAGCGCCACACCGTCCCAATGGCCTTTTTCTCTTTGAATCCTGCATTGCCCAGCTTTCCTTTTTTACATCTCACGTCCTGAAGGGCATGGCAGAGACCTTCACTGAATTAAAGCTGTGTACTTGTGTTGGTGGGGGGGTGCTTTCGTGGGTCAAAGTCCACAGGACCCCTGTAGGTTAATACCCCGATCAGTAAACCTTTTTGCCATCTGACCCCACGCCAAAGATTACTGACGGATTTAAACTGCTCGGGAAGCCATTCCAGCGTCAATGTCACACTAACACCTAATTTGTCATTAGTCATACGGAAAACTCAATTATTATTATTATTTTTTTAAAACAAGTTGAAATAATCCATTTCAAAGTCATCGTAACACCTTGTTGCAATTTGTGCAACCAGACCATTCTAATATGTGGCCTCACAATGCAGTGTAGGAAAAACATAATTTGGCGTATTAAACTTATGTAACGACATGTGACCTATTCGCTTGCAGCGTCCACGCATAGTCCAAGCTTACTTTGCCTTTGGCCAAAATTCCCTCTGATTAGCATTCAACCTAATGGGCACACATGCACACACTTCAACCTGATTGGCAGCACTTGATCACTTTCTTTAACTGCTCCACACTAAAAAAGCACACACACTGTGTTTCCCCTTTCACCCCAAAGCATGTCCCCAAAACCTTACTTTTTTTGTCGCACATCACATTATATCACATTGCATTTAGTCAAAAAGTCACCCATGCTTGACAAAGCCGCCTTATGTAAGCCAACCTCAAAGTCCAGGAGCTGCACCCCTAAGCACGCTGCATTAAGCAGCACAGGCACCCGCTCCTTTTGGAAACGCACAAGCAGTCATCGGTAATAGTCCGAGGAAAACGCTGGAGCGCAAAATCACATTTTGAACACCTCAAAGTTAGAATCAGTTGATTTTCCTGAGGGAACCCTCCTGAAGGAATCAATAAAGTACTATCCATCTCTCTATCTATCAAGTAAATCATTGAACAAAGTGTTTGCTTACTATGTACACTGCAAAAACTCAAATCTAAGTAAGATTAAAGCCCTACTGAAACCCACTACTACCGACCACGCAGTCTGATAGTTTATATATCAATGATGAAATATTAACATTGCAACACATGCCAATACGGCCGGTTTAGTTTACTTAATTACATTTTTAAATTTCCCGCAGAGTTTCTTGTTGAAAACGTCGCGGAATGATGACGCGTGCGCGTGACGTCCCGTGTTGCAGGGAACATATTAGCGCAGCACCATTTGCGGCTAAAAGTCGTCTCTTTTCATCTCGCAATTAAACAGTATTCTGGACATCTGTGTTGCTGAATCTTTTGCAATTTGTTCAATTAATAATGGCGAAGTCAAAGTAGAAAGATGGAGGTGGGAAGCTTTAGCCTTTAGCCACACAAACACACGGTGTTTCCTTGTTTAAAATTCCCGGAGGTGAAGCTTTACTATGGATCAGAGCGGTCAAGCGAACATGGTTCCCGACCACTTGTCAACTGGCAGGTTTCGGTGAGAAAACTGTGGTAAAAAGTCGCCTCTTACCGGAGATCAGCTGAGCTTGCGTGGTACATGCAGCTGCCGTCGACTTCCCTCAGAGACTGGCGTCAAGACACCCGTAGAGACACCCCTCCGACTATCAGGTACTATTTGATCTCACTAAAAGACTAGCAACACAATAGAAAGATAAGGGATTTTCCAGAATTATCTTAGTAAATGTGTCTAAAAACATCTGAATCCGTCCCAATGCAATCGTTTTTTTTTTTTAACTTTATTTATTTATTTATTTATTTTTCTTTCTAGTCCTTCGCTATCAATATCATCATCCACAAATCTATAATCCTCACTCAAATTAATGGGGAAGTTGTCGTTTTCTCGGTCCGAATAGCTCTTGCTGCTGGAGGCTCCCATTATAAACAATGTGAGGACGTGAGGAGCCCTCACTCTTGTTACGTCATCGTCTGCGATTTCCAGTAAAGGCAAGGCTTTTTTATTAGCGACAAAAATTTGCGAACTTTATCGTGGATGTTCTCTATTAAATCCTTTCAGCAAAAATATGGCAATATCGCGAAATGATCAAGTATAACACATAGAATAGACCTGCTATCCCCATTTAAATAAGAAAATCTCATTTCAGTAGGCCTTTAAATATCTCAAATAAGGGTCATATTTGCTTATTTTTCTGTTTGATAAGATAATTCTTCTCACTTAGCAGATTTTATGTTAGTGTTTTACTTGTTTAAAGGGTTTCTGTCCTAAATTATCTCAGTAAGATATTAAAGTTAAAGGTAAAGTACCAATTATTGTCACTTACACACTAGGTGTGGCGAAATTATTCTCTGGATTTGACCCATCACCCTTGATCACACCCTGGGAGGTGAGGGGAGCATTGGGCAGCAGTGGTGGCCGCGCCCAGGAATCATTTTTGGTGATTTAACCCCCAATTCCAACCCTTGTTGCTGAGTGTCAAGCAGGTAAGTAATGGATCCCATTTTTGTAGTCTTTGGTATGTCTCAGCCGGGGTTTGAACTCACGACCTACCGATGTCAGGGCCGACACTTTAACCACTAGGCCACATAGCTGAGATTTTATGACCTATATTGAGTAAAACATGCTTGAAATTAAAAATATCAACTGATGCAAAGCTGTGTCATTAACACTCATAAGTATAAAACTACTTTTTTGGGGTTGGGGACATCTCTGCGCCGCTGACCCGTCTCCACTCGGGATGGTCTCCTGCTGGCCCCACTATGGACTGGACTCTCACTGTTATGCTAGATCCACTATGGACTGGACTGTCACACTATAATGTTAGATCCACTATGGACTGGACTCTCACTATTATGTTAGATCCACTATGGACTAGACTCTCACAATTATGTTAGATCCACTCTGGACTGGACTCTCACTATAATGTTAAGCGCCACGATGAACTGGACTTTCACAATATTATGTCAGACCCACTTGGACTGGACTCTCACTATAATGTTAAGAGCCACTATGGACTGAACTTTCACAATATTATGTCAGACCCACTCGACGTCCATTGCATCCGGTCTCCCCTAGAGGGGGGGTTTACCCACATTTGCGGTCCTTTCCAATGTTTCTCATAGTAATTCTCATCAGCATCCCACTGGGTTGTGAGTTTTTCTTTGCCCTTACGTGGGCACTGAACTGCGGATGCCGTTGAGCCTTGTGCAGCCCTTTGAGACATTAGTGATTTAGGTCTATATATACAAACATTGATTGTTTTGATTGATTTTTAAAGTAATAATTTCTTACTTCAAGCATGAAAAAAAAATCATGATGCTGAGTGCATATCTTTATGTCAAGATAATGGCACTAGCATTTACTTCATTTAAAAATATTTTTCAATATCTTGAGCAAAAAGGTCTCTTTTTTTTTTTTTTTACCAAGAAAAGTGCACTTGTTATTAGTGAGAATATACTTATTATAATTTGTTTTTGGGTTCACTGAGGTTAGCTAATTTTACTTGTTTCGGAAAGTCTTGACAAGCCGAATTTTCTTGTTGTATTGGCAGATAATTTGGCTTGGTTTAAATAAGATACCCCTTTTTTTGTATTTTTCTTTGTTTGTTTTTGAACACTAACTTTTTGCAGTGTACAACTATCTTAATAAGTTAAATTTCTGGAGCTACCGTACAATATATGGTTGTCATATTATTTCTATGCCATCACAAAGCGGTGAGGATGGCTACAAAATTACGTCGTCACAGTTTACAACAAAATTAAGTGCCATCCATTAATTAGTGCAGGAGTCGGCAAACCAAAATGTTGAAAGAGCCATATTGGACCAAAAAAAGAAAAACAAATCAGTCTAGAGCCGCAAATAATTTAAAACCTTATACAAGTGTGATAATGAAGGCAACACATGCAGTGTCTATATTAGCTATATAAGCCTGCTATCAAAATTACTTTAAAAGTCTTATATAAGTGTTATTATGAAAGAAACATGATGTAAGTGTCTATATTAGCTTAGCTGATGCCTTTGATAGTAGCCCCTTTGTTGACAGAAATTTTGTATTTTAATTTTAATTCTACACGTTTTTGAAACATCGGAAATCATTAGTAAAACGGAGGCTTCTCAGAGGGTGAGATAACTCCTGGAAATGACTGTCTTAGAATGGCCAAAGGTATAGATGTGTGTGTCCAAGTTTAAGGAAACGGCAGGCTGTCTTCTAATAGATTCATTACAATCTTTGCAAGCTGGGTATCGTTTGCTGTGGTCTGGAACAACATGGCACTCAAGCAACGATGAGAAATGCAGCCAATATTACATGCAGATAATGTGTCATGAGACATGCGGATGTAAATTAAATACACAGAGGATATAAGTGAAGGGAATTAAATAGCTCAAATATACCTACAAACGAGGTATAATGATGCAACATGTACATGCAGTTAGCCTAAATAGCATGGTCGCATCGATCAGCTTGCAGTCATGGATTGACCAAATATGCCTGACAAGCACTCCAGAAAAACAATCAAATCAACCAAGCTCATTTTTGTGCATTCCCGTACAGCATGAAACGTTTGGTGGACAAAATGAGACAAAGGAGTGGCATAAAACACGTCTTTCTGTGGCAGCATCGGAGAAAGTTGTACATGTAAACAAACTACGATGAGTTGAAGGATTGCTGAAATTAGTAGGACATAATGCTGCTTGCTGAATACTCTTATCAGTGAAGCATGTATAACAAACAGTGGGATTTGTAACAATTAGGAAGGTTTGTGTCATGTTTGTTGTTCTACAGAAAATATATTAAAACAAAAAATAAATTTTTTTCTTCATCTTTTTCCATTTTCACACATCTCTGAAAGAGGTCCAGGTAGCCACTAAGGTGACGCTAAAGAGCTGCATGCAGCTCTAGAGCCGCGGTTTGCTGACCCACGCATTAGTGCAATTTAAGTAAAAATACCTATAATACAAATAGTCCAAAAGACAGTCTCACACACATTAAAAAATATTGCACGTTACCGATATTGCATAGATGATATTTCAAGAGTTCAGTATTTGCAAGAACAGAAACATTTGATATTGTTCAATTTCAGAATTGCACATTATTTTTTGTGAAATTGGGCAGAATTTAACTGATCCACACGTTTTTCCAGTCTGCTCGTTTTTGTTTTACTTGCTCTATATGGCAGCAGTTCAAGCAGTCTACCTACCGAGTATCAATTCACGTTAAATCCAGCGGTGCCATATTTTGTTAACTATGTTGCACGTGAACGGCTCAGACAAGCACTTCTGCAGCCCTTGGAGTGGATTCCATGCCAACCAAAAAAAACAACATTCCTGATAGTACGCTTGCACGTACAGTAAGGCTACACTTTTCAAAATGCGCTGGCTAAATTGCGTCTGTACCTTGGCTATGTTGTAGAGTTGCTACTGGTTAATGTTAGCAATTTTACATGGCGATTCAACATCTCCAAAATGGGTACTGAAAACTAAAACTAAGATGCTCTTTGCAATCAGCTGGTGTGTAATAAGTACAATATGTCATCAATGTTCTCATTCATCCAGGTCATTGTAATCTCAAGGCATTCAATCGAACGCATCTGGACTGTTTGGTTGGTCTTGGAAGACGTATCGCCTCTCCTCCGAGTAGGCTTCATCACTTCATGCTCATAGACTTAGATGGGTCAGATCGAGTCAAGCGGCTGGCGTCAAAGTTTTATACTTCAAAACCAGGAGAGTGTGCCTGTGCAAATAGGGTTTCGCCATGATGGGATTCACAATCGGTCATACTTGCCAACCCTCCCGATTTTTCTGGTAGACTCCCGAATTTCTCCCGGGGCAACCATTCTCCCGATTTTCTCCCGGACAACATCATTGGGGGCGTGCCTTACAGGCACTGCTTTTAGTGACAATCTGTCGTCACGTCCGCTTTTCCTCCATACAAAGCGTGCGGGCCCAGTCACAGAATATATGCGGCTTTGACGCACACACATAAGTGAATGCAATCCATACTTGATCAACAGCCGTACAGGTCACACTGAGGGTGGCCGTATAAACAACTTTAAAACTGTTACAAATATGCGCCACACTGTGAAAACACACCAAACAAGAATGACAAACACATTTCGGGAAAACATCCGCACCGTAACACAACATAAACACAACAGAAAAAATATCCAGAATCCCTTGCAGCACTTACTCTTCCGGGACGCTACAATATACCAGCCCGCTACCACCAAACCCCCCCGCCCCCCACCCCTTCTCCCAAATTCGGAGGTCTCAAGCTTGGCAAGTATGCAATCAGTACAGCTTTGATAGCTCAGGTCTACTGTGCAGTCCAGTCAAATAAACATAGAACACACAAAAACAACAGAAAGACATTCTAATTTACAGCGTAATTAGTGCCAAGTTCTATTGAGTGTCCTAATGGCAGAAAGGATAACACTATTTGTGCATTTTGTAGACTCGGCCGGCAGTGATCTGTAGCGCCTCCCTGAGGGCATAGGCGTGAACAGCAGGTGTCGTGGATGTGTGGGGTCAGTCAGAGGTGATCTAATGAGCTCTTTGAGTGATGCTGTGATGATAAAGAGTGTCCATGGAAGGGATGTGTTGATCTGTGATAATTGTAGTTTTTTTGTGTGAATGTGAATCCCAATTATCGAATCAAATAGTTAATGAGAAGGTGAGTATTGGACGATTGAGGTGTAGAACTGTTGGAGGAGGTTGGGGCTGACTCTGAATTTCCTGAGCTGTCAAAGAAAAAATAGCCGTTGATTTGCTTTTTTGTAGATGTGACCTGAGTGGTGTTTCCATTTAAGAGAGTTGGAGATGTGAGTGCCCAGGAATTTGAAAGGCTCTGTGATGGATATTAGTTCAGAAGTGATGTACAGGGGGGATTTCAATGTGGGGTTACGGGTGAAGTTGACAATGATTTCCTGCGTTTTTGCTGTATTGAGTTGGTTTGCTGTCTTGGCAACCAGCTTACTGTTTGAGCTATTTGCTGATGATAGTGTTGTTTGTTATTGTTTGTTTTGAGTCCAATTACGGTGGTATCATCTGCATATTTGATCATGGAGACTTAGTTGTGGGTGGAGGTGAGTTTATTTGTGTACAGAGAAAAAAAAGCCATGGAGACATAACTCAGCCCCGGTGCTAAGGATTAGAGGTCCAGGTAGGACACCGCCCATCCTGACTCTCTGTGTCCTTGAAGAGAGAAAATTGAAATTCTAGTGGCATATTGCAGTTTGAATGTTCATTTCTAGGAGTTTATTTAGGAGATTAGCTGGTTTGATTTTATTGAATGTGGAACTGAAATCCATAAACAGAATGCAAGCATATGGTCATGTTTATTTAAGTAATTTAAAATGATGTGTTCAAATTAGAGATGTCCGATAATGGCTATTTTGCCGATATCCGATATTTCGATGGTGTCCAACTCTTATTTACCAATTCCGATATCAACCAATACCGATATGTACAGTTGTGGAATCAACACATTATTATGCCTATTTTTGTTTTGATACCCCGCTAGATGCATTAAACAATGAAACAAGGTTTTACAAAATAAATCAACTCAAGTTCTGGAAAAAAAATGCCAACATGGAACTGACATATTTATTATTGAGGTCACAAAGTGCATTATTTTTTTCAACATGCGTCAAAACAGCAGTTTGGAATTTGGGACATTCTCTCTCTGAGAGAGCATGAGGAGGTTGAGGCGGGCGGGCTTGAGGTGGGGGGTAGGGGGTAGCAGGGGTGTATATAGTAGCGTCCCGGAAGAGTTAGGTATAAGTTCTGTTGTGTTTATGTTGTGTGGCGGTGTGGATGTTTTTTCTCAAAATGTGTTCGTCATTCTTGTTTGGGGTGGGTTCACATTGTGGCGCATATTTGTAACAGTGTTAAAATTGTTTATGTGGCCACCCTCAGTGTGACCTGTATGGCTGTTGACCAAGTATGAATTGCATTCACTTGTGTGTGTGAAAAGCCGTAGATATTATGTGATTGGACCGGTGATTGGACGTCCGTGTACACTGCGGCGATTTAAAAAGTGATACAATTTACTTTTTGAAACTGATACCGACAATTTTGAAACTGATACAGATAATTTCCGATATTTTATGTTAAAGCATTTATTGACCGATATTATCGGACATCTCTAGTTCAAATGTTTTCATTATCACAGATGTCAGCACAAGATGTTTCTTTGAATTAGGAATGGGGATGACAGACCTCAAATTTTTACTTTTTAAGGTCAAGGCAAGTGTTTCCTTAAAGAAGGGCTCATATTTTAGGGCACCAAGGAAAGTTGGAAGGTCACCAAGACAAACATTATTTTCTTTCGAGGCAAGGGCTCCAAAGCATGCATGTATGAATGCATATATATATATATATATATATATATATATATATATATACATATATATATATATATATATATATATATATATATGTGTATATATATATATGTGTATATATATATATATATATATATATATATATATATATATATATATATATATATATATATATATATATATATATATATATATATATAGATATATATATGTGTATGTATATATATATATATACATATATATATATGTATATATGTATGTATGTATATATATATATATATATATATATATATATGTATGTATGTATGTATGTATGTATGTATGTATGTATATATATATATATATATATATATATATATATAAACAAACAACAGTATAGTTGAGGTGTCTTTGGTTTATCTGTTATACAGTGCTCAATAGCGAATTATACGTTAGGTCAAGAAAAAAACACAAGAAGCTATATCATCTCTACAAGCCTGTTTCACAGGTTTCCCTGCTCGTCAGAGGATTGTATTCTCTATGAAATCCCCTGAGGAACAGGGAATCCTGCGAAACAGGCTTGTAGGGATAAAATAGGCTCTTGTGTTTTTTCCTGACCTAAAGTATATAAACTACAGTATATACAAGTTTTTTTTTTATTAGTTAATATCAACTTGTCACCTCTTTGTCATTACATGATGCCTTTATCTCTATTTTTACATTTTGATATAGGGTGGAATTTTTTGAAAATATTTATTTATGTTTTTTAAGTGGTATTGAACTGGGTGAGAAGCTATTTAACTAACAGGAAGCAATATGTGAAGATGGCTGAAAATATGTCAACATGGTTGGATACATCTTGTGGTGTACCCCAGGGATCAATACTGGGACCAAGTTTATTTAATCTTTATATAAACGACATTTGTGAAGTTACAAAAGACTTGAAGTTAGTTTTATTTGCAGACGACACAACTGCTTTCTGTTCAGGAGAGAACACACGGAAGATAATACAAATAATAACGGAAGAAATGAACAAATTAAAAAAATGGTTTGATAAAAACAGACTATCTTTGAATCTCAGTAAAACTAAAATAATGCTATTTGGTAATAGTAGAAAAGAGCATCAGACACGAATACAAATAGACGAAGTAGATATTGAATGGGTAAAATAAACTAGATTTTTGGGAGTATTAATAGATGATAAAATTAACTGGAATTCTCATATAAAAACATACAACATAAGGAGGTGGCAAAAATATTTCAATAATAAATAAAGCAAAATACGTCCTGGGCCAGAAATCACTTTATATTCTCTACTGCTCGCTAGTGTTACCATATCTGAGTTATTGTGCAGAAATATGGGGAAACAACTACAAATGTGCGCTACATTCGTTAACTGTGTTACAAAAAAGATCAATTAGAATAATACATAATGTTGGATATAGAGAACATACAAACTCTTTATTTATTGAGTCAAAAATAATAAAGCTCGATGATTTGGTAAAATTGCAAACAGCTAAAATGATGTACAAAGCAAATTATAACCTGCTACCAAAGAATGTACAACAATTCTTCTCAACTAAAGAGGAGGAATATAACCTTAGAGGAAAATCTAATTTAAAACATGTGTACGCACGTACAACACTTAAAACCTTCAGCATATCAGTATGTGGAATTAAATTATGGAATGGATTGAGTAAAGAAGTTAAACATTGTACTGATATGATCCAGTTTAGGAGGCTGTTCAAATTAATAGTGCTTACTGTAACGAACTTCCTGCCGCCATCGTGTGGGTTGCATGGATCATCAACCGAGGACATCGCTTTGCACAGGTTTGACTCTTTATTTTTGCAAATAAAAGACGCTTGCAGTCAGTCGGTCGCTCTTTCAGTGCCTCCTTCTCTGCTCGCGCCGGTCTCCTTTTCGGTCAGCCGTCATCCTGTGCTCGTCTGGTCTTCCGTCTGTCTCTACGTGGTTCTCGCTCGTCTGTGCGCTCGTCTGATCTTCCGTCTGGTTGTCTCCTACTTCTTCTGCCTAGATTGCTCCTCCTTCCCCCTTTTTATGCTGCAGCAGAAGATATAGCGATTGGGCGCAGGTGTGTTGTGTCCGCACCTGACGCTGATGGCTGTAATGTAGCTCCAGGCGTGCCCCGCTTCTCCGCTCTGCTGTATGCCCCGCCTCCTGGCCTCCATCTTGGTCAGGACAATCATATTTCCTAGCCTGCTGTCGGCTCAGTCTCTTCACACTTACAAATTACAAAGAAGAAGAATTATGAGAAACACTTTCAACCTTATTGAAAATAAGATATTCTTCATCTCAGTATTTTAATAATGACTGAATTAATTAATTACATGTTACAGAACTGTTGTATTACTCATTCACGGATGTCATTTTACTATTTTGCTGAAAAACGGGTCAGTAAATGAATGTATATATTTGTAAACGCTCTGACGTTGGAAAGGGGTATGATTAAATAAGCTTTTCTTCTTCCTACTCCTTTTCGGACATGATGTAATGAGAGGTGATATTAAATTGTCTGTATTGTATTGTAAATGTGTTCAAGTTCGAAATAAACTAAGAAAGAAAGAAGTTATATACATTTATATGTACATGTAGATGCTGTCGGGGAAATATTCATTAGGAGTTTGAGCAGACATATGCCATATATGAATTATCTATACACAATAAAACATTAACAAAATGATGTGTCACATGAATGGATTTTAAAGTAACACCTTTGTGACATGAAAAAACTCAAGACATGTAAAAAAAAAAACATGGCGTTTACTTTTTCAATCAATCAATCAATCAATCAATCAATGTTTATTTATATAGCCCCAAATCACAAATGTCTCAAAGGACTGCACAAATCATTACGACTACAACATCCTCGGAAGAACCCACAAAAGGGCAAGGAAAACTCACACCCAGTGGGCAGGGAGAATTTACATCCAGTGGGACGCCAGTGACAATGCTGACTATGAGAAACCTTGGAGAGGACCTCAGATGTGGGCAACCACCACCCCTCTAGGGGACCGAAAGCAATGGATGTCGAGCGGGTCCAACATGATACTGTGAAAGTTCAATCCATAGTGGCTCCAACACAGCCGCGAGAGTTCAGTTCAAAGCGGATCCAAGACAGCAGCGAGAGTCCCGTCCACAGGAGACCATCTCAAGCGGAGGCGGGTCAGCAGCGTAGAGATGTCCCCAATCGATACAGGCGAGCGGTCCATCCTGGGTCCCGACGAGCGGTCCATCCTGGGTCTCGACTCTGGACAGCCAGTACTTCATCCATGGTTATCGGACCGGACCCCCTCCACAAGGGAGGGGGGGACATAGGAGAAAGAAAAGAAGCGGCAGATCAACTGGTCTAAAAAGGAGGTCTATTTACAGGCTAGAGTATACAGATGAGTTTTAAGGTGAGACTTAAATGCTTCTACTGAGGTAGCATCTCGAACTGTTACCGGGAGGGCATTCCAGAGTACTGGAGCCCGAACGGAAAACGCTCTATAGCCCGCAGACTTTTTTTGGGCCTAGGAATCACTAATAAGCCGGAGTCTTTTGAACGCAGATTTCTTGCCGGGACATATGGTACAATACAATCGGCAAGATAGGCTGGAGCTAGACCGTGTAGTATTTTATACGTAATTAGTAAAACCTTAAAGTCACATCTTAAGTGCACAGGAAGCCAGTGCAGGTGAGCCAGTACAGGCATAATGTGATCAAACGTTCTTGTTCTTGTCAAAAGTCTAGCAGCCGCATATTGTACCAACTGTAATCTTTTAATGCTAGACATGGGGAGACCCAAAAATAATACGTTACAGTAGTCGAGGCGAGACGTAACAAACGCATGGATAATGATCTCGGCGTCTTTAGTGGACAAAATGGAGCGAATTTTAGCGATATTACGGAGATGAAAGAAGGACGTTTTAGTAACGCTTTTAATGTGTGACTCAAAGGAGAGAGTTGGGTCGAAAATAATACCCAGATTTTTTACCGAGTCATCTTGTTTTATTATTTGGTTGTCAAATGTTAAAGTTGTATTATTAAATAGAGGTCGGTGTCTAGCAGGACCGATAATCAGCATTTCAGTTTTTTTGGCGTTAAGTTGCAAAAAGTTAGCGGACATCCATTGTTTAATTTCATTAAGACACGCTTCCAACTGACTACAGTCCGGCGTGTTGGTCAGCTTTAGGGGCATGTAGAGTTGGGTTTCATCAGCATAGCAGTGAAAGCTAATACCGTATTTGCGTATGACGTCACCTAGCGGCAGCATGTAGATGCTGAAGAGTACAGGGCCAAGGACCGAACCCTGGGGAACTCCACACGTTACCTTAACATAGTCCGAGGTCACACTGTTATGGGAGACGCACTGATATTAATATAAAACTCAAAGCGGTTTGGCTATTGAAGATGAAGTCTAATAAACAAGCTTTGTTCTACAAACCCGTTTCCATATGAGTTGGGAAATTGTGTTAGATGTAAATATAAACGGAATACAATGATTTGCAAATGATTTTCAACCCATATTCAGTTGAATATGCTACAAAGACAACATATTTGATGTTCAAACTGATAAACATTTTATTTTTTGCAAATAATCATAAACTTTAGAATTTGATGCCAGCAACACGTGACAAAGAAGTTGGGAAAGTTGGCAATAAATACTGATAAAGTTGAGGAATGCTCATCAAACACTTATATGGAACATCCCACAGGTTTGCAGGCTAATTGGGAACAGTTGGGTGCCATGATTGGGTATAAAAGCAGCTTCCATGAAATGCTGAGTAATTCACAAACAAGGATGGGGTGAGGGTCACCACTTTGTAAGCAAATCGTCAAACAGTTTTAGAACAACATTTCTCAACGAGCTATTGCAAGGAATTTAGGGTTTTTACCATCTACGGTGTGTAAAATCATCAAAAAGTTCTGAGAATCTGGAGAAATCACTGCACGTAAGCAATGATATTACGGACCTTTGATCCCTCAGGCGGCACTGCATCAAAAACCGACATCAGTGTGTAAAGGATATCACCACATGGGCTCAGGAACACTTCAGAAAACCACTGTCAGTAACTAAAGTTGGTCTCTACAACTATATGTGAAAGTTAAAACTCTACTGCAAAGCCAAACCCATTTATCAACAATATCCTGAAACGCGGCCGGCTTGGCTGGGTCCGAGCTCACCTAAGATGGACTGATGCAAAGTGGAAAGGTGTTCTGTGGTCTGATGAGTCCACATTTCATATTACATTTGGAAACAGAGGACGGAGTGTCCTCCAGAACAAAGAGGAAAATAACCATTCGGATTGTTATAGGCGCAATGTTCAAAAGCCAGCATCTGTGATGGTATGGGGGTGTATTAGTGCCCAAGGCATGGGTAACTTACACATCTGTGAAGGCAACATTAATGCTGAAAGGTACATACAGGTTTTGGCGCAACATATGTTGTCATCCAAGCAACGTTATCATGGATTTCCCTGGTTATTTCATCAAGACAAGTGTTATAACAGCGTGGCTTCGTAAAAAAAGAGTGTGGGTACTAGACTGGCCCGCCTGCAGTCCAGACCTGTCTCCCATCAAAAATGTGTGGCACATTATGGAGCGTAAAATACGACAGCGGAGACCCTGGAATGTTGAATGACTGAAGCTCTATATAAAACAAGAATGGGAACGAATTCTACTTTCAAAGCTTCAACAATTAGTTTCCTCAGTTCCCAAACGTTTATTGAGTGTTGTGAAAAGAAAAGGTGATGTAACACAGTGGTGAACATGCCCTTTCGAAATTAGTTTGGCACGTGTTGCAGCCATGAAATTCTAAGTTAATCTATTTGCAAAAAAAAAATTAAGTTTATGAGTTTGAACATCAAATATATTGTCTTTGAAGTGCATTCAATTGAATATGGGTTGAGAATGATTTGCAAATCATTGTATTCCGTTCCAATTTACATCTAACACAATTTCCCAACTCATATGGAAACGGGGTTTGTACTCCAACCACACCTCCTTGTAGTTCAGTTCAACAGTTTGGCCAACAAAAATAAAGAGTGACACCTCTCACATCGATTACACAGCATAACGTAAGAACTTCACCACTTATTCCCACGAAACCTTATGGATGGGTGGCACCATTTAAATATTGATGCAAATCCTGATACAAATGCAGATGGAGGACTTTAGTCCACTTGCATCGGGGCCAAGTAGGGAAGTCACTTAACCGATCCATGGGATGGATCTCTATTTGCATGGCCGGAGCGACACAGTATGTCCGTGTGCTATCCAAGTATTCAATCAATCATCAATCAATGTTTACTTATATAGCCCTAAATCACTAGTGTCTCAAAGGGCTGCACAAACCACCACGACATCCTCGGTAGAAAACTCACACCCAGTGGGACATCGGTGACAATAATGATCCAGTGGGACGTCTGTGACAATAATGACTATGAGAACCTTAGAGAGGAGGAAAGCAATGGATGTCGAGCGGGTCTAACATGATACTGTGAAAGTTCAATCCACAATGGATCCAACACAGTCGCGAGAGTCCAGTCCAAAGCGGATCCAACACAGCAGCGAGAGTCCCGTTCACAGCGGAGCCAGCAGGAAACCATCCCAAGCGGAGGCGGATCAGCAGCGCAGAGATGTCCCCAGCCGATACACAGGCAAGCAGTACATGGCCACCGGATCGGACTGGACCCCCTCCACAGGGGAGAGTGGGACATAGGAGAAAAAGAAAAGAAACAGCAGATCAACTGGTCTAAAAAGGGAGTCTATTTAAAGGCTACAGTATACAAATGAGTTTTAAGGTGAGACTTAAATGCTTCTACTGAGGTGGCATCTCGAACTGTTACCGGGAGGGCATTCCAGAGTACTGGAGCCCGAACGGAAAACGCTCTATAGCCCGCAGACTTTTTTTGGGCTTTGGGAATCACTAACAAGCCGGAGTCCTTTGAACGCAGATTTCTTGCCGGGACATATGGTACAATACAATCGGCAAGATAGGATGGAGCTAGACCGTGTAGTATTTTATACGTAAGTAGTAAAACCTTAAAGTCACATCTTAAGTGCACAGGAAGCCAGTGCAGGTGAGCCAGTACAGGCGTAATGTGATCAAACTTTCTTGTTCTTGTCAAAAGTCTAGCAGCCGCATTTTGTACCAACTGTAATCTTTTAATGCTAGACATGGGGAGACCCGAAAATAATACGTTACAGTAGTCGAGGCGAGACGTAACAAACGCATGGATAATGATCTCAGCGTCTTTAGTGGACAGAATGGAGCGAATTTTAGCGATGTTACGGAGATGAAAGAAGGCCGTTTAAGTAACGCTTTTAATGTGTGCCTCAAAGGAGAGAGTTGGGTCGAAGATAATACCCAGATTCTTTACCGTGTCGCCTTGTTTAATTGTTTGGTTGTCAAATGTTAGAGTTGTATTATTAAATAGAGTTCGGTGTCTAGCAGGACCGATAATCAGCATTTCCGTTTTTTTGGCGTTGAGTTGCAAAAAGTTAGCGGACATCCATTGTTTAATTTCATTAAGACACGCCTCCAGCTGACTACAATCCGGCGTGTTGGTCAGCTTTAGGGGCATGTAGAGTTGGGTGTCATCAGCATAACAGTGAAAGCTAACACCGTATTTGCGTATGATGTCACCTAGCGGCAGCATGTAGATGCTGAAGAGTGCAGGGCCAAGGACCGAACCCTGGGGAACTCCACACGTTACCTTAACGTAGTCCGAGGTCACATTGTTATGGGAGACACACTGCATCCTATCAGTAAGATAAGAGTTAAACCAAGACAGGGCTAAGTCTGACATACCAATTCGTGTTTTGATACGTTCTAATAAAATATTATGATCGACGGTATCGAAAGCAGCGCTAAGATCGAGGAGCAGCAACATAGATGACGCATCAGAATCCATCGTTAGCAATAGATCATTAGTCATTTTTGCGAGGGCTGTCTCCGTCGAGTGATTTGCCCTGAAAGTATTACCTTTTTGTTATTCCCGGTTGTTTTATTCCTTAAGGTGCGCCGTACAAGACAGGTAGACCAGCCTGCACTTAATACATGAGCTCAACTGGGGAGATGGAGTGGAGAAATATATTACATCCCTCTCCTTTCTTTCTCTTCCGGCTCCTCCTCCTCACCAGTGGTATTAATTAGCATCAGCAGATGAGCGAAGAGAGAGAGGGAGCCTGAAGGGAGAGCAGGTTCATGTCAGGTTAGCTTGCATGACGTGAGTAACGTCTTTCACTGTCCGTCCCTCTTTCTTACGCGCAAGACCATTCATTTCATTTTTATCATTTCATTTTTTATTTCTCTCCTCCATTGATGTGCATCTTTAATCAATAGACAATTATACCTTAATCATACGATTGTACTTTTACACACCAATGCCTGAGAAGGAGCAGGATGAAGAAAAATCTTATATTTTCTTGCCCCCTTCAACATAATACGTAGTCTTACTTAATGGATATCATACAAACCAACAAACACATCCAAATATAATGAAAACACACAAAAAACACACAAAACAACACAAGTGCAAAACTTCATGAAGTACAAACTGAACAAAAAAAAAGAGTAATATACACCTCACGGGATGCTACAAAACAAATACAAAACCAGACGAAAAAACAATTAAAATAATAAATATAAAGCAAAATGTAAACATTTATGACTGTCCATATGATCTTATTGTTCTGTCTCTATATATTCTTTTCAATTGGAATATATTTATACAGTCTTTTATCTCATTGTAAAGATAATTCCACAGTTCAGTGTTTTTCAACCTTTTTTTGAGCCAGGGCACATTTTTTGCATTGAAAAAATTCGGATGCGCACCACAAGCAGGAATCATTAAAAAACAAAACTCATTTGACAGTAAAAAGTCCTTTTTGGATATGACTTTAAAACATAACCAAGCATGCATCACTATAGCTCTTGTCTCAAAGTAGGTGTACTGTCACCACCTGTCACATCACCTCCTGACTTATTTGGAGTTTTTTGCCTGTAGCAGTTTCATGTCTTCCATTGAGCGAAATTTCCCGCATCTATTTGTTTTAGCAATCAAGAATATTTCATTTGTTTTTTATCCATCTTTGTGGGGACATTGTTGATTGTAATGTCATGTTCGGGTGTACATTGTGGACGCCGTCTTTGCGCCACAGTAGGTCTTTGCTGTTGTCCAGCAATCTGTTTTTGTTTAATTTGTAGCCAGTTCAGTTTTAGTTTTGTTCTGTATAGCCTTCCCTAAGCTTCAATACCTTTTCTTAGGGGCACTCACCTTTGTTTATTTTTGGTTTAAGTGTTAGATACCATTTTACCTTGACTTTATTGTCATTATATTTGCATATAACAAGATTAAAGACTCCAACTTAAGGTGCAGTAGTGGGAACAAATATGGGGTGGAATAAATAACACAATAGGTAATAAAAGAAAAACTAACAATTGAAATAAACAGACTACTATCCAATAAAAATAATAAGCAATCCTGTACAATAAACAAAACACTATAGAAATACAAAATACTGTACAATATACAGAACAAGACAAGAGTACCGAAGTAATAAATAACAATCAGTGTCAGACATATTGCTCTCGAAGGGTAGTATTGCACAGTAGGGTATTAGGGCATGATATTGTATAGGGTTGAATTGTTATTACTATAAGTTAGAGTTCAACATGGTGACTATGGTACTATGTACAACTATCGTAATAAGTTAAATTTCTGACACTACCATACATCATATGGTTGTCATATTATCTCTTTGCCATCCCGAAGCAGAAAGAATGGCTAACAAATTACGTCGTCCATTGGTACAGGGGTTGGCAACCCAAAATGTTGAAAAAGCCATGGGGCCGCAAAAAATTAAAAGCCTTATATAAGTGTTATAATGAATGCAACACATGATGTGTCTATATCAACTATATAATCCTACTATCAAAATGAATTTAAAAGTCTTATATACGTGTTATAATGAAGGAAACACATGATGTAAGTGTCTATATTAGTTATATTAGCCTACTATCAAAGGCTGATGCAAACCTTTGTTGACAGAAATGTTGTATTTTAATTTTTATTCTACACATTTTTGCAACATTGGAAATCAATCAGTAAAATGGAGGCTTCTCAGAGGGTGAGATAACTCCTGGAAATAACTGTCCTAGAATGGCCAAAGGTATAGATCAGGGGTCCCCAAACTTTTTGACTCGGGAGCCGCATTGGGTTAAAACAATTTGGCCGGGGGCCGGGCTGTATATGTATGTATGTATGTATGTATATATATATATATAATATATATATATATATATATATATACATATATATATATATATATATATATATATATGTATATATATATATATATATATATATATATATATGTATATGTGTATGAATATATATGTGTAGTGTATGCACACGCATACACTACACAAGTCTAACGTTAACCATCATGTTGCTACAATAACATATATATTAACATGCACACACATACACAAGTCTCCAAAACGGTAACCACCATGCTGCTACAATAAAAAAACAAACAAAGGACAATATAAAAAAGTGGTATTGTTTTTATAGTACATATATATATATATATATATATATATATATATATGTATATATATATATATATTCCTCGCGCACTAACTGATTAAAAGAGCGCGCACTTGGCGCCGATGATGTCAAGTTATCGATGGGAAAATGTATTTTTCGACAATATCCTATGCCTGAGCGGCTAGGAGAGTAAAATGAATCAGAAAGGACAGATTTCAAAAAAATTCAGATTAGAAATAAAATTAAATCATTATTTTATATTTTTTAACTTGGGATTTACCGCGGGCCAGATTTTGGACGCTAGCGGGCCGTACCCGGCCCGCGGGCCGTAATTTGGGGACCCCTGGTATCGTTTTTTGTACAAACGGCAGGCTGTTTTCTTCTAATGGATGTATTTAATCTTTGCAAGCTGGGTAACGTTTGCTGTGGTCTGGAACAGTGTAGCACACAAGCAACCACTGGAAATGCAGCCAATATTACATACAGATAATGTGTCATGAGACATACACTTTTTTTCTTTTTACAAAAAAGTAATACAAAAATACAAAAACTTAAAAAATACAGAAAAACAATGAAATTAAAATAATAACACCCCCTTCCACCCCCATCCTACATTACAGTCACAGTGGGTAGTGATGTACTGCCTTCGTCCTCACCACAAGTGTTATGAACCGCTGCCCGGATCATATTCTGATTGGATTTTTGAGTCACTTATGTTTTCTTTTGGTTTTGGACTCCTTTGTTTCCTGTTTGTGCACCTCTGAGTTGGTTACCATAGTTACTTATTATTGTCACCTGCCGCTTGTTCCGGATGCGCACCTGTTTTGTAATCACTGACATCATTTAAGCCTGCCTTATACAGTAAGTCAGTCTAGCTTCTTAATTAGCAATACGCAACTGTAACGACCGGGTCGCATCGTGGTGCAGAGTTCGTTCTCCCAGGAATGCAGACGGGCTTCGGACACAGCGTGAAGGTAGGAACAAATGATTTATTTCAAAATAAATCAGACTTTAACAAAGAAAAACGTGCTCAAAGCACAGAAGGCCAAAACCAAAGGGGTTAGCGTGGGAGCTAGCAAGTCAAAGAGCCTAGCGAGAAAACTAGCAGGTATAGAGCCGGGAACAAAAGTCATCATCTGTTGCGTATTGCAAATTAGGAAGCCAGACTGACTGACTGGAGAAGGCAGGCTTAAACAATGTCAGTGATTACAAAACAGGTGCACGTCCGGAACAAATGGCAGGTGAAAATAATAAGTAACTATGGTAACCAACAGGCACAAACAGGACAAAACATCCATCCATCCTTCCATTTTCTACCGCTTATTCCCTTTTGGGGTTGTGGGGGGGGCTGGCGCCTATCTCAGCTACAATTGGGCGAAAGGTCGGGTACACCCTGGACAAGTCGCCTCCTCATCGCAGGGCAAAAACAGATAGACAGACAACATTCACACACTAGGGCCAATTTAGGGTTGCCAAACAACCTATCCCCAGGTGCATGTCTTTGGAAGTGGGAGGAAGCCGGAGTACCCGGAGGGAACCCACGCATTCACGGGGAGAACATGCAAACTCCACACAGAAAGATCCCGAGCCTGGGATTGATCCCAGGACTGCAGGACCATCGTATTGTGAGGCAGACGCACTAACCTCTCTGCCACCGTGAAGCCGAGGACAAAACATAAGTGCCTCAAAAATCCAATCAGAATATGATACGGGCAGCGGATCATAACAACAAGCAGATAGAGAATCACAATAACTGACTAAAAGAGGAAAAAAAAAGGTAATAACAAAAATCAAAATCAAAATCACAAACATACAGAGAAGTGTCAGCGAATAAACAAAACAAAACCAAAGGAAAAAAAAGTTGAGGTAAGTGAAAAGGCTCATTGTCAACAGTAAGTGTCACATTTATCCTATGGTGTATTTAATTCAGCTATTTAAGTAATTATGCAGCCCCAGTTTTTTTTTTTTATTCTAAAAACGATAAATGCTTAGTGTTGGGTAAATCCATTCATACATCCATTTTCCACCGCTTGTCCCGTTCATGAAGCCTAAATAATTGATCAGACCAGTGATTCTTAAACTGTGGTACAGGCTCCATGTTGTGGTACACCAATTAATCACTCGATTAAAGGACCGTGGTATATTTTACTAAATTCAAACACAGTGTTACTGTTCGAACTGGGTGTAATGTTACAGTGACCCAAAATATGAAATATACTTGATAAGTATAACCGCTAACCTTAATGAATAATTGGACCTACTACGCTACTCTATTTTAATGCTGGTCATAATGGTGGTACTTGGGAGAGCCAAGTGTTTTCTGAGGTGGTAAAACAAGTTTGAGAAGCACTGGACTAGAGAGAAGAAACATAACTTTCTTTGGGCCATTCCAATTGTTGTGACCCTCTCAAAATACTCTTTTTTTTTTTTCTCCACATATAATGATTCATACATTGAACTACGCCAGGTGTCCATTTTAGGCAACATTTTTGGGCCAAAATAGTTACAGTGAGTTTATAGTAGTGATGGTAAAAGATACCTCATTGAGTGTATGACACACTCAATGGCTGTATTGAACTGATACTGTGACAGTGTTTCATAATGGTCATCTGCCATCTTGGAATGAAACAAGCACTACATATGAACTGTAAACAAAATTAATAGTTTGCAAGCATAATTATTTTGTTTTCTTAGGAATATGAAATGCACAAAAAAAAAAAAATCTCATGTACCTTATTTGGCATTATATGATTAAAATGATCCCACATTTCTGGATTTACCTTGTTTTACTTTAATTTTTTTGTTTTTGTCTTTTTGTATAAATTGTTTCTTTTTTCTTTTTTCCATTCAGATCAATAATATATTCATTATAGTTTAGGGCATCACTAGTTCTTACATAGAAATAGCCAATAAATTAAATAAAGACACATGGCATTTACACCGAGAAAATGTTCACACTAAGCACATTACATTGATTCAAGAAAAATAATTGTTACAAACAAAAGATTAAGGTAACAGCCTAACAGGTCTGTGCTGAGATTTTAACTCTCCTGCCACTCATAGTTAAAATATCATCAAATAAACAGGAAAATAAATGAGTGAACTTGCTCGGATGGTCTGCAGTGAGTCTGAATTATAAAACTTTCTGTGGATCATGTGAAAACCATTCTGAAATGTTTAACATTTTTCATAAGGGTACGTGTGTATATATGTATATGTAAGTATGTGTGTGTATATATTGATATGCTGAATTTCCCCCAGGGATCAATAAAGTACTTTCTATTCTATTCTATTCATATGTACAGTATATATGTATTTACATATGTATATATGTATGTATATATGTGTGTGTGTGTGTGTGTGTGTGTGTATGTTTGCGTGTGTGTGTATATGTGTGTATATATCAGAGGTGGGTAGAGTAGCCAGAAATTGTACTCAAGAAAGAGTACTGTTACTTTAGAGATTTTACTCAAGTAAAAGTAAGGAATAGTCACCCAAATATTTACTTGAGTAAAAGTAAAACGTATGTTGTGAAAAACTACTCAAGTACTGAGTAACTGATGAGTAACCTGTTTGTTTAATGATGACAGCAACAAGTAATGCACGAAAACATAAAAATAGTAATGAACAAATTCAGACCCAGGAATATCTCTTAAGCAACTAAAACAATTATACATATTAAATAATATATATTTGGTTTTAGACGTTTTGAAAAAAAAAAAAGAAAATTAATTTGCAGAAATATAGGGAAACAACTACAAATGTGCGCTACATTCGTTAACTGTGTTACAAAACAGATCATTTAGAATAATACATAATGTTGAATATAGAGAACATACAAACCCTTTATTTATTGAGTCAAAAATATTAAAGTTGGGTGATTTGGTAAAATTGCAAACAGCTAAAATGATGTACAAAGCAAATTATAGCCTGTTACCAAAGAATGTACAACAATTCTTCTCAACAAAAGAGGAGAAATATAACCTTAGAGGGAAATCTAATTTAAAACATTTGTATGCACGTACAACACTTAAAACCTTTAGCACAGTGGTCCCCAACCACCAGGCCCGATTGGTATCAGGCCGCAGAATAATTTTTTATTCATTTTTATCAAAAAAAAAATTTAAAAAATGTATTTATTTTTTTATTTTTATTAAATTAACATAAAAAACACAATATACACTTACAATTAGTGCACCAACCACAAAAACCTCCCTTTTTCATGACAAAAACGTCCCTTTTTCATGACAAAGAAAAAAAAAAAATCAAAAAAAAATAAATGATCCCCCCACCCCCGGGCCGCGGGACAAATTATTAAGCGTTGACCGGTCCGCGGATACAAAAAGGTTGGGGACCACTGCTTTAGCATATCAGTGTGTGGAATTAAATTATGGAATGGATTAAGTAAAGAAGTTAAACATTGTACTGATATGATCCAGTTTAAATAGCTGTTCAAATTAATAGTGCTTACAAAGTACAAAGAAGAAGAATTATGAGAAACACTTTCAACCTTATTGAAAATAAGATATTCTTCATCTCAGTATGTTAATAATGACTGAATTAATTAATTACATATTTCAAAACTGTTGTATTATTCATTCACGGATGTAATTTTATTATTTTACTATAAAAATGGTCAGTAAATGAATGTATATATTTGTAAACGCTCTGACGTGGGAAAGGGGTAGGATTAAATAAGCTTTGCTTCTTCCTACTGCTTTTCGGACATGATGTAATGTGAAATGATATGAAATTGTCTGATGTATTTTGCTGTAAGTATGTTCATGTTCGAAATAAACTGAGAAAGAAAGAAAGAAAGAAAGAAATAATTTTACCTTTGCAACCTCATTATACTATTGGCTAAGTTTTATATTCATAAATGTAAGTTTCTCGATACCTGACCTGTTTTTTGTGCCTTTAAAAAAGATTTAGAACTCTACATTAAAACACTATCTCTAACAACCAAAAAGCTGTGAAAACGATGATGCTGTGTTCCAAATTTAAGTTATTTACTGAGATTGAGTGAGCCTATGGCTTTGCACTTTGTTTATTTTATATATATATATGTATTTATTTTGCATTCTATTTTAGTTACTTTGTTTTGTACATTTTTTATACTGTTTTTGTACTTACTTTGATTATTATTTTCAACTGTTTGTAGATTTTGAATGTTATAAATAAAGGTGGGCTTCCTGTGAATGCGTGGGTTCCCTCCGGGTACTCCGGCTTCCTCCCACCTCCAAAGACATGCACCTGGGGATAGGTTGATTGGCAACACTAAATTGGCCCTAGTGTGTGAATGTGAGTGTGAATGTTGTCTGTCTATCTGTGTTGGCCCTGCGATGAGGTAGCGACTTGTCCAGGGTATACCCCGCCTTCCGCTTGATTGTAGCTGAGATAGGCACCAGCGCCCCCCACGTCCCCAAAGGGAATAAGCTGTAGAAAAATGGATGGATGGATGAATAAAGGTTTATAAAAATAAAAAAAAAGTGTGCAGTTAATTATGTGACCGCCTGGCTCTGTTTGATTGGTGAAACGGAGTCAAACGTCATCAGTGACTGAATTGATTGGTGAAAGGCAGGCATGTGATAAATCTTACTTTGAAGGTCTGTCTGACAAACCAAACAAACAAAGCGTGCATTAACAGATCGATAAAAATCAGTAGCGAGTAGCGAGCTGAATGTAGATAAATGGAGCGCAGTAAAAGTAGCGTTTCTTCTCTATAAATATACTGTAATATATATATATATATATATATATATATATATATATATATATATATATATATATATATATACTCAAGTAATATATGTATATATATATATATATATATATGTATGATATATATATGTATGTGTGTGTGTGTGTGTTATTGGGCTAAATCTGGGACTTCGGGCACAAGATTTAGTGCAATCTTATGTATTTCATGGTAAAGGGATTGTACTTGTATAGCGCTTTTCTACTTTCATGGTACTCAAAGCGCTTTGACACTACTTCCACATTTACCCACACATTCACACACTGATGGAGGGAGCTGCCATGCAAGGCGCTAAAGCTTGAAGTGTCTTGTCAGGACAAAACGAACGTGACGAGTTTGGTACTAGGTGGGGAACGAACCAGGGACCCTTGGGTTGCACACGGCCACTCTCCCAACGGTGCCACGCCGTCCCATGTGTGCTGGTCTAACAGTTAAAGCTCTTTGACTCCTTGTTAGGGTAACAGGACTGAGTGAAAGCACAGGGACGTCACAAATGTGAATCTAAGCTTCTTTTTTTAATAGTTTTTTTAAGAAAATAAACTTCATGTATAGTTCGGATAAAAGGTCATTCAAATTTGTAAAAAGTACAATATTTTTGATGTATTTCCGTGAACGTTTAGTAGGGGTGTAACTGTACACAAAAATTTCGGTTCGGTACGTTCCTCGGTTTAGAGGTCACTGTTCGGTTCATTTTCGGTACAGTAAGAAAACAACAAAATATACATTTTTTGGTTATTTATTTACCAAATTTGTAAACAATGGCTTTATCCTTTTAACATTGGGAACACTATAATAATTCTGCCCACGTTAATCCACATTAAACTGCCTCAAGTTGTTGCTTTGATTAAATAAAATGACAAAACATTTCTTCTACATATAAAAAGTGCAACATTAAACAGTTTCAAGTCAACTCATCATGCTTAATTTATTGCAGCATTGGGGAAGCCTGTACAGTAGTTGATTTATTATGTAAATGTTATATTTTTGTCAACATGTGATAGCAGGGACCCTGCCATTCAAAACTAGGCTGCTACATTACTAATGATTAATATAACTATAGCTGACAAAATAGTACAATAGCAATAGGAGAGACTATTCATCCCTGAAATCTATTGAGTTCATGTGAAATAACAGACGTACAGGGCTTTGCTGCCCTTAACACACACACATACACACGCACGCACACACACACATAGCAAAATGAGCTAACGTTACGCTAAAAGCTAATTAGCCTTCACCTCAAGCCAAACAGTTTAAGTTTCTAGAAGGTCAACGGGCTCATAGTGATGCTAGCAGTAGTTGTGACTGAGAGGTGTTATTTATAATTTGGAGACTGTCCGCTGCTAAACACATATCTGCTCGACGCTGAAGCATTGACTACATGAGCTCTAAATACGCACTGCTGATTGGCTTTGTATGTAACCAATCAGATGGTTGTGTGGGCGGGACAATGCTTGTTAAGACTTTAGCTTACAAACTCGTTCGATACACCTCCGAACCGGACCGAAACCTCCGTTACACCCATAACGTTTAGGAAGCTGGGACAGGCAATACATTACATGCAATTTGTGTTAAAGGTAGTAGAAATTAATATTTTAAACGACATTTATTACATTTGTTAAAGAAAAGACAAGAAAGTCTCAGTCTGACTAATTGGCGGCGACCTCTTTTCATGCATTAATTTTTTTTAAAGTGGTCTCGTCCCAAAATGGAATCATTTATCGAGCTTGACGTATTGACCGGCCTGCTGAATACAAGGAAACATGACTTCTTAACTATTTTTGATAAACTCCTGTGCCAACGCAGTGCGGCCTTCACACATGTGAGACATTCCTCAAGAAGGGGCAACAAGCGTCTGTAAAACTACAGTGGTGTGCTCATGTTAATTAAAAAAACACAAAAACTCTTCATTGGTGTCAGGTCACTTCTTTTAACAACATGTCTCTCTCCTCTTTGCAGAATTCAATACGACACAACTTGTCCTTGAACAAGTGTTTTCTGAAAGTGCCTCGCTCCAAAGACGACCCTGGAAAAGTAAGTTGGCGCTGTGCACAATGGATGGCAAGTACTTCCCGCGTGTTCCCATGCCCCCCGTGCCACAGTTTGCTGGGATTTTGGAGCCGTTTTGAAATGAATGAAGAGGGGGTAAATGTTTCAATAATTCACAGCCGATCTTTGGGTTTGAGTAGTCTGCGAAGACACACAAACTAGCAGCTCCACATTGATTCGCCCGAGTCGGACCTGACCGGCACCTTAATTCGCACCTCGGATCGAAGCGGTCGATAGCTCAACATGGGGGGGTAGACGCTGAACGTAACTTGGACTGTTTGAAGCCATTGAGGGAGGCGAGGCGCTAAATCATGCATGTGCTTACGTTAATTGGCTGTGTACTGTTCAGCGATGTGGGACTGAGAGACAGGGGGAGCAGATGAGGCAAAGATGAGGGAGTTAAGATGGGTGTGTGTGTGTGTTTGTGTTTGTGTTTGTGTTTCTGTGTGCCCGGCCCGAATCAACCTCCTGAATTTCTCTGCCGCTTTGGACCTTCTCGGAAGGGAAGGAGAGAAAATGAAAAGGGAGAGAGACCAGGAGGAAATCAAGGGGCTCAAAGCAATTGATTTGATCCTCTCTCTCATTGTTTCTTTGGGAGCTGGCGTGTATGAGCGGAGGAAGGAAGCAAGCAAGCAAGCAGCACCCACAGCGAAGTGGAGGAACTTGATTGGATGTAAACGTGGACTAGCCGCAAGATGAGGAACGTGTTTGCTGAGAATAGGCCTCGGATGAGCTGGAAATTAGTTTTCTTGAGGGAGCAGAGGAAAATATGCCGCCGATCAATTTATGAATGCAGGACCTGATTTACTGAGATCTAAATATCCTGAGCTAAACGGCACATGCAATCTATACAATAGTTTGTACTATTAGTGGGCGCCTTGCGTGTCATCTACTAAGACTGCGTGGGTACCATATTTTTCGGACTATAAGTTGCAGTTTTTTTTCATAGTTTGGCCGGGGATGCGACTTATGTGCTAAATTATTAACACATTACCGTAAAATATCAAATAATATCATTTAGCTCATTCACGTAAGAGACGAGACATATAAGATTTCATTGGATTTATCGATTATGAGTGACAGATTGTTTGGTAAACGTATAGCATGTTCTATATGTGATAGTTATTTGAATGACTCTTACCATAATATGTTACGTTAACATACCGGGTACCTTCTCAGTTGGTTATTTATGCGTCATATAACCTACACTTATTCAGCTTGTTGTTCACTATTCTTTATTTATTTTAAATTGCCTTTCAAATGTCAAATGTCAAAATGCGACTTATACTCCAGTGCGACTTATATATGTTTTTTTCTTCTTCTGTATTATGCATTTTCGGCGGGTGCGACTTATACTCCGGAGCGACTTATACTCCGAAAAATACGGTATATGGAAATTTGTGCAGACCTATGGAAGTATTATTATAGTTTTCATTATTTAGTTTTTTAATTTTGGACTTAAACATTAATTATTGAACAATTTCTTTCAAATTAATTCATTATAGTACAAAGCAAGTATAACGTTAAACTCAAATTTGGTTGAATTAGTATTCACATCATTCCACATAAATGAAAAAGTGTGGGGGGAAAAATGTGTAAAGTGGTGAAGGGGACCTCCTAAATAAAATTCTAAGGCACCAAATTAACTGATTGAAAAGGAAAGTTTCTGAGATCGATATGATACAGGATACAAAGTCTTAATATTATACGAAAATTCAGTAATGATTGTATATATTTTGACATACCTTTTTTTTTTTTTTCATTTTTTATTTATCTCCTTCATTGATGTGCATTTTTCATCAATAGATAATTAAACTTTAACAACAAAACTCATATTTACACACCTATGCTTGAAAAAGGAACAGGATAAATGGTATATGGCATATATTTGTATAGCGCTTTTCTACATTCAAGGTACGCAAAGTGCTTTGACACTATTTCTACATCCACGCACACATTCACACACTGATGTACATGTAAAAGTCCATGTACATAGAAGATATAGTGGTGTGTTAAACATCTGGGAGAATTTGTAGCTCTTTTTAAATAAACGGCGATTACAACAATGTAAATTAATATATAATTAAATGTAGAACTCTGGAGACAACTTATATGTCCAAAATTCCTTGAACTACAAGATGAAGCACATTCAATGTCAGTGAAAACAACGTCAAAATAATAATAATTGGATAATAGTAATAAAGAAAATCTTATATTTCCTGCCCCCTTCAACATAAGTAGTTAATGGATAGCTTAGATTCATAAGCATACAAACCAGACAAATGCATCCAAATATATAATGAAAACAAACAAATAACACACAAAAAAAACGAGTGCAAAAACTTCATAAAGTACAAACAGAACAAAAAATTATATACACCTCATGGGATGATACAAAACAAGACAAAAAATAAATGAAATAATAAATATCAAGCAAAATGTAAACACTTACAACTGTCCATATGGTCTTATTGTTCCGTCTTTATATATATTTTTTCAATAGGAATATATTTTTTACAATCTTTTATCTCATTGTAAAGAGAATTCCATGGTTTACTTAAGTAATTACATCGTGGAAATTCAATCAATCAATCACAGATGAGTGGTCCACTCTGGTCCCGACTTTGGACAGCTCGGGAATCATCAGGAGAGGAGGGCAGAGTACAAAAGTGACGACAGATCAACTGGTCTAAGAGGGGGGTCCATTTAAGGGGCTAGAGTATACCAATGAGTTTTAAGATGGGACTTAAATGCCCAATCTCTGCGCGTCTATTCCAATTTGCGTGGGTGGACTAATTTGTGTGTCTGTGTATCAGTCCGAGTGTGTGGTTTACATCTGCGGACGTGTGTTTTAAGTTGTCTGTTTGTCTCTAATCAGAACAATTGTCTACCTACATGTAGGGTTGTACGTTATTCTAGTATTAGTACAGTGCCGTAATACTGATAAATCATATTTGGTACTATGCCGCCTCGGAAAAGTACCGGTCCACCCAAATTTGCGGTATCATCGAAAACTAGTGTGAAGTATCAAACAACAGAAGAATAAGTGATTGTTACATTTTAACAGAAGTGTAAATACAACATGTTAAGCAGGGGTGTATAGCGTCCCGGAGGAGTTAGTGCTGCAAGGGTTTTGTTCTGTTGTGTTTATGTTGTGTTACGGTGCGGATGTTCTCCCGAAATGTGTTTCATTCTTTTTTGGTGTGGGTTCACAGTGTGGCGCATATTTGTAATAGTGTTAAAGTTGTTTATACTGCCACCCACAATGTGACCTGTGTGGCTGTTGACCAAGTATGCGTTGCATATTACAAAGGCAGTGCCTTTAAGGTTTATTGGCATTTTGTACTTCCCCCTACGTCCGTGTACACAGCAGCGTTTTAAAAAGTCATGAATTTTACTTTCTAAAACCGATACCAATAGTTTAGAAACCGATACCGATAACTTCAGATATTACATTTTAAAGCATTTATCGGCCGATATTCTCGGCAGTCCGATATTTTCGGACATCTCTATTTCAAACCACACATCACTTGTCCATTGCTTTCTTTGGAATATTTCCTATTGAGCTAACACATCTAGAAACAAATCGAAAACTAAGAAAAAACCACACAAAGTAGCGAATAGCAGCACTGAAGATAGATCGGCTCGCCCAAAGGGGATGTCCTGCCGGGCACAAAATGGCTCCGCTGCAGGCACACAATGGGCGGATAAAACGGTCGTACATGGAGACAACGTTCATACACAAAAGTGTATTTTTATTTGGCATGTGGTTCATAAATCAAAAGATTTGTACAATGGCGGAATCATAAATCAAGGTTTTACTGTAGACTGAATCCGTCTTTATTTTCTAAGCCTATACTAAAGTAATAGAAGCTAATTGGCATTGCTGATCCTTAGGCAGATATCAATCAATCAATCAAAGTTTACTTCAATAGCCCTAAATCACGAGTGCCTCAAAGAACTGCACAAGTCACAACGACATCCTCGGCTCGGATCCCACATCAGGGCGAGAAAAAAAACTCAACCCAATGGCATACAATGAGAAACCTTGGAGAGGACCACAGATGTGGGACCCCCCAGGATTTAGAATATAAACACATGACTATTAAACATACTGGATTTAATTGACTTGTAGTTGTCAATGTAGTCTTTTTGTTTCTTGTTCATACGTGATTATTTACAATAAATACAACTCTTTAAAATATTCATTATACATCATTTCCTAATATCTAATTATAAACTACCAGGGTTTTTTCTGGCTCAAATTGAGGCAGAGGTGGTACAATCCTGACCATGCGGCAGAATTTTAACGGAAAAAAGAAATTATAGTTTTTTTCCAATTTACAGTAATATGCTGTAAAGAACACCGTAAAATTTATTGTCATTTTTATTAATTTGATGGTGCCCTGTGATTAGGTGGCGACTGGTGTTGTACACCGCCTTCTGTCCGAATGCAGCTGAGATAGGCTCCAGCCCCAAACCCAAAAGAGACTAGCGGTAGAAAATGGATGGATTAATTTGATGGGTAGTTTGCTGTAAAATCATAAGTCAAGCATATATTGAAGTATTTATTTTTATTTAGGAAAAGCATTTTTGGAAAGTATGATAATATACTGTAAAATTTGTTGCAATAATGGATAGAGATGTCTGATAATATCGGACTGCCGATATTATCGGCCAATAAATACTTTAAAATGTGATATCGGAAATTATCGGTATCGACTTCAAAAAGTTAAATTCATGACTTTTTAAAACGCAGCCATGCGGAATGGTACACGGACATAGGGAGAAGTACAGAGCGCCAATAAACCTTAAAGGCACTGCCTTTGCGTGCCGGCCCAATCACATATCTACGACTTTTCACATACACAAGTGAATGCAAGCATACTTGGTCAACAGCCATACAGGTCACATTGAGGGTGGCCATATAAACAATTTTAACACTGTTACAAATATGGGCCCACACAAAACAAGAATGACAAACACATTTCGGGAGAAAATCCGCACCGTAACACAACAGTACAAATACCCAGAATCCCTTGCAGCACTAACTCTCAACCCCGTCCCCCCCAACCCTGCCCACCTAAATGCTCTCTGAGGGAGAGCATTTCCCAAATTCCGAACTGCTGTTTTGAGGCATGTTAAAAAAAAAATGCACTTTGTGACTTCAATAATAAAAATGGCAGTGCCATGTTAGCATTTGTTTCCATAACTTGAGTTGATTTATTTTGTAAAACCTTGTTACATTGTTTAATGCATCCAGCGGGCACCACAACAAATTTAGGCATAACAATGTGTTAATTCCACGACTGTATATATCGGTATAAGTTGATATCGGAATCGGTAATTAGGAGTTGGACAATATCGGAAATATCAAAAAAGCCATTATCGGACATTTCTACTTAAAGGTTAGAAACTAAGCTTACACTACTAGTTATGTTCACTTACCAGAGACAGCATGTTCACAGCACAGTCTGGAGTGTTCTGTTAGAGTCCAGTAATCCCTCCGTATCATGCTCCGTATTGCAGAAATCCACTTGTTAGGGCGCTCAATGTTAGGCACCAAGTAGTGGGAATAAAACACGATTCGATTTGTTTCTTTTTCGGTAGTTGCTTCAGGTCTTTCCGGTGCACTGCTGTTGTTATAGCGCCTCTGTAGTGGCGCAATGCTGCAACTGCAGTTTAAATACGTAGCTGCCGCAGAGGGACATCCATCGCTCAATCAACACAGCCGGAGCTTTACGCTGTTTTGAGCGATATCAATCGCTCTCGCTGGGGGCGGTACAACATTAAAACTTGGAACTGCATGTGCAAACAAATCTACTTCTGGTCATCAAGAGTATTGCAGTAAACCCTCATAAATTGCTGTTAATCGGTTCCGGGCCTGGCCGTGGGAGCTGCAATTATTTATTATAAACTAAATAGTTGTATAGCTACAGGATTAATAAACATGTTTACAGCTTTCTGAAAAAGTTGTGTAACAATAATATAACCCTAGAGACAAAAAAATAACATTCACCTTTACAAGCCGCAAACTTGAAAGCTTAATTAATCGAGGGACGACTATACCAGTGGTTCTCAACCTTTTTTCAGTGATGTACCCCCTGTGAACATATTTTTGATTCAAGTACCCCCTAATCAGAGCAAAGCATTTTTGGTTGAAAAAAAGAGATAAAGAAGTAAAATACAGCACTATGTCATCAGCTTCGGATTTATTATATTAAAGTTAAAGTTAAAGTACCAATGATTGTCACACACATACTAGATGTGGCGAAATTATTCTCTGCATTTGACCCATCACCCTTGATCATCCCCTGGGAGGTGAGGGGAGCAGTGGGCAGCAGTAGTGCCGCGCCCGGGAATCATTTATGGTGATTGTATAACAGTGCAAAATATTGCTCATTTTTAGTGGTCTTGAACCATTTGGAAAAAAAGATATAAAAATAACTAAAAGTTTGTTGAAAAATAATCAAGTGATTCAATTATAAGTAAATATTTGTACACGTAGAAGAAATCAACAACTTAAAGTGCCCTCTTTGGGGATTGTAATAGAGATCCATCTGGATTCATGAACTTAATTCTAAACATTTCTTCACAAAAAAATTAATCTTTCACATCAATATTTATGAAACATGTACACCAAAAATCTAGCTGTCAACACTGAATATTGCATTGTTGCATTTCTTTTCACAGTTTATGAACTTACATTCATATTTTGTTGAAGTATTATTCAATAAATATAATTATAAAGGATTTTTGGATTGTTGCTATATTTAGAATATTTAAAAAAAAATCTCACGTACCCCTTGGCATACCTTCAAGTACCCCCAGGGGTACGCGTATCCCATTTGAGAACCACTGGACGAGACAATACCCACTTGGCAGCAGTCAGCCCTCGCATGATAAATGAGTATTGTTAAAGACCAACATGGGGCCACAAAAATCCAATGAGTCCTGTTACTTATGTCTTATTTTGTGAATGCTGAAAGACAAAAGCCAAACATATCCAATTCATGGTACAGTTATGCTAAATAGCTGCTTTCAACGAATGTAATTGTTCTTTCCAGGGTTCCTATTGGGCCATAGACACCAACCCTAAAGATGACACAGCACCCAGCAGGCCAAAGAAGAGGCCGCGCTCTGGTGAAAGAGTAAGTTGTGTTTCCACTTGTGTTTGTTAAAGTATTTAATCAGGGCCGCCCCTCATTGTAGGCAAAACGTGTGCTCTGTGTTGGGGCCCCACACTGTATGTATTTCCCTTGTGGATCATTAAAGTTTGTATAAGTATGTTTGGCGGATTGAAACACTTGTAAAATGTCAACTAATTAATTATACGGCACTGCCTATGACATTTTACAGCCAACATATTTCTAGCCTCTTCCTGCTCCATCATTGATAATAATATAATGGCACAAGCCTTCTTATTGTCTTCCATGACGCACAATATTAATACTGGACTAGTAATTTTGAGGTACAGGGATCAAATCCTGGTTTGGGGTTGTGCCAGGGCAACATGTGCAACTTTGTTTTCATTATTTTCCATTTTTCATTTTGCACTAAAACATAAATTATTGACCAATTTCTTTCATATGAATTCATTTTAGTACAAAACAAGCATAACATGAAACTCAGATTTGGTTGAATTAGTAGTCAAATAATTCCGCATGAATAAAAAAGTGTTGGGAAAAAAATCTGTCAAGGGGTGAAGGGACCTCTAAATAAAATTCTAAGGTGCCAAATTAACTGATTGGATTAATGTTTGAAATGGAAAGTTTCTGAGATCGATGTGATACAGCAGTGGTTCTCAACCCTTTTTCAGTGATGTACCCCCTGTGAACATTTTTTTAATTCAAGTACCCTCTAATCAGAGCAAAGCATTTTTGGTTGGGAAAAAAAGAGATAAAGAAGTAAAATACAACACTATGTCATAAGTTTCTGATTTATTAAATTGTATAACAGTGCAAAATATTGCTCATTTGTAGTGGTCTTTCTAGAACTATTTGGAAAAAAAGATATAAAAATAACCAAAAACTTGTTGAAAAATAAACAAGTGATTCAATTAAAAGATTTCTACACATAAAAGTAATCATCAACTTAAAGTGCCATCTTTGGGGATTGTTATAGAGATCCATCTGGATTCATGAACTTAATTCTAAACATTTCTTCACAAAAAAAGACATCTTTAACATCAATATTTATGGAACATGTCCACAAAATATCTAGTTGTCAACACTGAATATTGCATTTTTGAATTTATTTTCACAGTTTATGAACTTACATTCATATTTTGTTGAAGTATTATACAATAAATATATTTAAAAAGGATATTTGAACTGTTGCTATTTTTACAATATTTAAAAAAAATCTCACGTACCCCTTGGCATACCTTCAAGTTCCCCCAGGGGTACGCGTACCCCCATTTGAGAACCACTGTGATACAGGATACAAAGTCTTAATATTATACGAAAATTCAGTAATGATTGTATATGTTTTAGAAATACTTAACTAGTTACATCGTGGAAAATCAATCAATCAATCAATCAATCAATCAATCAAAGTTTATTTATGTAGCCCTGAATCAGTCAAAGGACTGCACAAGCCCCAACGACATCCTCGGCTCAGGTCCCACATCAGGGCAAGGAAAAACTCAACTCATAGGGAACAACGAGAAACCTTGGAGGGGACCGCAGATGTGGGGACCCCCCAACGGACGTCAAGTGGATCTAGTTAGTAATGTAAATTCAACATAATCACAAATGGACAGTTTGGTGTGGCTCCTTACCCCTTTTAATTTTGTTTACTTCCTGTGTTAAGTGTTATCATTTTCTAATAGTAAGAGAAAATAAAAAATACTATGTTCTGATTTCTGCAGGAAAAAAGAAAAGAGAGGAAAAAGATTTAAAAAAATAAAAATGAAGTGCTAAAGGTGTTTAAAGTCAATCAACGTTTTTTTATATAGCCCTAAATTACGAGTGTCTCAAAGGGCTGCACAGGCCTCAACGACATCCTCTGCTCAGATCCCACATGATGGCAAGAAAAAACTCAACCCAATGGGATACAATGAGAAACCTTAGAGGGGACCGCAGATGTGGGGACTCCTAACCCTGGGCGACCGGTTTGATGGATTGAAACTTTTATTAGTAGATTGCACAGTTCAGTACATATTCCGTACAATTGACCACTAAATGGTAACACCCGAATAAGTTTTTCAACTTGTTTAAGTCAGGGTCCACGTTAATCAATTCATGGTACAAATATATACTATCAGGATAATACAGTCATCACACAAGTTAATGGATGTCGAGTGGATCTCGTTAATAGTGTGAGAGTTCAGTCCATAGTGGGGCCAGCAGGGGATCATCTTGAGTGGAGACAGGTCAGCAGCGCAGGGACGTTCCCAATTGATGCACAGATGAGTGGTCCACCCGGGTCCCTAATTTGAACAGCTAGCGCTTAATCTGTGGGCACCTAATCTGTGCCCCCCCTCTCCACGCAGAAGAGGGGGACAGAGCAGACAAGAGATGGCAGATCAACTGTTCTCAAAAGGGCGTCTATTTAGTATACAAATGAGTTTTAAGATGGGACTTACATGCTTCCACTGAGGTAGCATCTCTAACTGTTACCGGGAAGGCATTCCAGAGTACTGGAGCCCGACTAGAAAACGCTCTATAGCCCGCATACTTTTTTTGGGCTCTGGGAAATAACTAATAAGCCAGAGTTCTTTGAACGCTATACAATCAGCAAGATAGGATGGAGCCACACCGTAGTAAAACATTAAAGTCACATCTTAAGTGCACAGGAAGCCAGTGCAGGTGAGCCAGTTTAGGCGTAATATGATCAAACTTTCTTGTCAAAAGACTAGCAGCCGCATATTTGTACCAACTGTTATATTATGATTTTTTTTCTGCTATTTTTTAAAATGCTTCATTTTGGTGTTCATCACGTGGTAGTTCTTTGGTCAAAATTGTGCATAGAGCTTGCTGTAAAGACCTAACTTTAAGCCACTTTTTGTCTTCCTCCTAAAACGGTTCCTTTTTAAGAGTTGTTCGATGCAAATGAAGCCCTCCTTACCACGCCCCCTCATGCTGACTGGACCTCAGTACTCAGCGGCTCACTGTGTTTTGTTGTTGGCTCAAGGAGGAGACGTGCGGGTGGAAAGAGAAAGGAAGGAAGCCAGGCTAAAAAACTGGTACGGCACGCTGGCAACGGTTAAACTTCTACTGACTCTGTATCTCTCCAATGCTACTGTAAATCCTGGACGTATACATGGGTATATTGACCCAAAAAAATATTGTCTATTCTCTATCATATTTATACTTTTTACTGCATTTCTGCTTTGTACGAGCCAGCTATACAGTAAGCTACTCTACGAGTAATAACGGATTATTGTTACGTGTACAGAGGGGATAGGGAGGTCGTTTTAGCTCTATGTTTAATAATATATATACACAATATATCTATAAGCAATAAATGAAGTGTGTAATCCAAACTATGTGTGTGGTGTGTAAATTACAAGAAGTGTTGAGCGCGAGGCGGAAGTCCAAGAGGGGAAAGCTGGCTCGAAGGTCCGTGAGAACAGGCAGGAAGTCAAGGCAATAACGAGGCGTCAAAGTCCGTGTCCAGGCGGAAGGTCGAGATCCAAAAGGCAGCTCTTGACACGGGAACGACACAAGACAATGCACAATGAAAGGATAAACACAGAGAGGGAGAGCATAGAGCTTGATACAAGTTGGCTTACTGTACAAAAACAGGAAACTACGTTCTGGTCCGGAACGCATGTCTGCACTGGCTTAAGAAGCCCAGGACGCTCATCAACAACAGGTTTGATGAGTGCTGATTGATTGCAGCTGTGCACCTGCGCAAGTGGCGCAATCAGCAGAGCACGCAGACAAGTGCGCATTGGAGTGACAATTATAACACTAACTGGTCCATTGCCAGAAACAATAGATACTAATTCAATTAAAAATAGTTTTGAGGACATTTTTTATTTTTGCCAGAGGACGGTGACGCTATTCTCTTACGGTGGATGGCTAAGCGAGCTAAACAACGAATGGAGCTGACATTGCTAACTTATCATTCAGACATTTGTAACCAACCTACTGTTATTACTTTACCATTTCTTTTTCTCCCCCATTGCCATAAATAGTAGACACCAACTCTGTTATTAAAAGTATTTTTTCCAGAATTTTTTTTTTGTGAAGGTCTGTGGTTAGAACAGGACTTTTATCAGCACACACTAATAGCGATCTCTTCACAGTTGTAGGCACTTTGCCACAAACTATAAAAGTTAGGCAAGGCACTTACTGAAAGTTTGTGGAGTAACTTGTGCTGGTTAAAGCAACAAACAGAACATTTTCCATATGAATACCCCATCGGACCACTAGTGATTTAGGGCTATATAAGTAAACATTGATTGATTGATTGATTTCCTTCATTGGGTTTCATCGTGGAAATGTTGTGATACACCCGGCCCTACATGAATTAACTCGCGCAAGAATGATTGGGTAAATATTCTACCATGTGACTGACGTCACAGGTCAGTTCCCAAAAAGCTTGTCAGGAGTAAATGTGTGAAGGAAGTCAAGATTGTTTTACGAATATCTACGCCATTCTTCAACGCTTTGATCCCAAATACACATAAGCAGGTACCAATTGGTAAGACAAGTTGGATTTGCATAATAGGGCTCCTTTAAAATGAATTGATAAACATGGATCAATTTTAAAAAATCATAAAAATAAACATGCTATACGTAGATCAATAAAAAAAAAATCATAAAAATAAACATAATAATAATGGATTAGATTTATATTGCGCTTTTCTATTACTAGATACTCAAAGCGCTCACAGAGAAGTGGGAACCCATCATTCATTCACACCTGGTGGCAGTAAGCTACGTCTGTAGAGACTGACGGTCTTGCAACTATTGTGTGATGAAAGACAACTTTGTGATCATCCCTGCCAAGTGTGCGGTTCTTGTGCGGTCTGTCTGCAGGATCATTTTGAAGGAATGTGCGCCGACACAAACTTGGTACTGAGATGCACTAGACCCCAGGAGTCAAGGGTTAGCTCAGGTTGACCTTACATGCCTAACATTTCTCATGAAGGTGTTATTAGGAACTTCCGCAGAGGAATTTCAATTCATGCTTCAGCGTCTATGAAACATAGACCAATTTTACTATATTGTATGGAAATCAGTTTATAGGTGTATTTCTTGACATAAACATGGACAAACTACATTGACATACTGCAGATATAAGGGCCATTTGCATCTTAGTCACAGCTGTTGTGTCCTCGCTCAAGACACTTCATCCATCTTTCTTCCGCACTGGTGTATAGTGAGAATATGTAGGAATGTTTGGCTACCCCAGGGCAGCTGTGGCTACAAATGTACCTTACCAACATCAGGTGTGAATGTGGTGTGACTGAATGGAGCGCGTTCTCTGTTATATGTGAAGCTCTATCTAGATTAAAAATTAGCCCGCCCCCCAAAATAATGTCAACAAATGGGAAAAATTGTGTGTGTGTGTGTGTGTGTCATACATATATATATATATATATATATATATATATATATATATATACATAAGTGCAAAAAACTATTTATTCAGCCACCGATTGTGCAAGTTCTCCCACTTAAAATGATGACAGAAGTCTGTAATTTTCATCATAGGTACACTTCAACTGTGAGAGACAGAATGTGAAAAAAAAATCCAGGAATTCACTTTGTAGGAATTTTAAAGAATGTATTTGTAAATTATGGTGGAAAATAAGTATTTGGTCAACAATTCAAAGCTCTCACTGATGGAAGGTGGTTTTGGCTCAAAATCTCACGATACATGGCCCCATTCATTCTTTCCTTAACACGGATCAATCGTCCTGTCCCCTTAGCAGTAAAACAGCCCAAAGCATGATGTTTCGACCCCCATGCTTCACAGTAGGTATGGTGTTCTTGGGATGCAACTCAGTATTCTTCTTCCTCCAAACATGACGAGTTGAGTTTATACCAAAATGGATACGTGGATGATACAGCAGAGGATTGGGAGAATGTGATGTGGTCGGATGGAACCAAGGGACAAGCGGTAGAAAATGGATGGATGGAAATATATAACACACTTGTAAAGTCATGGCTGTCTTGAGTTTCCAATCATTTCTGCAACTCTTATTTTTTTGTGATAGAGTGATTGGAGCACATGTTGATGACAAAAAACATTCTTGAAGTTTGGTTCTTTTAAGAATTTATTATGGGTCTACTGAAAATGTGACCAAATCTGTTGGGTCAAAAGTATACATACAGCAATGTTAATATTTGGTGATATGTCCCTTGGCAAGTCTCACTGCAATAAATGATAAATGATAAATGGGTTGTACTTGTATAGCGCTTTTCTACCTTCAAGGTACTCAAAGCGCTTTGACACTACTTCCACATTTACCCATTCACACACACATTCACACACTGATGGAGGGAGCTGCAATGCAAGACGCCAACCAGCACCCATCAGGAGCAAGGGTGAAGTGTCTTGCTCAGGACACAACGGACGTGACGAGTTTGGTACTAGGTGGGATTTGAACCAGGGACTCTCGGGTCGCGCACGGCCACTCTCCCACTGCGCCACGCCGTCCCTATAAGGTCCTTTTGGTAGCCATCCACAAGCTTCTGGTTAAATTTTTGACCACTCCTCTTGACAAAATTGGTCCAGTTCAGCTAAATTTGTTGGTTTTCTCACATGGACTTGTTTCGTCAGCATTGTCCACACATTTAAGTCAGGACTTTGGGAAAGCCATTCTAAAACCTTAATTCTAGCCTGATTTAGGCATTCCTTTACCACTTTTGACATGTCTTTGAAGTCATTGTCCTGTTGGAAGACCCAACTGCGCCCAAGACCCAACCTCCGGTCTGATTTTAGGTGTCCTGAAGAATTTGGAGGTAATCCTCCTTTTTCATTGTCCCATTTACTCTCTGTAAAGCACCAGTTCCATTGGCAGCAAAACAGGCCCAGAGCATAATACCATCACCCTCATGCTTGACGTTAGACATGGTGTTCCTGGGATTAAAGGCCTCACCTTTTCTCCTCCAAACGTATTGCTGGGTATTGTGGCCAAATAGCTCCATTTTTATTTCATCTGACCACAGAACCTTCCTCCAGAATGTCTTATCGTTGTCCATGTGATGTCAGATGAAGAAACAAGTCCATGTCAGAAAACCAACAAATTTAGCTGAACTGCACCAATTTTGTCAAGAGGAGTGGTCAAAAATTTAACCAGAAGCTTGTGGATGTCTACCAAAAGCACCTTATTGCAGTGAAACTTGCCAAAGGACATGTAACCAAATATTAACATTGCTGTATGTATACTTTTGAACCAGCAGATTTGGTCACATTTTCAATAGACCCATAATAAATTCTTAAAAGAACCAAACTTCATGAATGTTGTTTGTGATCAACAAGTATGTGCTCCAATCACTCTATCACAAAAAAATAAGAGTTGTAGAAATGATTGGAAACTCAAGACAGCCATGACTTTACAAGTGTGATAAATATTTCCATCCATCCATTTTCTACCGCTTTTCCCTTTCGGGATCACAGGGGTGCTGGAGCCAATCTCAGCTTCATTCGGGCGAAATGTATTTGATTTGATATATTATTTAATATTACATATTTTAGATTAATTCATGTCTTGGATTAATTTTTCATTATGTATGTATTACAGTGCAGCATTTGTCTTATTTTCTATTATTGTGTTGTGTGGTTGATAAAGATTCCAGGTTGACAAACAACAACATGCGACTAATCTTTGCGCTATCCTCACCGCGACAATCAAGTTGACCAACTTTTTGCAGAGCAACTTTTTTGATGGACTTGGGGCGGCGTGGCTCATTTGGTAGAGCAGCCGTGCAGCAACTTGAGGGTTCCAGTTTCGATTCCCGCTTCTGCCATGCCAGTCAATGCTGTTGTGTCTTTGGGCAAGACACTTTACCCACATGCACCCAGTGCCACTCAAACTGGTTTAAATGGAGATTAAAAGAATATAGATATTGGCCTTCGCTTTGTAAAGTGCTTTGAGTCTCTGGTGAAAAGTGCTATATAAATGTAATATGCTTCACATGGACTTTATCTTATAGTAGATTTTATGTGTAAAAAAACAAAAAACAAACACTTTACGTTGAGCAAAACACCTCAAAGTGCTACAGTGTATTAAAAAAATATAAAAAGATAATAAATATAAATCAAAATAAAAACTAGAACAGCCTAATAGCTAGAATTAGTATGCATATATCTAAAAAAAAAAAGGCTTATTTAAAAAGAAGGGTTTTTAAGCCTTTTTTAATTACATCCACAGTCTGTGCTACCCTCAGGTGGTCAGGGAGAGTGTGGCACAGAAAGTTCGTAGCTTTGTCCTTGGAGGTTGGTGATGGTTAGCCTGTCCGGAGCGGAGATGTCGTGTGCAGGATTTGGGGGTGAGTAGTTCTTTGAGGTAGAAGGGGGCATTTCCATGGAACCACTGGTGGGTTAGTAAATAGACCTTGTATTCAATCTTGAGTGGAGCAGGAAGTCAGTGAAGGGATTTGAGAATTGGTGTGATATTCTCATATTTCCGTACTCATCTTTAACTCCTGCCTCATTAATAAGACGTATACGGTATCTCCACATTGGTGAGATTTGGGCATGAAGGATAGCAAAAGAAAACTTAGCATCAGACATTTGGTGCGGCACTTCGGGCTAACAGGACTGCTACCAACTATCAGCTATCAACAGCTGCCTGGAAAAAAAAACCCTCTTTTGATACAGTTCATCTTCAACATCAACATAACACAGCTTTAAAGTACCAGTAAAGAGTAAAAACATGTTGCCTCTATATTGAAGCTATTATCATATACAGTATGTCTGATTTATGACACCAGAAGACTTACAAAGTTTGCGAATATATAGAAATGATCAAAATAGTATTAATCTCATGGAGATTCCTGTGCCATTTTGACATAGTGGTATGGACCACAGATCCCTTACCCACCAAAAACAATGCAAATCATTTTGATTAATTGATTGAAACTTTTATTAGTAGATTGCACAGTACAGTACATATTCCGTACAATTGACCACTAAATGGTAACACCCGAATACGTTTTTTAACTTGTTTAAGTCGGGGTCCACGTCAATCAATTCATGGTACAAATATAAATTATCAGCATTTTACAGTCATCCATCCATCCATCTTCTTCCGCTTATCCGAGGTCGGGTCGCGGGGGCAGCAGCCTAAGCAGGGGAGCCTAAACTTTTCTCTCCCTAGCCACTTTAACACCTCCCTAGGGAGGCGTTCGGGTGGCATCCTGACCAGATGCCCGAACCACCTCATCTGGCTCCTCTCGATGTGGAGGAGCAGCGGCTTTACATTGAGTTCCTCCCGGATGGCAGAGCTTCTCACCCTATCTCTAAGGGAGAGCCCCGCCACCCGGCGGAGGAAACTCATTTTGGCCGCTTGATCTTGTCCTTTCGGTCATAACCCAAAGCTCATGACCATAGGTGAGGATGGGAACGTAGATTGACCGGTAAATTGAGAGCTCCTTCTTCACCACAATGGATCGATACATCGTCCGTACTACTGAAGACGCCGCACCGATCCGCCTGTCGATCTCACGATCCACTCTTCCCTCACTCGTGAACAAGACTCCTCCCAAACCCGGAGTCGGCACTCCACCCTTTTCTGGGCGAGAACCATGGACTCGGACTTGGAGGTGCTGATTCTCATCCCAGTCGCTTCACACTCGGCTGTGAACCGATCCAGTGAGAGCTGCAGATCCTGGCCAGATGAAGTCATCAGGACCACATCTAAATGAATACTAGTATGTATAGTTGATGAGTGTAACAGTACTGTTAATTTACAGTATGCATAATTGTATTTTTGGGCATTTTAGCATTGTTATGCACAAAATGCATCAAAATTATTCCCCGCATTTTTCAATTTTTTGTATGCTATATCTACATATGCATTTTCCATTTTAGAAGAGTCAACTTACCTGTCAAAAATATAAATATTTTTTTTGTTTCATTTGAAAATAATTAAAACTGTTTTCACAAAAACTAAGCCGTTTTTTGTCATTTTCTTCTCTGATTATACCAAAAATGACCGCGGTTATGCATAGCGAGTGTCACACAAATCTAGCTTTCATGAAACACTATAGCATCTTCTAGCAGTATTGCTCAGTGCTAAAAATGAATACAAACAATAAACATAATAAAATTATAGCTTTTTGTAAAATGTATTTTCTTACTTCGATGATGTCCATATCTTCCCGTTTATATGAATAATTAATAATGATACACATGAAGGGTTAACAAGTCTCCCTGCAGACAATGTCTTCGGTTGTGTGTGTTTGTCTCCATCTTTGGTAGGGGTGTAACGGTGCGTGTATTTGTTTTGAACCGTTTCGGTACGGGGGTTTCAGTTCGGTATGGGGGTGTACCAAATGAGTTTCTAAGCTAAAGTCTTAACAAGCTGCTTTGCTTCTTCTGCCTCTGTCTCAGCACCCAGCATTGTCCCACCCACACAACCATCTGATTGGTTACATATATAGTGGTAACAACCAATCAGCAATGTGTATTCAGAGCGCATGTAGTAAATGCTTCAGCGTCGATCAGATAAGATTTTAGCAGGTGAGCATAAGGCAGCGTACTCTCCACAAATGAAAATAAACACCTCCCAGTCAACTACTACTAACATCACTATGAGCCCCTTGACCTTCTAGAAACTTAAACTGCAGCTCAGCTCGCACGCAGTTCTGGCTTGAGGTGAAGGCTAATTAGCTTTTAACATTAGCTCATTTTGCGGTGTGTGTGTCTGTGTGTGTGTGTGTGTTTGTTTTACGGACGGAAAAGCTTTGAATGGCAGGGTCCCTGCTATCACATGTTGATAAAAATATAACATTTACATAATAAAAATCAACTACAGGTTTCCAAAATGCTGTAATAAATTAAGCCTGATGAGTTGACTTGAAACTGTTAACACTTGCACTTTTTATATGTAGAAGTAAAGTTTTGTCATTGTATTTAATCTGAGCAACAATTTGAGGCAGTTTAATGTTGATTAACGCGGGCAGAATTATTATAGTGTTCCCAATGTTAAAAGGATAAAGCCATTGTTTACAAATTTGGTAAATAACCCCAAAAATTATATTTTGTTGTTTTCTTACCGTACCGAAAATGAACCGAACTGTGACCTCTAAACCGAGGTACATACCGAACCGGAATTTTTGTGTATCGTTACATCACTAATCTTCGGGTATAAATTGAATGTCACAGATGAACAACTTCTAGATTTGTGGCTAAATCCTCATAATATCCTGACGAAAGGCATGATTTATGATCTCGAATAACTTTGACCAGGTGAGACGATATAACCATTTTTTTTTTGTTTCATTTGAAAATAATTTAGATTTAGATTTATTGGTCCCCGTTGGGGAAATTAATTTTCACTGCCGTACATTTAAACAGTAGACATAACACATCACGAACAAAAATAACAAAAAGACATCATACATGACCAACACATTTACAGGCTTGTCAGACAGGCTATACAGTAGATGCAGGAGTAAGACTTATCCCAAAGCGGGTTCTCCGGAATTTGATGGTTCTGTACCTGCGCCCTGATGGTAGTGGGATGATGTATTGGTGTAGTGGGTGAGTCATATCCTGGACTATCGTGTTTGCCAGTCGAATAATGGATAATTAAAACTGTTTACACAAAAGCTAAGCTGTTTTTGGGCATTTTCTTCTCTAATTGTACCGAAAATTACCGCGGTTATGCGTAGCGAGCGTCACACAACTATTAGTTGGTCTATTGAGCGATATTGAGAGCCCGGCCATACGGATATTTCTTCTTGTGCGTCTTGCAGTCGCTCCGTGTTGTTTTCTTTCAGATCAAGCCGAGCTGACCTAGATGTAAGCGTGCGCTAATTGCAGGCTGCTAGACTTGCCGTGTTGAAGATGTCAAAGACAAAAAAAACCAAAAAAAAAACCCAGCAGGTACAAGCGTCTGAGTAGATGCAGGGGGGAATGGAAAATGGAGTTTTGGAGAGAGTGATTGACGACAAGCGAGGCTATAAATATACGTAACCCTGCATCAACCCAACAGACTGCGGCTGGTTGAGTCGTGAACCTTGTGAATGTGAACACAAAGAGTTGCAGCTGTCACCGCTCTGAGAATCACTGTATGTATGTTCTCTGAATATTGTGGCTTCTGAAGATGATTAGCACACTCCTCAGCACACGAGAACGTCGATGTCTCAGTCAACTGCGTGGAAAATTGAAATTCCTTCTGGGTCACCGTCACAGATCTAAGATCAATATCTGCGCTCCATCTTAGTACTAAAAGTTCATTCTATATTATAAATGCTGCCCCTCAATTGTATTTAGAAGGTTGTGATTTGATCAACTTTGAAATTTAACTTAAACCCAGGGATGGCGGGAAAAACGCGAAAAGACGCTTGTTTCGCTTTTTTTTTTTTTTTACTTGCATAAGGATGATCAATCAATCAATCAATCAATCAATCAATCAATCAATCAATAAATGTTTACTTATATAGTCCTCAATCACTAGTGTCTCAAAGGGCTGCACAAACCACAACACAAACCACTACGACATCCTCGGTAGGCCCACATAAGGGCAAGGAAAACTCACACCCAGTGGGACGTTGGTGACAATGATGACTTTGAGAACCTTGGAGAGGACGAAAGCAATGGATGTCGAGCGGGTCTAACATGATACTGTGAAAGTTCAATCCATAGTGGATCCAACACAGCCACGAGAGTCCAGTCCAAAGCGGATCCAACACAGCAGCGAGAGTCCCGTCCACGGTGAAGCCAGCAGGAAACCATTCCAAGCGGAGGCGTATTAGCAGCGCAGAGATGTCCCCAGCCGATACACAGGCAAGCGGTCCATCTTGGGTCCCGACTCTGGACAGCCAGTACGTCATCCATGGCCATCAGACCAGACCCCCTCCACAAGGGAGAGTGGGAAAAAGAAAAGAAACGGCAGATCAACTGGTCTAAAAAGGGTGTCTATTTAAAGGCTAGAGTATACAAATGAGTTTTATGGTGAGACTTAAATGCTTCTACTGAGGTGGCATCTCGAACTGTTACCGGAAGGGCATTCCAGAGTACTGGAGCCCGAATTGAAAACGCTCTTTAGCCCGCAGACTTTTTTTGGGCTCTGGGAATCACTAATAAGCCGGAGTCCTTTGAATGCAGATTTCTTGCCGGGACATATGGTACAATACAATCGGCAAGATAGGCTAGAGCTAGACCGTGTAGCATTTTATAAGTAAGTAGTAAAACCTTAAAGTCACATCTTAAGTGCACAGGAAGTCAGTGCAGGTGAGCCAGTACAGGCGGAATATGATCAAATCTTCTTGTTCTTGTCAAAAGTCTAGCAGCCGCATTTTGTACCAACTGTAATCGTTTAATGCTAGACATGGGGAGACCCGAAAATAATACGTTACGGTAATCGAGACGAGACGTAACAAACGTATGGATAATGATCTCAGCGTCTTTAGTGGACAGAATGGAGCGAATTTTAGCGATATTACGGAGATGAAAGAAGGCCGTTTTAGTAACGCTTTTAATGTGTGGCTCAAAGGAGAGAGTTGGGTCGAAGATAATACCCAGATTCTTTACCGAGTCGCCTTGTTTGATTGTTTGGTTGTCAAACGTTAAAGTTGTATTATTAAATAGAGGTCGGTGTCTAGCAGGACCGATAATCAGCATTTCAGTTTTTTTGGCGTTGAGTTGCAAAAAGTTAGCGGACATCCATTGTTTAATTTCATTAAGACACGCCTCCAGCTGACTACAATCCGGCGTGTTGGTCAGCTTTAGGGGCATGTAGAGTTGGGTGTCATCAGCATAACAGTGAAAGATAACACCATATTTGCATATGATGTCACCTAGCGGCAGCATGTAGATGCTGAAGAGTGCAGGGCCAAGGACCGAACCCTGGGGAACTCCACACGTTACCTTAACGTAGTCCGAGGTCACATTGTTATGGGAGATTATTATTATTATGATTAATATTTCGTCTAAACGGGAATATATAAACATTTCATCAGCCGGCATCCCAGTGAGAGCAGACATTATACATAAAGTGATTGCTTTATTAGTTTGTATTTGTTGTTTAGCACTAAGTAATTGGTCTACTTGCAGTATCTGCTTATAACTCAGCTTCTAAAACTTGTAGCTCATCCTCCTTTTACTCAGGTTAAAACAGATACGGTTCTGGATCATCTTGTGTCCCAAAGTAGTCGTTTTTGACTATTAAAAAGTTTTCCATAAGTAGTTCGGTTGTTGTTTAAGGAAATAGCAAATGTTGTGTTTTGTTGGTGAAATTAATACGCCACCGTATGCTTATAATGAGCAAAATATGTAAAAATGACATGTTATTATTAATGTGTCTGTTGCTACCCTACATATATACTTACAACAAGTAGATGAAACGTTGCTGGAGGTTTTGGGTTTTTTTGGATGTTTTTTAGAGTGCTTTATCGGCACAATTGTTTGATTCAGACTTTTATTAGTAGATTGCACAGTACAGTACATATTCCGTATAATTGACCACTAAATGGTAACACACGAATACGTTTTTCAACTTGTTTAGGTCGGGGTCCACGTTAATCAATTCATGGTAATAGATGCAATGACGTAATGACTCCCATTTCCTCCATTTATAGCTGACTTTTGATAGCATTTTTTTAGGAGTTAGAATGCATAAATAAAAGTTAAAGTTAAAGTACCAATGATTGTCACACACACAGGTGTGGTGAAATGTGTCCTCTGCATTTGACCATCCCCTTATTTCACCGCCTGGCAGGTGAGGGGAGCAGTGAGCGGCAGTGAGGGTCGCGCCCGGGAATCATTTTGGTGATTTCATCATTTGGGAAAGAAAAAACATATGTGTGCTTGTCTCACCAAAGGATCGTTATTGACAGACAAAATTCCCCAAAGAGCGCAGTTCCCTTTTAAAGCTGTGCTGTCGTACATTTCCATATTTATTACAAGTGATACTTTGTAGGCTCGTCTTACAACAATAAAATATCAACAAGAAACAGTTATACCTGGGTTTTCATACACTTGTGTTTTGGCGTATGCAGAGACGTGCAGGAAAGAAGCCTTCTTAATTAGTGTAACACAGGAAGAAGTGTGCAAAGGGAAGTGCAAAAATGGAAAACAGCGTAATTATTGCTTGGTATTTTGTTTACCTACACTTAGGTAAAATAAATATTACCTAATATTGTCTGTTTATTTACTTGGTGTTAATGAAGAAACATACCGTAACATTCATCCATACGTCATCAGCTTGATTTGCATAAACTACCCTGAACAGTAAAATTACGATGGAAACACAAACCACACCCTTCTACAGGAACTTATAGTTCTTGAATTTTTGATGGAAAAAGGCCTATCGGTGCTGACTGACTGATCTCAGTATTTTTTGGGGAAAATCTGGTCTTTTACTGTAGTGTTTTTCAACCACTGAAATACAGTCTGGTGTGCCGTGGGAGATTATGTAGTTTCACCTAATTGGGTTAAACAGATTTTTTGCAAACCAGTAATTATAATCAGCAAATAATGTGCCGTTGAGTATCTGTGCTGTCTAGAGATCGGCAGAGTAACCGTGTTATACTCTTTCATATCAGTAGGTGGCAGAAGGTCGCTAACTGCTATGTCGATGTCGGGAACATGGTTTGTCGTGATCACAATATGCGGGAGACAACGTGTAGGTAAAAAGGTACCTAACACTTAAACCAAAAATAAACAAAAGGCGAGTGCCGCTAAGAAAAGGCATTGAAGCTTAGGGATGGCTATGCAAAACAAAACTAAAACCGAACTGGCTGCAAAGTAAACTAAAACAGAATGCTGGACGACAGCAAAGACTTAACTGCAGGTGGGAGCAGACGGCGTCCACAAAGTACATCCGTACATGACACGACAATCAACAATGTGCACACAAAGAACGATAGCGTCCGCATAACTTGAATGGTCTTGATTGCCAAAACAAAGCAAGTGCGGGGAATAGCGTTCAAGGAAGACATGAAACTGCTACAGGAATATGCCAACAAAAGAGCAAAAGCCACCGAAATTGGAACGCAAGACGAGAACTAAAACACGACACACAGGAACACGTCAAAAACCTCAAAATAATTCAGGATGTGATGTAACAGGTCCTGACAGTACACCTACTTTGAGACAAGAGCTATAGTGAAGCATGGTTCGTTATGGTTTGAATTCATATCCAACAATTGCGAAAACAACTTTTTATTGTCAATATCGGCTGCAGAGTTCCAATTTTTCAAGGATTGTGCCTTGATTTAGAAAACGGTTGAAAAACACTGTTCCCCACGCGTTGAGATTGCCTGAAGGATTACTTCCACCTTGTATCCTTTGTTAATGTCTAGGGAGGAGGGGCGACCAGGCAATATAAAGCTGCAGAGTCACGACAGTGTGTCGTGTTGTGTCATAAAACAGTTTTTCTCGTGCTTGTGATTCCAATTCCAACTGAGCAGTGACAAAGCAAAACTAAGTTGTGTTTTCTTGGCTGGAATACATTAGCAGCACTTTGATAAATGAGGTGAGAAACACTGTTCAATTCAGGAAATAAGTCGTAGCCAAGTACGGGGGTGGTGTTTGTACGACCTACCTTCCTCCCTCGCCGCTCATTGCTGCCAAGAGTCCATAAAGATACAAAGTATGTTAAATGTTCATTTATACTTATCATTCATCATGTGTAAGTTTTTGTAATGATTTTTGAGGGGTGGCAACAGATCGACAATCGATGTACCAGTCTACAACATTCATCTCAACGTATCAACATACCATGTGACGGTCATACTTGACAACCCTCCCAAATTTAAATGACCCCCCCGAAAATCTCCCTGGGCAACCATTCTCCCGAATTTCTCCCGATTTCCACCTTAAAGGCACTGCCTTTGGCGTCCTCTACAACTTGTCGTCACGTTTGCTTTTCCTCCATACAAACATTGTAACGGCCCAGTCACATAATACATGCGGCTTTTACACACAAAGTGAATGCAAGGCATACTTGGTCAACAGCCATACAGGTCACACTGAGGGTGGCCGTATAAACAACTTTAACACTGTTACAAATATGCGACACACCGTGAACCCACACCAATCAAGAATGACAAACATATTTCGGGAGAACATCCGCACCGTAACACAACATAAACACGACAGGACAAAATACCCAGCAGCCCTTGCAGCACTAACTCTTCCGGGACACTACGATATACACCCCCCGCTACCACCAAACCCTGCCCCCCCAAACCCTGTCCACCTTCCCCCCTATCTCCCGAATTCGGCCATCTCAACCCTGTCCCACTCACCTTAACCCCACCCCCCACCCCCATCTCCCGAATTCGGAGGTCTCAAGGTTGGCAAGTATGTTGACAGTGCTATCTTTAATTAAAAAAGATAATAGTTAACAATAGATACTGAATAATGATAGAAAATAATTGAGGTGGTATAGTTCGGTTGGTAGAGTGACCGTGCCAGCAACTTGAGGGTTCCAGGTTCGATATCCGCTTCCGCCATCCTAGTCACTGCCGTCGTGTCCTTGGGGAAGACACTTTACCCACCTGCTCCCAGTGCCACACTCACTGGTTTAAATGTGACTTAGATATTGGGTTTCACTATGTAAAAGTGCTGCGATGAAGTGGCGACTTGTCCAGGGTGTACTCTGCCTTCCGCCCGAGTGCAGCTGGGATAGGCTCCGCCAATCCCCGTGACCCCTAAAGGGACAAGCAGTAGCAAATGGATGGATGGATGGATGGATGGATGGATGGATGAATGTAAAAGTGCTTTGAGTCAGTAGAGAAAAGCGCTATATAAATATAAATCACAATTCTCAATTATAGATTTTGAGTCCGTTCTCTTTTTGACGCACTTCAGAAGGACTTACTGTGTCGCAATTGCAATTTTTCTTCACTTTTAACTAGGGCTGTCAAATGCAATGAATTAACACATGTGATTAACCGCAAACAATTATCGCATTAATCATTAATCAACACAGTTTTATCGCCCCATTTACCATATTTTTCGGACGATAAAGCGCACTTAAAACCCTTTCATTTTCTCAAAACTCGACAGTGTGCCTTATAACCCGGTGCGCCGAATGTAACATTTTAGTTGTGCTTACCAACCGCGAAATTATTTTATTTGGTTCGTGGTGAAATGATAAGTGTGACCAGTAGATGGCAGTTAAACCATGAATTACCATGAATTGATTAACGTGAACCCCGACTTAAACAAGTTGAAAAACTTGTTCGGGTGTTACCATTTATTGGTCAATTTTACGGAATATGTACTGTACTGTGCAATCTACTGATAAAAGTTTCAATCAATCAATCAATCAAAACACATAAGAGATACGTGTAAACTGCAATATGACTCAAGTAAACAATACCAAAATTGTATATGTTCCATTGAAAATATAAAACATTACACATAGCGCTCAAAAATGTATCAAAATGTTTTACTACAACTTTGGTAGGCGATGAAGCCGCACCGCTTAATGGAATGTACTGTGCTTCAACATACGAGTATTATTATGGTGTGTGTATAAGGTAAGACATTATCTAGCGTTTTGTTTCGCAATATTAGGCAAAAGCCACCTTCTGATGTAATAATAATAATAATGCATTTGATTTTATATCGCGCTTTTCTATTATTAGATACTCAAAGCGCTCACAGAGAAGTGGGAACCCATCATTCATTCACACCTGGTGGTGGTAAGCTACATTTGTAGCCACAGCTGCCCTGGGGTTGACTGACAGAAGCAAGGCTGCCAGTTTGCGCCTACGGCCCCTCTGACCACCACCTATGATTCATTCACCAGTGTGAGCGGCACAGGGGGCGAGGGTGAAGTGTCCTGCCCAAGGACACAATGGCACCGATTTGGATATCAAGAGGCGGGGAGCGAACCTGCAACCCTCAGGTTTCTGGCACGGCCGCTCTACCCACTACGGCATGCCGCCACCAAATGATGTGTATTTGGGATCTGCAAAAGTCCTGAAAATTTGCGCGCGTCCGCCTTTGCAGTTCGTGGTTCTTCGTTTTCTCTATGTTCTTGTTCAGGGACATTCCTCCTCCGCTGTTGCCATTTCTAATAAAAAGTATTGTAAAGTTCTTACTTATATCTCTCAGTAAACTCGCCATGAATGCGCTAAAACATATAGGTGTAGTGAGTTTACATTATTCACCCAAGGAACTTCAGTTATTAGAAAGTTCCGGTCGGACGTTTTTTCACGGGACACATTTCCGGCGTTGCTGCTGCACTCGTGAGCCACGGATGAGGAGAGACTCCTCCATTATTGATTGAAGTAAAGTCTGAATGTCATTAAAAACAGTTAGCTCCATCTTTTGACACTTCTTCCACTCCCGTCCTTGCACGCTACACCGCTACAACAAAGATGACAGGGAGAAGACGCTGCCGACGGTGACCCACGTAAATAAGACCGCCCACAAAACGGCGCAGCTGGAAGCGACTGCCAGAAAGCCGCTTGAAGATGATCTGTAAAACATCATCCATGCAACATTTTGACCAAAGAACCACCATTACATCTTTTGTAGACCACAGGATAGTGTTTTCAATTGAAAAAAAAAAAAAAAATAATATAACACCTTTAATGGGGCAGCATGGTGGACCATGGCTTAGTGCGCCTGCCTCACAATACAAAGGTCCTAAGTAGTCCTGGGTTTGATCCTGTGCTCGGGATCTTTCTGTGTGGAGTTTGCATGTTCTCCCCGTGATTGCGGGGGTTCCCTCTGGGTACTCCGGCTTCCTCCCACTTCCAAAGACATGCACCTGGGGATAGGTTGATTGGCAACATTAAATTGGCCCTAGTGTGTGAATGTGAGTGTGAATGTTGTCTGTCTATCTGTGTTGGCCCTGTGATGAGGTGGCGACTTGTCCAGGGTGTACCCCACTTTCCGCCCGAATGCAGCTGAGAGGCTCCAGCACCCCCCGTGGCCCCGAACGGGGCAAGCGGTAGAAAACGGATAGATGGATGACTCTTTTAATGCGCCCTATAATCCGGTGTGCCTTTTGTATGAAAATACACCTGACTACACCCGCTTATCAGCAGCGCGCCTTATAATCCGGTGCGCCTTATGGTCTGCAAAATACGGTAGTTTGACTGCACATATTCCTCTACTTTAACCATGGATGGTTACCTGAAGGCGGCGTGCGTTTTTACACGGTCAGTCATCAGGATAATGCATACGTGAAGAGACGTTGTTTTTCTTCAAAAAACAGGGAACAACTTTTGTCAAAAATTTTCGTCAAACAGGATCCTACGAAAAGTAAGAAAAAACAGCTCCCCATTATAACGCTCCATTATTTCAGCCGATGGAAGAACAAACCAATTTGGTTGAACTTTGGACACATGATAATAAAGTCACGCTTGAGCAGAAATGCAAGTCACAAGGCAGCGGAAGAATGCATTTGCTCAGGGTTATGAAATCTTGGTCCCAAAAGCGGGCGTGTCAAGGGAACAGCGCACGTCCGAAATTAAGAACTGATACAAAAACTGGCCCAGTGGACCTTCTGGAAAGCCGCGCGGTTTCATCAAAAGGCAGGCATTAACAATCAGACATTTTCTTTGCAATTTGCACTATAAATGTCTGAACACACACACAAACACACACACACACACACACACACACACACTACTTCTTGTATTTGTTACCTTCTTGAGACCTCCAACAAATGGCTACCTCTTTAGGACTACTCTTTCTAGATATATAAATATTTGTATTTACAACATTAATAATACATACATATTATGCAATTATATAAAAAAAGCTTGTTGTGAAAAATGAGTAGGAATTTCACAAGAAAAATGTCACAATTTCACAAGACAAACATTTTAATTTTGTCAGTATTATAATAAAAGTCGTAATTTTACTCAACAAAAGTCAAAATATTACAAGAAAAACTGAATATTTGTGCAAATTATGATTAAAGTTGGATTTTTACCCGACAAAAGTCACAATTTTATAATCAGAAAAATATCGTTTTTGAATCGAGAATCGAATCAAATCGAAAAAAATCGATATATTATTTAATCGTGACCCCAAGAATCAATATTGAATCGAATCGTGTGACACCCAAAGATTTGCAGCCCTAATATACATGTATATGTATTTTTTAAATGTATTTAATTTTTTATTTAATTTTTACTTTATTTAATTTTTTTATTGTTCACTGGTCCTCATATGGAAGGTACTTTTTCTTGTTGACGTCTCAAGAAGGGTAGAAATACCAGAACACACACACGCGCGTTGCGCACACATTCTTGTATTTGCTCCATTCTTGAAACTACCGAAAAATGTCTACCTCTTTAGGACCACCCTTTTGAGATATATAAAGAATTGTATTTACAACATTATTAATATATACATACTACCACATAAAGAAAAACTTGTTGTGAAAAATTAATTGGAATTTCACAAGAAAAAAGGTCACAATCAAACAAGAAAAACATAGAATTTTGGCAGTATTGTAATAAAAGTCGTAATTGTGCTCAACGCAAGTCAAAATTTTACAAGAAAAACTGAACATTTGTGCAATATGATAAAATTGTAACGACTTGGTCGCATGGTGATGCGGATCCATTCTCCCAGGAATGCAGACGAGCCTCGGACACAGCGTGAAGGTAAGAACAAATGATTTATTCAAAAATATATCAGACCTTAACAAAGAAAAACTTGCTCAAAACACTGAAGGCAAAAAACAAAGGACAAATCCACCGAGGGACGAGTCAGGTGGCGGCGGCGAACGGAACGCCGCTGCCGCAATTGTCGAGGCGGGCGACCACGAAAAGGCCACATTGGTGGCCGGCGAGAAGGTGGGCGTGTCCTGTTCGTGGAACTGTGGACCAGCTCTATACTCTCGGCAGGGTTCTTGAGGGTGCATGGGAGTTTGCCCAACCAGTCTACATGTGCTTTGTGGACTTGGAGAAGGCATTCGACCGTGTCCCTCGGGAAGTCCTGTGGGGAATGCTCAGAGAGTATGGGGTATCGGACTGTCTTATTGTGGCAGTCCGCTCCCTGTATGATCAGTGTCAGAGCTTGGTCCGCATTGCTGGCAGTAAGTCGGACACGTTTCCAGTGAGGGTTGGACTCCGCCAAGGCTGCCCTTTGTCACCTATTCTGTTCATAACTTTTATGGACAGAATTTTTAGGCGCAGTCAAGGCGTTGAGGGGTTCCGGTTTGGTGGCCGCGGGATTAGGTCCCTGCTTTTTGCAGATGATGTAGTCCGGATGGCTTCATCTGGCCGGGATCTTCAGCTCTCACTGGATCGGTTCGCAGCCGAGTGTGAAGCGACCGGAATGAGAATCAGCACCTCCGAGTCCGAGTCCATGGTACTCGCCCGGAAAAGGGTGGAGTGCCATCTCCGGGTTGGGGAGGAGACCCTGCCCTAAGTGGAGGAGTTCAAGTACCTAGGAGTCTTGTTCACGAGTGGGGGAAGAGTGGATCGTGAGATCGACAGGCGGATCGGTGCGGCGTCTTCAGTAATGCGGACGTTGTATCGATCTGTTGTGGCGAAGAACGAGCTGAGCCGGAAGGCAAAGCTCTCAATTTACCGGTCGATCTATGTTCCCATCCTCACCTATGGTCATGAGCTTTGGGTCATGACCGAAAGGATAAGATCACGGGTACAAGCGGCCGAAATGAGTTTCCTCCGCCGGGTGGTGGGGCTCTCCCTTAGAGATAGGGTGAGAAGCTCTGCCATCCGGGAGGAACTCAAAGTAAAGCCGCTGCTCCTCCACATCGAGAGGAGCCAGATGAGGTGGCTCGGGCATCTGGTCAGGAAGCCACCCGAACGCCTCCCTAGGGAGGTGTTTAGGGCACGTCCAACCGGTGGAGGCCACGGGGAAGACCCACGACACGTTGGGAAGACTATGTCTCCCGGCTGGCCTGGGAACGCCTCGGGATCCCCCGGGAAGAGCTAGACGAAGTGGCTGGGGAGAGGGAAGACTGGGCTTCCCTGCTTAGGCTGCTGCCCCCGCGACCCGACCTCGGATAAGCGGAAGATGATGGTTGGGATTGATGGAAAAGTCAAAATGTTATAAGAAAACTTTAACATCTTAGCAATATTATAATAATAATAATCAAAATTTCACTTGGCAAAATTATGACAATAGTCATAATTTTACTGTAGAAGTAAACTGTTAATGGCCACCATAGTCTTAGTGCCGTGCCGTAGTGTATTTGTTCATCCTATGGTCACACATGGGACGCGGGTTGTCTTATGTCAGCACTGGAAGTCGTAAAATCAGCTGGTCACCTGGCGGGGTTTTTTCGTGGATGAATAGCGAAGTCCTTCTTTTCCTGCCGTCTTGTTTTATCATATATTGCTGCCTTTGTAGCTGTCAATGTTTACTTGTGTATGCACATTAAATCAACAAACACATCCTGACTTTGGAGCAATGTTCACGGACTCTAGTATTGGACTCTCTATTAGATGCAATGCTTTTTCCGTATTGAGACCATGATTTCGCTCCTCACTTGTACACCGGTCCTCAAATGAAAGGTACATTTCCTTGTATTGAGACCATGATTTCGGTCCTAACTTGAACACCGGTCCTCATATGGAAGGTACTTTTCCTTGTTGACGTCTCAAGTAAGGTAAAAATACTGGAACACACGTGCACACACACACACACACACACACAAACACACACACACACACACACACACACACACACACACACACACACACATTCTTGTATTTGTTACCTTCTTGAGACTTCCGAGAAATGCCTACCTTTTTAGGACCACCCTTACTAGATGTATAAAGAAGTGTATTTACAACATTAATAATATATACATACTAGCACATATAGAAAAGCTTGTTGTGAAAAATGAGTTGGAATTTCACAAGAAAAAAGGTCGCAATTAAACAAGAAAAACTTAGAATTTTGGCATTATTGTAATAAAAGTCGTAATTTTACTCAACGCAGGTCAAAATTTTACAAAAAAACCTTAACATTTGTGCATTATTATTATAAAAGATGGAATATTACCCAACAACATTCATAATTTTACAGCTTAAAATGTGGGCAAATTTATGAAAAGAGTTGTAATTCTGCTTGACAAAAGTCACAATTTTATAAGAAGACTTTAACATTTCGACAATATTAAAATAATAATCGAAATATGGGACGTGGGTTGTCTTATGTCAGCACCGGAAGTCGTAAAATCAGCTTGTCATCTGGCGGGGGTTTTTTCAGGGATGAATAGGGAAGTCCTTCTTTTCCTGCCGTCTTGTTTTATCATATATTGCTGCCTTTGCAACTGTCAGTGTTTACTTTTGTATGCACATTAAATCAACAAAAACATCCTGACTTTGGAGCAATGTTCAAGGACTCTAGTATTTGGCTCTCTATTAGATGCAATGGATTTTCCGTATTGAGACCATGATTTCGGCCCTCACTTGTACACCAGTCCTCATATGGAAGGTACTTTTCCTTGTTGATGTCTCAAGAAAGGTAAAAATACTGGAACGCACACACACACACACACACACATTCTTGTATTTGTTACCTTCTTGAGACTTCCGAAAAATGCCTACCTTTTTAGGACCACCCTTACTAGATGTATAAAGAAGTGTATTTACAACATTAATAATATATACATACTAGCACATATAAGGGCTTCACGGTGGCAGAGGGGTTAGTGCGTCTGCCTCACAATACGAAGTTCCTGCAGTCCTGGGTTCAAATCCAGGCTCGGGATCTTCCTGTGTGGAGTTTGCATGTTCTCCCCGTGAATGCGTGGGTTCCCTCCGGGTACTCCGGCTTCCTCCCACTTCCAAAGACATGCACCTGGGGATAGGTTAATTGGCAACACTAAATTGGCCCTAGTGTGTGAATGTGAGTGTGAATGTTGTCTGTCTATCTGTGTTGGCCCTGCGATGAGGTGGCGACTTGTCCAGGGTGTACCCTGCCTTCCGCCCGATTGTAGCTGAGATAGGCGCCAGCGCCCCCCGCGACCCCGAAAGGGAATAAGCGGTAGAAAATGGATGGATGGACTAGCACATATAGAAAAGCTTGTTGTGAAAAACGAGTTGGAATTTCACAAAAAAAATGTCGCAATTAAACGAGAAAAACTTAGAATTTTGGCAGTATTGTAATAAAAGTCGTAATTTTACTCAACGCAAGTCAAAATTTTACAAAAAAAACTAAACATTTGTGCATTATTATTATAAAAGTTGGAATATTACTCAACAACATTCATAATTTTACAGCTTAAAATGTTGGCAATTTTATGAAGAGTTGTAATTCTGCTTGACAAAAGTCACAATTTTATAAGAAGACTTTAACATTTTGGCAATATGATAATAATAATCAAAATTTAACTTGGCAAAATTATGACAATAGTCATAATTTTACTGTACAAGTAGACTGTTAATGGCCACCACAGTCTTAGTGCCGTGTCGTAGTGTATTTCTTCATCCTATGGTCACATATGGGACGCGGGTTGTCTTATGTCAGCAACGGAAGTCGAAAATCAGCTGGTCATCTGGCGGGGGGTTTTCGTGGATGAATAGGGAAGTCCTTCTTTTCCTGCTGTCTTGTTTTATCATATATTTCTGCCTTTGCACCTGTCAGTGTTTACTTTTGTATGCAACAAAAACATCCTGACTTTGGAGCAATGTTCACGGACTAGTATTTGGCACTCTATTAGATGTAATGGTTTTTCCGTATTTAGACCATGATTTCGGTCCTAACTTATACATTCATATGGAAGGTACTTTTCATTGTTGATATCTCAAGAAGGAGAACAAGAAGAACACACACACACACACACACACACACTCGCACGCACAATCTGTGTCATTTCATTAAAGAATCCACTCAGACTCTTTAATCATAGTGCGACAAAACTGGTCTTCTCCATTCTTCTCATCTTTTGTCTTTGTCACTGCTGCTGCATCCTGATCATTATCTCTCAGAATGTATGTGTGCGTGTGTGCGTGCGTGCATGGGTGCGTGCGTGTGTGTGTGTGCGTGTGTGCATGTGTGGGTGTGTGTGTGTGTGTGTGTGTGTGTGTGTGTGTGTGTGTGTGTGTGTGTGTGTGTGTGTGTGCGTGTGTGTGTGTGTGTGTGTGTGTGTCTGCGCCTGCATACCTGCTTACTGCCATGCTGGAGCCCTAGTGTCTCCAGGGGGGAGGCAGGCGGCCTCGCAGTGACAAAGTGCACAATCACTCTGTTTCAGAGGTAAAAGACAGAGAAGGCTTGAGAAATCCCGGGAAGGGGGTAAAAGGAGAGAATCCGTAGTGGGATAAGACGGAGAGACAAGACGTAGACGTCAAGGTGGTAAGAGGGGAGAGGGAAAAAGTCACGCTGCAAGGGGAAATAGATAACAAGGAGATGAAGGCGCGCGGGGAGAGTATTCCAGGCTTGTGTTCCAGCTAATTACCACATAAGGCCTCCGGCTGGCGTTACACATACTTTTTCTTCACCGCTTTTTCTTTTTTTCCTTTTAAATTACAAACATTAATTAATTCCGAGACTTGTCATCTCGCCTTACATGGATGGGCCCCTTCGACCCTTTTTCTTACGCCTGACTTACGGCACTGGCAGACAAACACGGGGGCTGTCACATGGGCTGAGGAAGAGGCAGGAAGGCTTTAAGTGTTATCGGAATTAAAAAAAAAAAAAAAAAGGTCGGCTAAATATGTTGGGATGTTGTCGCCGCATCCTGGCTTGGCTTTAAGTCGTCAAGCAGCAGGGCTAAACTTGGGTGTATTGTCTCAGCGTGCAGGCAGGAAGTCTACCTGCACCTCTCAGCTTAATAATCACTCCCTTTTATTTGCTCACAGGCTGTCTGCCACCACTCAATTATCTCTCTTCCCTTCCTCTGTCTGCTTTGCCACGGCCTCCACCGGGGAGACAGCATCCCGTTTCTTTGGGAGTTTATCATAAATTAAAGATTGCATTGTTACCAACCAATCCTCTTACTGTAAGCAGTTTGGTGAAGGCAGCGAAGAAAGCAGCCTTCAACCCTAAAAGGAAGAGAAAAAATGTATATAATCCACCTCCGTTTTTTTTTTTTTTCTGGTGTCAAATTAGCTCCTTATTGATCTTCGGCTAGTTCTTCATATAACTTCACATTCTGTTAACCCTTCTGCAGCCCTCTGAGGACAGCGAGCAGTGATCTCCTGCTGAATACATTCCATGACGCTTAAAGGCCTACTGAAACCCACTACTACCCACCACACAGTCTGATAGTTTATATATCAATGATGAAATATTAACATAGCAACACATGCCAATACGGCCTTTTTAGTTTACTAAATTGAAATTTTAAATTTCCCGGGAGTTTCTTGTTGAAAATGTCGCGGAATGATGACGTGTACGCGTGACGTCACGGACTGTTAGGAAATATTAGCGATGCGCACACACACAGCTAAAAGTCTTCTGATTTAACCGCATAATTACACAGTATTTTGGAGATCTGTGTTGCTGAATCTTTTGCAATTTGTTCAATTATTAATGGAGAAGTCAAAGTAGAAAGATGGAGTTGGGAAGCTTTAGCCATTAGCCACACAAACACACGGTGATTCCTTGTTTAAAATTCCCGGAGGTGAAGCTTTCCTATGGATCAGAGCGGTCAAGCGAACATGGATCCCGACCAAATGTCAACCAGCAGTTTTAGGTGAGATAATTGTGGTAAAAAAGTCGCCACTTACCGGAGATCGGCTGAGCTTGTGCTGTCCATACAACTGCTGCCGACTTCCCTCAGACACTGGCCTCAAGACACCCTTGGACACACCCCTCCGACTATCAGGTACTATTAAACTCACTAAAACACTAGCAACACAATAGAAAGGTAAGGGATTTTCCAGAATTATCCTAGTAAATGTGTCTAAAAACATCTGAATCCGTCCCAATGCAATCGCCTTTTTTTTTTAACTTGATTTTTTTTTTTTTTTTTTTTTTTTTTCTAGCCCTTCGCTATCAATATCCTCAAACACAAATATTTCATCCTCGCTCAAATTAATGGGGAAATTGTCGTTTTCTCGGTCCGAATAGCTCTTTTTGTTGGAGGCTCCCATTAAGAACAATGTGAGGAGCCATCACACGGGTGACGTCATCGTCTGCGACTTCCGGTACAGGCAAGGCTTTTCTATTAGCGACCAAAAGTTGCAAACTATATCGTGGATGTTCTCTACTAAATCCTTTCAGGAAAAATATAGCAATATCGCGAAATGATCAAGTATGACACATAGAATGGACCTGCTATCCCCGTTTGAATAAGAAAATCTCATTTCAGTAGGCCTTTAAATAATGCATGAGGACACGTCTAAGCCAGCGTGATGTGTCCACTTTCTGGGCTGCTTAAGTGTCCGGCAATTTAAATGACGTGCGCCTCAAATAGTTCACACGGTCGGAGCCGCGACCACGGAACTTTCCTCCAGAAGGTCTTATCTTTGTCCATGTGATGTCAGATGAAACATAAATGGAGCTGTTTGGCGACAATACCCATCAATTTGTTTGGAAGAGAAAAGGTGAGGCCTTTAATCCCAGGAACACCACCCTACCGTAAAGCATGGTGGTGCTAGTTTTAGGCTCTGGGCCTGTTTTGCTGCCAATGGAACTGGTGCATTACAGAGAGTAAATGGGACAATGAAAAATGAAGATTACCTCCAAATTCTTCAGGACAACCTAGCCCGGAGGTTGAGTCTTGGGAGCAGTTGGGTGTTCCAACAAGACAATGACCCCAAACACACATCAAAAGTGATAAAGGAATGGCTAAATCAGGCTAGAATTAAGGTTTTACAATGGCCTTCCCAAAGTCCCGACTTAAAGGGGAACATTATCACCAGACCTATGTAAGCGTCAATATATACCTTGATGTTGCAGAAAAAAGACCATATGTTTTTTTAACCGATTTCCGAACTCTAAAAGGGTGAATTTGGCGATTTAAACGCCTTTCAATTGATAGCCTGCCGAGCGATGACCTTTCACCTGTGATGTCACAACATGAAGCAATACACCATTTTCTCAATCTTATTACACGCACCAAGTCAAATCAGCTCTGTTATTTTCCGTTTTTTCGACTGTTTTTCCGTACTTTGGAGACATTATGCCTCGTCGGTGTGTTGTCGGATGGTGTAACAACACGAACAGACGGATTCGAGTTGCACCAGTGGCCAAAAGATGCGAAAGTCCCTTGTTTGTTCCGCAAACTTTACCAACGACAGCTATGCTACGACAGAGATGGCAAGAATGTGTGGATATCCTGCGACACTCAAAGCAGATGCATTTCCAACGATAAAGTCAAAGAAATCGGCAATATTGGAAAATAGACCACCACTGAATCTGCCCGAGTGCAAGCTATTCTGCCCGAGTGCGAGTTAATCAGGGACGACGGCAGTCTCTTCCCGCAGACAAGCGAGGTAAACCCCCTGGATATGATTTAAGCCACTTCCTTTTCTGTCTCATTTTGTCCACCAAATTTATAATGTTGTGCATGAATGCACAAAGGTGAGTTTTGTTGATGTTTTTGACTTATGTGGAGTGTGCTAATCAGACATATTTGGTCACGGCATGATTGGAAGCTAATCGATGCTAACATGCTATTTAGGCTAGCTGTATGTACATATTGCATCATTATGCCTCATTTGTAGCTATATTTGCATCCAGCCTTTCCCTCCACCCACATTTAATGTCAAACAAACACATACCAATCGTTGGTTAGAAGGCGATCGCCGAATTTGTCCGCGCTTCCTCCCGTTCCGCTGTCTGTCGTGATATGGCTCAATAGCTTCAGTTTTTTCTTCAATTTCGTTTTGGCTACCTGCCTCCACACTCCAACCATCTGTTTCAATACATGCGTAATTTGTTGAATCGCTTACTCCACTGAAATCCAAGTTTGTATCCGAGCTAATATCGCTATACCTTTCTGTGCTATCCGCCATGTTTGTTTCTGTGTGGTCACGCTGTGACGTCGCAGGATAATGGACGAGTGGATATAACGACGGTTAAATCAGGCACTTTGAAGCCGTTTTTTGGGATAATGCAGGTTGGGTAAAATTTTGAAAAAAACTTTGAAAAATAAAAAAAGCCACTGGGAACTGATTTTTATTGGTTTTAACCCTTCAGAAATTGTGATAATGTTCCCCTTTAAACGTGAGGACAATGCTGAAGAAACAAGTCCATGTTAGAAAACCAACACATTTAACCGAACTGCACCAACTTTGTCAAGAGGCGTGGTCAAAAATTCGACCTGAAGCTTGTGGATGGCTACTAAAAGCGCCTTATTGCAGTGAAACTTGCCAAGGGACATGTAACCAAATATTAACATTGCTCTATGTATACTTTTGACCCAGCAGAAAGCAGCATTCAACCCTAAAAGGAAGAGAAAAAAATATATAATCCACCTCCTTTTTTTTTTGGTGTCAAATTAGCTCCTTATTGATCTCTGGCTAGTTCTTCCTATAGCTTCATATTCTGTTAACCCTTCTGCGGCCCTCTGAGGACAGCGAGCGGTGAACTCCTGCTGAATACATTCCGTGATGCTTGAATAATGCATGAGGACGCATCTTAGCCAGCGTGATGTGTCCACTTTCTGGGCTGCTTAAGTGTCCGGCAATTTAAATGAAGTGCGCCTCAAATAGTTCACACGGTCGGAGCCGCGGGCGCTCTGGTGATTCAGGAAGCTCCGGACGTAATCATGAAGTTGCGGCGTTCAGACATTTCTCATAAGCAATGTCACGTTTCATTTCCTCCCTCGTTTTTATTCTCACCCTCCTCTGCTTATTTGTAATTAGCAGAGATCATATTTAACGCGTGCGTTTGTTTATGAGTTCAAGGGCAGGGCTCTGAAGCACAGGTGTCACAGTCAAGGCCCCGGGGGCCAAAGCATCGTTTAAAGTGGCCCGCCACATCATTATATCTGGTCCGCCACATTAGTTCTTGTGGACGCCATGTCATTTCTGTGGCCTGCAAAAGGCTAGAAATATTAAAGCACTTTCTGGCTAAATGTATTTGTTTTTTCAGTTTTGACAGGAAAATGTATTGTCTGCAAATCCAATCCAATCCACTTTATTCATATAGCACATTTCAAAAAACAATGTGCTGCACAGAAATTAAGACATACACTATTTTGCCAAAATTATTTGAATAAAATAGAATAGAAAGTACTTTATTGATCCCTGGGGAAAATTCAGCACCACAGCTCGCTCAAAATAGACAATAATAATAATAAATAATGTAATTTATATCATATATTTTATATATATATATATATATATATATATATATATATATATATATAATATGGACAGAATTTCTAGGCGCAGCCAAGGCGTTGAGGGGTTCCGGTTTGGTGGCCACGAGATTAGGTCTCTGCTTTTTTCAGATGATGTAGTCCGGATGGCTTCATCTGGCCGGGATCTTCAGCTCTCACTGGATCGGTTCGCAGCCGAGTGTGAAGCGACCGGAATGAGAATCAGCACCTCCAGTCCGAGTCCATTGTTCTCGCCCGGAAAAGGGTGGAGTCCCATCTCCGGGTTGGGGAGGAGACCCTGCCCCAAGTGGAGGAGTTCAAGTACCTAGGAGTCTTGTTCACGAGTGGGGGAAGAGTGGATCGTGAGATCGACAGGCGGATCGGTGCGGCGTCTTCAGTAATGCGGACGTTGTATCGATCCGTTGTGGTGAAGAAGGAGCTGAACCGGAAGGCAAAGCTCTTAATTTACCGGTCGATCTACGTTCCCATCCTCACCTATGGTCATGAGCTTTGGGTCATGACCGAAAAGATAAGATCACGGGTACAAGCGGCCGAAATGAGTTTCCTCCGCCGGGTGGCGGGGCTCTCCCTTAGAGATAGGGTGAGAAGCTCTGCCATCCGGGAGGAGCTCAACGTAAAGCCGCTGCTCCTCCACATCGAGAGGAGCCAGATGAGGTGGCTCCGGCATCTGGTCAGGATGCCACCCGAACGCCTCCCTAGGGAGGTGTTTTAGGGCACATCCAGCTGGTAGGAGGCCACGGGGAAGACCCAGGACACGTTGGGAAGATTATGTCTCCCGGCTGGCCTGGGAACGCCTCGGGATCCGTGGCTGGAGATAGGGAGGTCTGGGCTTCCCTGCTTAGGCTTCTGCCCCCGCGACCCGACCTCGGATAAGCGGAAGATGATGGATGGATGGATGGATATATATATATATGTATATATATATATATATATATATATATATATATATATATTAGGGCTGGGCAACGATTAAAAATTTTAATAGAAGTTAATCGCACTATTTCTCCGATTAATCGCGATTAACTGCATTGTATACGCAAAGCCCAATAATGAATTCAAAAGTAGTGTGTAGTGCACCTTTATTGGAATATTCTCCCACATGAACAAAAGCGCCAAAACATTTGTTGTGCAAACACAATTTAAATCAGTCCTTGTTAAACAGTAGCAGTTAAATAGCATATTTTATGAAAATCAACTCAAAAAATGTAAATACAAACATTTAAGTTTATTGCCACTGCCAGGGTATTTAAGTTATCCTGTTTGTTATGGAAAATAAATATAATCTACATACAAATCTCTGAGCCACAATCATAACATCCAAACAGGCAATTTCTAAATTAACAGCAGAAACATTTTCTTTTTTATCAGGGATCTTATGTTTAAAAAACCTATATTATAGGTAGTGGGCTGTTTTAGGGAATTTTTGATCAAATTATCCGTAGTAGCAATATTAATAATGTTGTGTTTATTCTGCGTAGTGCACTTAAAATAATTATGACCATATCTAGGACTTGATATGATGGGAATTTTCCGATTGTTTGCTTGGTGCTTTGATAAACTGAACGCATCATATACATGGTACTATATTGAGATGTTATGAGCCAGGGAAAAAAAGAACTACCCTACCCAGCATGCAACAGGAGTGACGAGCATGCGCGGTAGCCCGGTATAGGTTGTGTGTCGCCATGACTGCAACTTGTATGTTGTGATATGCACGCTCTGAAAGTAAACGTTAAGAACTCAGCCAACACGCCTCGTCTGCATTATTCATAAATAGACAGACAACACATATACTCCGCTGCTTCACAGGCCGCTGGATGTAGCCGGCAAAGTATTCCCATGCTAGCTAGCCGTTCTAGCAAGCACGTGTCATTCAGTCCAAAACGGCCCGATCCATCCACATTCAGAATTGTCTGGCGGTCATAAGTGATCCCGGAGTGACCACGCTTTAAGCCAGCCATGAAATTTGCAGAATTGTCCGGTATTTTTGCCAAATGTTCCATCTTTACCAAGAGCCCCTCGACGCTGAAGCCCGTCCGGGCGACGCCATCTTTTTAAGAAAAGGCGTTAACAAAATAAAAGCATGTAAACAACATACGCAAATGTGCGATAAAATAATTGTCGGCGTTAATAGATTGATGAGTTAATTCGTAATTAACGCATTAATTTGCCCACCCCTAATATATATATATATATATATATATATATATATATATATATATATAGGGCTTCACGGTGGCAGAGGGGTTAGTGCGTCTGCCTCACAATACGAAGGTCCTGCAGTCCTGGGTTCAAATCCAGGCTCGGGATCTTTCTGTGTGGAGTTTGCATGTTCTCCCCGTGAATGCGTGGGTTCCCTCCGGGTACTCCGGCTTCCTCCCACCTCCAAAAACATGCAGCTGTGGATATGTTGATCGGCAACACTAAATTGGCCCTAGTGTGTGAATGTGAGTGTGAATGTTGTCTGTCTATCTGTGTTGGCCCTGCGATGAGGTGGTGACTTGTCCAGGGTGTACCCCGCCTTCCGCCCGATAGTAGCTGAGCTAGGCGCCAGCGCCCCCCGCGACCCCAAAAGGGAATAAGCGGTAGAAAATGGATGGGATGGGATGGATGGATATATATATATATATATATATATATATATATATCTATATATATATATATATATATATATATACATATATATATATATATATATATACATATATATATATATATATAATATAAATATAATAATAATATATACAATATATATTTATTATATATATATAATATAATAATATATATATATATATATATATATATATATATATAATTATTATATATTATTATATATAACATAAATATATTCTACATATGGCCACGTGCCTTGACTCACATATGAACTTGAAATGCCATCCCATTCCTAACCCATAGGGTTCAATATGATGTGGGTCCACCTTTTGCAGCTATTACAGCCTCAACTCTTCTAGGAAGGCTGTCCACAAAGTTCTGCAATATGTTTATATCACCAATGCGCTTCTTCCAAAAGCACATTGGTGAGGTCACACACTGATGTTGGTGGAGAAGGCCTGGCTCTTGGTCTCCGTTGAAATTCATCCCAAAGGTGTTCTATCGGGTTCAGGTCAGGACAGTCAAGTTCATCCCCACCAGACTCGGTTATCCATGTCTTTATGGACCTTGATTTGTGTACTGGTGCACAGTCATGTAGGAAGAGGAAAGGGCCTGCTCAGAACTGTTCCCTCAAGGTTGGGATCATGGAATTGTCCAAAATATTTTGGTATCCTGGAGCATTCGAAGTTTATTTCACTGGAACTAAGGGGCCAAGGCCATCTCCTGAAAAACAACCACACACCATAATCCCTCCTACACCAAATTTCCCACTCATTTCCAAATGTAGCGTTTTCCTGGCAACCTCCAAACCCAGACTCGTTCATCAGATTGCCAGATGGAAAAACTTGATTCATCACTCCAGAGAAGGCGTCTCCACTGCTCTAGAGTTTAGTGGGCGACATGATTTACACCACTGTATCCAACGCTTTGCATTTGACTTGGTGATGTATTGCTTAGATGCAGCTGCTCAGTCGTGGACACCCATTCCATTAAGCTCTCTGTGTGCTGTACATGGGCTAATTGGAAGGTCGCTCTGTAGCAACTGACTGTGGAGAAAGTATTTGCCCTATGCGCTTGAACATCTGTTTACGTGGCCTACCACTTGGTGGCTGACTTGCTGTTTTTCCCGAACTCTTCACTTTTCTCATAATAAAGTTGACTTTGGAATATTTAGGTGCAAGGGAATTTCACGACTGGATTTGTAGCACCGGTGGTGGCATCCTATGATAGTTCCACGCTGGAAATCACTGAGCTCCTGGGAGCATCCTATTCTTTCACAAATGTTTGTTGAAAGAGTCTCCATGCCTAAGTGCTTGATTTTATACACCTGTGGCCAAGTGATTAAGACCCCTGATTCTCATCATTTGGATGGGTGGCCAAATACTTTTGGCAATATATTGTATTATTGTGTGAATTGTGTTTACGAGCACTAAAGGCTGAACTTCTCAAAATAAAACCTAGTGAGCTGTCATTTCATAGTTAATCATTGTGTAAATGTGTCTGTCAACACACACTGCACCGCACCAGGGGGGTATGCAGGCCTTTTTCATGGCACCAGTCATCGTGATAATGAGTTGGTCAGAAAAGTTTCAGGATTGTTGCTATTGAGGGGCGAAAGTTGTGGCAGGACAACACATGGCTGCTTCACCATGATAACGATGCCCTGAGCATCAGTTCCGGTCCAAAAAGCACATCACCGTGCTGGGAGAAATCTCCCTTACTGATTTACTTTTTCCCTCTTTCTGAAGATCAAGAGGTTTCATCAAGGGGAACCGTTTTAAAGTTCAAGATGGCCATGACGACAGAGCTATGAAATATTCCGGAAGAACCCTTCTAGGAATGTCTGGCGGTGTGGCAGAGAAGGCTGTCAAAATGCGTCTGACTCTAGAGCGGGGGTCGCATTCAGGTGGCATTGCCGTTTAAACTGAAGATCCGATTCCAATTGGATTCAGACTCCCTCCTGATGTGGCCTGTATCTGATGCAAAAATATCAGATTTAAAGCACTTTAAAGCGTTTAAACTGGCAAAAAAAATACATGATCTTCGTCACTTTCGGGCAAAAAGAAAAACATTTTGTTGTTTTTTTCAGACAAACGTATTCCGAGAAAAAATGTATGCAAAACGCAAATATCCACTGCAGAAAACAGCAATGTGTTGTGAAAAAATGCCAATTTTTTAAATGTATTTATTTCTTTTTTAATTGTATTTTTTTCCCCAAAAAATAATACACAAAACTACCATAATAATACAATTCCAATTCCAATTCCAGCAACAATCACAATAGCAATTAACAGAGAAATTTAGAGGTCACACAGACATGACACAAAAACAATCCAAAAGTAGTCAAACAAAAATGAATAATGTCAACAACAGTATCCGTATTAATAAGAATTCCAATATAGCAGTGATTAGATATCCCTCATTTACATTATCATCATAGCCATTTATAAAAAGTAAAATAAAAACATTTAAAAAAAATGAACAATATCACATATCACATCTCATAAGCTTGACAACATATTGTGTCCAATATTTTCCACAAAGATGAAAAAATAAGTCATATTTTAGGTTAATTAAATAGTTAAAACTAATTCAAATAATGGATCCCATATTGCAATATATGAGTCATTATTATCTAAACCAGTGGTTCTTAACCTGGGTTCGATCGAACCCGAGGGGTTCAGTGAGTCGGGCTCAGGGGTTCGGCGGAGGTCAAAACACACACGACTCATCGTCTGAATAAAAACTTCTCCCTATCGACGTTATTACGGATACGGCAACAGCAGAAGTCAGACTGATTTGCAGGTGTGTAATTTGTTGTGAGTTTATGCACTGTATTGGTTTTGTTGTTTGAACAAGGTGATGTTCATGCACGGTTCATTTTGTGCACCAGTAAAAAAAACATGGTAACACTTTAGTATGGGGAACATATATTCACCATCAATCAGTTGCTTATTAACATGCAAATTAGTAACACATTGGCTCTTAACGATTCATTATTAAGTACTTATTAATGCCTTATTCGGCATGGCCTTAATATAACCCTAACCCGAACCCTAACCAAATAACTAAATTAATCTTTGTTACTTAGAATATGTTCCCCAAGTGTCCAAAAAAACTCTAAATTAAGTATTTGTTACTTAGATTATCTTTCCCATACTAAAGTGTTACCAAAAACATAACTTTCTCTTGAATTTGAAAAAAAAAGGAGGGTCCGGTGAATGCGCATATGAAACTGGTGGGGTTCGGTACCTCCAACAAGGTTAAGAACCACTGATCTAAACTAAATGCAGTTTTTTTTTCTACTGATGTCATCTCCGTAGCTTGTGTATACCAGTCGGTATGAGACCTCTGTTTGAAAGAAGCTAACATATGTTTTACCTGAGGGATGTTATACTGTTAATGCCCCCACTCAACATCTATTCCATGATTATCACCGCTTAAGACTGACAGAGTTCAATATTTATCACAATGCTTGTCTAACATATCAAGTCATCCACAGGCTGAATCTCATGCTCTGTAGCTTGGTTCTTATCCGTCGTCCCCAGCATGCCCACAACACTCGTACAAACCCCGTTTCCATATGAGTTGGGAAATTGTGTTGGATGTAAATATTAACGGAATACAATGATTTACAAATCCTTTTCAAGCCATATTCAGGTGAATATGCGACAGACAACATATTTGATGTTCAAACTGATAAACATTTTGTTTTGTGTGCAAATAATCATTAACTTTAGAATTTGATGCCGCTTATCTGGGTCACCCTTTTACTTACCACCATTCTTAAATGGATATTCACTACTGTTGTAATAGTAACATGGTACTGTGAATAAACTTGAAACTAAACTATTGTTGTGTGGCCAATTTAATGATACATACTGTACACACAGCCAACATTCCCTCTAAGGTACGCGCCTGTGCAATTGCACACTGCCCACGACAAATCTAGACCGCACACAAACTCGAACAAAAAGATATGCGCATAACAGTGTGCACGTCTGCCGTCGCTCACATGTGCGCCACTGAATGCTCAAGGAGTTTTGGAGGGAAAATTACACACAGCCAAATAGTCCCTTTGCTTTTAATGCATATAGGAAACAATTATGCACCGCATGCAATCAGTCAACACATCACAAACAGCTTTATTTGTGCTCTATTTCTTCCGTTTGTGTCATGTTTCGCAGACAAGCTCCAGTATTGGCATGAAGACTTGCAAGGAATAATATACTTTTTTGCTTTCGCTCGTCGCAGGCATCCACTCCTTACAGCCTCGAGTCAGAGTCTCTGCGCATGGACTGCATCATGTCAGGTGGAGCGTCCCCCACTCTGGCCATCAATGCTGTGACAAACAAGGTAGGACAGTGAACACACCATATTGAAAAGCATCAAATGTGTCCCTTTAAATGACTCATCAATCATATTCAAAAGCCATAGAGCTTGTTTAGTCGATGGAAATGAGATTAACTGAGTACATTGACTGAGAGTGGGTTGCTAGGAAATAGTTCACCCTGCATCACCGGCAACATACACAAATAGGACTGCACAATTAATCCAAATGTAATCACGATCATGATTAACCCTTGTGTAATGTTCATATTGTTGTTACTCAGCCAGCGTTTGTGGGTCTGATGGACCCGTTGCATTTTGTGGCTTTTAATGCCTCACAATCAAACACTTTTTTGTTAAAATACTGAACATATGTTTATTTGGATAAGGTAAACATCTGTTCAGTATTTTAACAAAACGTTGCATAGGTTTTGTTTCACAGACCATCTTCAGGCCGCTTTTTTGACCGTTTCTTCAGGATGTGCCTCCACTTTGACTGCGTTTTCTCCTCGTCAGCCATTTTGTAGTTGTTAGCGCTTTCTAGTGGAGTCTACTGACGGATATCAGTTCCAACTATACGCTACTTTGTATTCGAAATGGCAACAACGGAGGATGCATGGGCATGTATGAGCCAGTCTGCCCCAAAACAAGAGAATAACATACGTTTTGACGGATGTTTAGAATAGAATAGAATATAATATAAAGTACTTTAATGATCCCTGGGGGAAATTCAGCACCACAGTTTGCTCACAATAGATAATTATAATAATAAATAACATCTATTATATTGTATATGTAATATATAATATATAAATACATTCTACATATATTCTACATTTAAGTTTATTGGGATAAGGTAAACATCTATTCAGTATTTTAACATAAACGTGTTTGATTGTGAGGCATTACAAGCCGCAAAATGCCACGGGTCCATCAGACCCTCAAACGCTGGCTGAGTAACATCAATATAAATGTTGCACGGAAAATTTCTTTGCCAGTTTCTGCATCCCACAGGGATTCTTCTTTTGTGTTTCTGCACCTGCGGTTCCCACACAAGGTTGCGACATTTTTTGTCAACACTGTCTGCTCTCATTTTCTCACACATTTGACCCTCTGATGTTCTGTGTACCTACACTCTGTCCTCCTCCTGTCTAGGCCTGCTGTGTGGTACACAGAACATCAATTTCCACACTTCTATTAGCCCCGAGTCCAGTGGACCCGGACATCTTACATGTAATAGAAATGTATAGGGGGGTGTATGGTGTGTAGTCGTTAAATATGTATTCTGATATATGTTCTTCACAGAAAATGAGCCGAAGTCAGTGAGTCTGAGTTTGAAAAATTAGTTGATTGTATCATTTTCCTTTTAATAAAAAATGAAAACGGGTCCCACAGACCCGATCATTGGCGAAATAAACAATTAAAAAGGTAGGCCCCGCTGCACATCAAATCGCAGAAAAGCGACAACGGCTCCTATTGAACTGCTTACCGCCCATGCCACAGGCCATGGTGTAGGTCCCCAGAGCTCCAAGACACGTCCCCGACAAGCATTAAAGGGCATTAACTTTTCTCACCTATTTGTTTTATGTTTTTGTGTATTCGGGATCTTCACAAATCTCAAAAATTTGAAATCAACCCACGGAGGCATGACGGAGATATTTTTAAAAAAATCTTGCCTTAATTGATGCATTCTTCAAACGAGCCGTTTGGAATTTGCCCGATTTGTGATGTTTTTCCAAATGATGTCAGCAGATATCCCCATTTATGGTCAAGTTTTACCCAAAGAGCTTTGTGCGGGTCTGCCGTTGTAGTCTGAGGTAGTCAATAAGCTCCTTTTTGTGGTGAAATTACTCTCTGCATTTGACCCATTCCCTTGTTCAACCCTCTGGGAGGTGAGGGGACTAGTGAGCAGCAGCGGTGGCCGCGCTCTGGAATCATTTTTGGTGATTTAACTCCCAATTCCAACCTTGGAGGGAGGAATTGGGTCCCATTTTTATAGTCTTTGGTATGACTCAGCCGGGGTTTGAACTCACTCACAACCTACCCGATCTCAGGGCGGACACTCTAACTACAAGGCCACTGAGCAGGTTAAATTGAATTTAGGCTTAATTTTTTCAATTAATACTTTGACATATGGACGGAGAGAACACAAAAGCACTCATTTAAAATGATAAATTATTTATTTTTTAGGTACAATACTTACAGATTGCAATATATCCAATGTATTTTTCTATAAAATCAATGCATGTTTTATGAATCTTCACTTTCACACTTGACTTCATGCAATAAAAACGCTTATGATGTCAGAGAGGCCGACCTGGGCGTGAGCATTTGAGTGAGGGTCAGAGGTCACGCTGGGAGGGTGTGTGGTACATGACACCTGACCTCCACCAAAGAGAGCGTCAACTCTCACAGCACATCCAGTGTTTGGACCTGCTGTGAAACACTTTCTCTCTTTTCCATCTTCCTTTTCTTGACTCACACTTTCCACCAGTTCTGGAACCTTTTGGGGGTTGGTCGAGGATTGTGGTGCAGGTCATTAACGTTGTGGGAGTGGAGCTGGACTCTCTGGCGGTGGTGTCAGAGAGGAGAAGTCAAGCAAAACTCCTAGCCATTATAGACAACACCTCCCACCCACTACACTCGGACCTTGCGGAGAGAACGAGCACGTTCAGTGGAAGGCTCAGACTCCCAAAATGTAACACGGAAAGACACAGGAGGTCCTTCATACCGACAGCCATCAGACTGTATAATACATATGTTCCTTTTTGACTGTACTTAAATGTAGAATATATGTAGAATATATTTATATTATTCATATATTATATATTACATGGGTCACCAACGCTGTGGCCGCGGGCACCAGGTAGCCCGTAAGGACCAGATGAGTAGCCCGCTGGCCTGTTCTAAAAATAGCTCAAATAGCAGCACTTACCAGTGAGCTGCCTCTATTTATTTAATTTTATTTATTTACTAGCAAGCTGGTCTCGCTTTGCTCGACATTTTTTAATTCTAAGAGAGACAAAACTCAATTGGATTTTGAAAATCCAGGAAAATATTTTAAAGACTTGGTCTTCACTTGTTTGAATAAATTCATTATTTTTTTTACTTAGAATAGAATAGAATAGAGTTTTATTGTCATTATTGCGATGAAGAGGTTTAAAGAACAACGAAATTGGAGCAGATCCTCCTAAGGTGCATATACAATATGGTAATATAAATAGTAAAAAAAAGATAGAGATGAGAGATGTATCTATGTATATGTATATGTATCCACACAGATGCATATATGCATGCATATGAATATATATACACACATACATATAACATTATTGGACATTGTAGTCAAAACAACAAAAATGTTATCATCACACATGAGGACATGATGGACATATTGTGCTCACTCAGTGCCTGTTTAATGCTACTATGGCTCTTGGGTAAAAGCTATTTTTTAGTCTATTGGTGCTCGCTTTTATCACCCTGTAGCGTCTGCCTGAGGGTAGTAGTTCCAGGTGGCTGTGCCCTGGGTGGAATGGGTGGAATGAGTCTTTCAGGAACTTTGCTTATAACTTTCAGAAAGACAATTTTAGAGAAAAAATACAACCTTAAAAATAATTTTAGGATTTTTAAACACATATACCTTTTTACTTTTTAAATTCCATCCATCATCTTCCGCTTATCCGAGGTCGGGTCGCGGGGGCAGCAGCCTAAGCAGGGAAGCCCAGACTTCCCTATCTCCAGCCACTTCGTCTAGCTCTTCCCGGGGGATCCCGAGGCGTTCCCAGGCCAGCCGGGAGACATAGTGTTCCCAACGTGTCCTGGGTCTTCCACGTGGCCTCCTACCAGCTGGACGTGCCCTAAACACATCCCTAGGGAGGCGTTCGGGTGGCATCCTGACCAGATGCCCGAACCACTTCATCTGGCTCCTCTCGATGTGGAGGAGCAGCGGCTTTACGTTGAGCTCCTCCCGGATGGCAGAGCTTCTCACCCTATCTCTAAGGGAGAGCCCCGCCACCCGGCGGAGGAAACTCATTTCGGCCGCTTGTACCCGTGATCTTATCCTTTCGGTCATGACCCAAAGCTCATGACCATAGGTGAGGATGGGAACGTAGATCGACCGGTAAATTGAGAGCTTTGCCTTCCAGCTCAGCTCCTTCTTCACCACAACGGATCGATACAACGTCCGCATTACTGAAGACGCCGCACCGATCCGCCTGTCGATCTCACGATCCACTCTTCCCCCACTCGTGAACAAGACTCCTAGGTACTTGAACTCCTCCACTTGGGGCAGGGTCTCCTCCCCAACCCGGAGATGGCACTCCACCCTTTTCCGGGTGAGAACCATGGACTCGGACTTGGAGGTGCTGATTCTCATTCCGGTCGCTTCACACTCGGCTGCGAACCGATCCAGTGAGAGCTGAAGATCCCGGCCAGATGAAGCCATCAGGACTACATCATCTGCAAAAAGCAGAGACCTAATCCCGTGGCCACCAAACCGGAACCCCTCAACGCCTTGGCTGCGCCTAGAAATTCTGTCCATAAAAGTTATGAACAGAATCGGTGACAAAGGACAGCCTTGGCGGAGTCCAACCCTCACTGGAAATGTGTCCGACTTACTGCCAGCAATGCGGACCAAGCTCTGACACTGATCATACAGGGAGCGGACTGCCACAATAAGACAGTCCGATACCCCATACTCTCTGAGCACTCCCCACAGGACTTCCCGAGTGACACGGTCGAATGCCTTCTCCAAGTCCACAAAGCACATGTAGACTGGTTGGGCAAACTCCCATGCACCCTCAAGAACCCTGCCGAGAGTATAGAGCTGGTCCACGGTTCCACGACCAGGACGAAAACCACACTGTTCCTCCTGAATCCGAGGTTCGACTATCCGGCGAAGCCTCCTCTCAAGTACACCTGAATAAACCTCTCCGGGAAGGCTGAGGAGTGTGATCCCACGATAGTTGGAACACGCCCTCCGGTCCCCCTTCTTAAAGAGAGGGACCACCACCCCGGTCTGCCAATCCAGAGGTACCGCCCCCGATGTCCACGCGATGCTGCAGAGTCTTGTCAACCAAGACAGGATGGATGGATGGATGGATGGATGGATGGATGGATGGATTATTGTAAAGAATAATAAATACATTTTGATTTAATTCTTCATTTTAGCTTCTGTTTTTTCGCCGAAAAATATTTGTAAAATATTTCTTCAAACTTATGATTGAAATTCAAAAGAATTATTCTGGCAAATCTAAAAAATCTGTAGAATCAAATTTAAATCTTATTTAAAAGTCTTTTGAATTTCTTTTAAAATTTTTGTTCTGGAAAATCTAGAAGAAATAATGATTTGTCTTTGTTAGAAATATAGCTTGGTCCAATTTGTTATATATTCTAACAAAGTGCAGATTGGATTTTAACCTATTTAAAACATGTCATCAAAATTCTAAAATGTATCTTAATCAGGAAAAATTACTAATGATGCTTCATAATTTTTTATTTTTTTTCAAAAAGATTCGAATGAGCTCGTATTTCTCTTCATTTTTAAGGTTGAATTTTGAACAGTCAAAATTGAAGATAAACTATGTTTCAAAATGTAATTTAATTTTTTTTGTGTTTTCTCCTCTTTTAAACCGTTCAATTAAGTGTTTTTTTCATCATTTCTTTTGTACAAAATACCTTCCGTAAAAGGAAAAAAAATGTAAGACAGAATGACAGACAGAAATACCCATTTTTTCTATATATAGATTTATTTATTAAAGGTAAATTGAGCAAATTCGCTATTTCTGGCAATTTATTTAAGTGTGTATCAAACTGGTAGCCCTTCGCATTAATCAGTACCCAAGAAGTAGCTCTTGGTTTCAAAAAGGTTGGTGACCCCTGATATATTATACATGTAATATATGTCATATATTATTTATTATTATTATTGTTTATTGTGAGCGAACTGTGGTGCTGAATTTCCCCCAGGGATCAATAAATTACTTTCTATTCAATTCTATTTTATTCTAAGTAAAAGAAAAAACATGCCTATTCCATTAGTACATCCAAAAAGATGCCGGCTAGGTTAATTGGAAACTGGAAATTGTCCATACCGTTGGTGTCTATGTGAGTGTAGATGCTTGTTTTCCTTATACGTGTCCTAGGGCTGGACGATATATCGAATATACTCGATATATCGCGGGTTTGTCTCTGTACGATATATAAAATGACTTTATCGTGATATTCGAGTAAAAATTCTCATGCAGTTGCTTTTAGCTGCGGGCATTACATTGCAGTCGTTTCTCACTCTTTCTTGTCTCTCCTTCTCACAGAGACTTAAAACAAGCACACTTTCCTACTTACCTCACGTGTGCAACGTGACACGCTCCCGCGGAGCAGAGAGGTAGCGACATGGTAATGTTAGCTGTGATGCTAATGTCGCAGTGCTGATGGTAATACGAGAGAGAGAGAAGGTGCGAATTTGGTAACAAATGAAGAATTAATTACCAAGAAAAACAGCACGGGGTCCATCGTCTGGCGGTGGTGTGGCTTCAAGCGGGAAGATGTTGAACAATTATGCGGCAAAAGGGTGGCTGCAAAAAGTTGGACCACTGCTAATGTAACATCATTTGAAAAGTCACCCGCTAGAGAATGAGGAGTGCTAATGATAATTTAGCTTGGATGGCAACATATGTTGCTCCAAATCCTGTATGTACCTTTCAGCATTAATGGTGCTTTCACAGACGTGTAAGTTACCCATGCCTTGGGCACTAATACACGCCATACCATCACAGATAATGGCTTTTGAACTTTGCGCCTAGAACAATCCGGATGGTTCTTTTCCTCTTTGTTCCGGAGGACACAACATTGACAGTTTCCAAAAACAATTTGATATGTGGACTCGTCAGACTACAGAACACTTTTCCACTTTGCATCAGTCCATCTTAGATGAGTTCGGGCCTAGCAAAGCCGGTGGCGTTTCTGGGTGTTATTGATAAATGGCTTTCGCTTTGCGTAGTAGAGTTTTAACTTACATTTACAGATGTAGAAATAAACTGTCGTTACTGACAGTAGTTTTCTGGAGTGTTCCTTAACCCATCCTTCACACACTGATGTCGTCTTTTGATGCAGTGCCGCCTGAGGGATGGAAAGTCACGGCATTCAATGATGGTTTTCAGTCTTGCAGCTTACGTGCAGTGATTTCTCTAGATTCTCTAACCTTTTGATTATATTACGGACCATGAATGGTGAAATTCCTAAATTCCTTGCAATAGCTTGTTGAGAAAGGTTCTTATACTGTTGGACCATTTGCCCGTGCATTTGTTCCCAAAGTGGTGACCCTCGCCCCATCCTTGTTTGTGAATGAAAGCTGCTTTAAAAACCTAATCATGGCACCCACCTGTTCCCAATTAACCTGTTCACCTGTGGGATGTTCCAAATAAGTGTTTCATGAGCATTCCTCAACTTTGTCAGTCTTTTTTTGCCACTTATGCCAGCTTTTTTGAAACAAGTTGCAGGCATCAAATTGCAAATGAGCTAATATTTGCAAAAAATAAAGTTTTCCAGTTCGAACATTAAGTAGCTTGTCTTTGCAGTCTATTCAACTGAATATAGGTTAAAAATGATTTGCATATCATTCAATCAAGCAGATTTTATGTTAGAGTGTTTTACTTGTTTTAAGGGTTTTGGTCCTAAATGATCTCAGTAAGATATTACAGCTTGTTGCTGAGATTTTATGACCTATATTGAGAAAAACATGCTTGAAACTAGAATATCAACTGTTGCAAAGCTGTCATTAACACTCACTATTTTTTTAAGTACTAATTTCTTATTTCAAGCATGAAATAAAAAATCATGACTTTGACACAATTGTGTTTCACAATTAAAACGGATGACAGCCAAATTAACTTTACTGTTTTATTTTTAATGAAACAACAGAAAACACGTACTCATAAACTAGTACAGTTGGCACAGTACATTAAACTGACAGTTAATATTTAAACGTTTAACATGTTACATTTCTAACAATTTTGAGCAGAAATAGTTCATGCACATTCAGATAAATTCTTCAAAATTAAAATTAAATAAATTTAGCCCGGGGTTCCGGGCTGTGTTTATGCGCACTAATTGACTAAAAGAGCACGCACTTTGCGCGATGATGTCATGTAGTCGATGGAAAAATGCATTTTTAGACCATATGATTTGCCTGAGCGGCTAGTAGACCACGAGAGTAAGCGGTTGCCTTGTTGAATTTCCATTAAGAACAATAAATTGGTTTTTAGTACAAGTAAATATAATGCCGAACGCATATTATTATGTCAAGATAATTGCACTAGCATTTACTTAATTTAGGAACATTTTTCAACATATTGAGCAAAACGTTCTCTTTTTTTTTTCTACCAAGAAAAGTGCACTTATTAGTGAGAATATAATTATTTTTAGGGTGTTTTTGGATTCATTGAAGTTAGCAGATTTTACTTGTTTTGGAAAGTCTTGACAAGCCGAATTTTCTTGTTCTATTGGCAGATAATTTTGCTTAAATCAAATAAAATACCCCTCATTTTTGTATTTTATTTTCTTGTTTTTGCACACTGACTTTTTGCAGTGAACATTCCTCATTAAAAGGACATCATTGGTCCCCTCCCACATTTAGACAGGTGCACTGCAAAAACTGAAATCTTAGTAAGATTAAATATCTCAAATAAGGGTGCTATTTGCTTATTTTTTGTCTGATGAGATAATTCTTCTCACTAAGCACATTTTATGTTAGTGTTTTACTTGTTTTAAGGGTTTTGGTCCTAAATGATATCAGTAAGATATTACAGCTTGTAGCTCAGATTTGATGACCTATATTGAGTAAAACATGCTTGAAACTAGAATATCAACTGTTGCAAAGCTGTGTCATCAACACTCACAGGTATAAAACTACTTTTTTAAAGTAATAATTTCTTATTTCAAACATGAAAAAAATATTCACATCATTATGTCAAGATAATGGCCCTCGCATTTACTTAATTTAAGAACGTTTTTCAACATATTGAACTAAAAGGTCTCGTTTTTTTCTACCGAGAAAAGTGCACTTGTTAGTGAGAATATACTTATTTTAAGGCATTTTTGGATTCTTTGGGGTAAAATTGCCATCTAATAAAAAAACCAAACTCCAAAAATCAAAATTGCGCTTTAGCGCCCCATAGGAAAAAAAAACAGACTGCTTGTAACTTCCGTTAGGAATGTCATAGAGACATGAAACAAAAACATCTATGTAGGGCTGACTTAGACCTAGATTTCATAATTTTACCTTCCAGGGCAAAAATCTACAAAAATTTAGCAAAAACCCCTTCAAAACAAAATTTTCCTAAAAAATGCAATTTTTGACTCTTTGTTCTGTAATTTGACCACTTTAAAATGCTTCAAAACTCACCAAACTAGACACACACATCAGGACAGGTGAAAATTGCGATCTAATAAAAAAACCAAACCCCAAAACTCAAAATTGCGGTCTAGCGCAATTTTGGAATAAAACACAGAAAAAAAACTGCTCCTAGGAAGAAAACACAGACAAAACGGCTTGTAATTTCCGGTAGGAATGCCGGAGAGACATGAAACAAAAACCTCGATGTAGGTCTCACTAAGACCTACATTTTAATTGACATCCTTCAAAAAAAATCAACAGGAAGTTAAAAATTACCCCTTCAAAATAAAAGTTTTGTAAAAACCCGTCACCTTTTTTCAAACATTATCTCCTCTGAGCGCGTTTGTCGTGTCGGCTTCAAACTCACACAGGAGAGAGTTTGAAACCTTCTGAGTAAAAGTTATTGACAGAGTTTTAATTTTACTTGTTTTGGAAAGACTTGGCAAGCCGAATTTTCTTGTTCTATTGGCAGATTTTGCTTACTTAAAAAAAAAATACCTCTGATTTTTTTTCTTTTTCTTGTTTTTGAACACTGGCTTTTTGCAGTGTGGTGTCTGTCCCAAGAGTAGTGCGTCTCACACTTATTTGTTAGTGGACGCCAGCAAATAAATATCTATAAAACCTCCTAAACAGCTAAACCGTACATCCGCACTGCGGCTATGACTAAAATGATGCAGGGTCCAAACATAAAACGCTCTTTAAGATATTTGACTGAGTGAAGACCTGCAACAGTCTCAATCTGAGTTTTACTTTTGTCAGAACAATTAAATGTAGCCAAAGGACATTCCTGACACTCAAACCAAACAAGAAAATCCATGATTCGACACAATCCTGCAGGCTTTCCTCATATACGGAATTTGTCATGGTCATATTGCGAATCAATCCTTGTTGTTTCTCTCTCTGAAAGCCTCCACTCTTTGCTACAGTCAGAGCTGTGTGATGTGTGTCCGTGCAGGTAGCTTTGTACAACCCAGAAGCAGAGGACTGTGAGAGTCCCGGGAGTCTTGGTGGCAGCCTGAGCAACAGCCTGTCCGAGCAGAGCATGGCGTCCGTCAACCTCAACATGACCTCCACCGTCGGCGGCGGCTTCACACCTGTAAGACATTTTTTTGTGTGTTCTAAAAGATTTGGAATATTCCAATTGGCCCTGCGATGAGCAGGCGACTTGTCCAGGGTGTACCCCGCCTTCCGCCCGATTGTAGCTGAGATAGGCGCCAGCGCCCCCCGCGACCCCGAAAGGGAATAAGTGGTAGAAATGGATGGATGGCAATTGGAATATTCCAACAAGTCCAGTTCAGTTCAGATTTAGTTTATTTCGAACATGCATACGATACAATGTAATGCATCACATATTTCCAGTTGTTTCATTATAGCATGTCCGAAAAGGAGTAGGAAGAAACTGATCTTATTTACCTTGTTTTTCGGATTATAAATCATTCCGGATTATATGTCACACCGGCCGAAAATACATAATAAAGAAGGAAATAAACATATATACGTCACACTGGATTATAAATCGTATTTTGGAGGGACATTTTTTTTGATAAAATCCAACACCAAGAGTAGACATTTGAAAGGCAATTTGAAATAAATAAAGAATAGTGAACAACAGGCTGAATAAGTGTACGTTATATGACGCATAAATAACCAACTAAGAAGGTGCCTGGTGTGTTAACATAACATATTATGGTAAGAGTCATTCAAATAACTGTAACATATAGAACATGCTGTACGTTTACCAAACAATCCGTCACTCCTAATCGATAAATCCGATGAAATTTTCTTCCTCGATGTCGCTTCTAAACAACTCTGCCAACTCCAAAGGTACGCGCCGCTTCTTCTTGTCGTTTTCTGCTGCATATTTCACTAGGTCCAGCTTGTAATCTGCAGTACATGATTTCCTTTTCGGCGCCATTTTTGTTCAGCCCTTCTCAGTTTTTGTAAGTTACCGCAAATGATGAAATGATTCATTTTAATAGCTACGGCAGTAGCATATGGCAGTTAGCATTCCATGACCCACAATGCACCTCTGCCATAAACCTCCCCCGCCGAATTCTTATTGGCTGACGTGTGTGTGACTATTGCTAACATTTTCTTCCGCGAATGAGATAAATAATATTATTTGATATTTTACGGTAATATGTTAATAATTTCACACATCAGTCACTCCGGAGTATATGTCGCACCCCCGGCCAAACTATGAAAAAAAACTGTGACTTATAGTCCGAAAACTACGGTAATCCTAGCCCTTTTCATACTATAGCAATTGTATCCCATTACCTTGTTCTCTGTAACATAACAGTGTATAAATAAATAATATACCATAGCAAGTAAAGACATATTAAATACTTAAATAATCTTTCCCCCCCCCAAAAAAATAAAAAAGGGTTCAAGATTTTTATCCTAATTTTTGTTTTGTGAACATTTGTAGTTTGAACAGTCTTTTAAACTGAATCATATTGGTGCTTTGTTTGATTTCATTGGTTAATCCATTCCCTGATTTAATTCCACATACAGATATGCTAAAGGTTTTAAGTGTTGTACGAGCATACAAATGTGTTATATTACATTTTCCTCTAAGGTTATATTCCTCCTCTTTTTTTGAGAAGAATTGTCGTACATTCTTGGGTAGCAGGTTATAGTTTGCTTATTACATCATTTTAGCTGTTTGCGAATGCACCAAATCGTTGCAATTCCATACTTTTGATTTAATAAAAAAAGGGTTTGTATGTTCTCTATATCCAACATTATGTATTATTCTAATAGATTTTTTTTTGTTACACCTATATTTGTACACAATAACTCAGATATGGTAACACGAGTGAGCAGTAAGAATATGAAGTCACATATAATCGAACCATGTATAAATGTACAGTCACGTTCAAAAGTTTACATACACTTGTAAAGAACATAATGTCATGGCTTTTTTTGACTTTCCAATAATTTCTACAACTCTTATTTTTTAGTAATACAGTGATTGTAGCACATACTTGTTGGTCACAAAATACATTCATGAAGTTTGGTTCTTTTATGATTTTATTAGGGGTCTACTGAAAGTGTCACCAATTGTTTTTGGAGGAGCAAAGGTGAGGCCTTTAATCCCAGGAACACCAAAGCTACCGTCAAGCATTGTGGTGGCAGTATTATGCTCTGGGCCTGTTTTGCTGCCAATGGAACTGGTGCTTTACAGAGATTAAATGGGACAATAAAAAAGCAGGATTACCTCCAAATTCTTCAGGACAACCTAAAGTCATCAGCCTAGAGGTTGGGTCTTGGGCACAGTTGGGTGTTCCAACGGGACATTGACCCTAAACACACGTCAAAAGTGGTAAAGGAATGCCTAAATCAGGCTACAATAAAGGTTTTAGAATGCCCTTCCCAAAGTCCTGACTTAAACGTGTGGACCAGGGTTTTCCCGATCCGATATTTGGATCGGATCGGCCGCCGATATTTGCCAAAAAATGCGTATCGGCAAGGCATGGGAAAATGCCGATCCAGATCCAGTTTTTAAAAAAACTCTGGTCCGTGTTTTCCAACACACCGATTTAAATAATGCATTCCACTCTTCTGCTGCTCCCTAAACTCCGTAACGCATTTTCAGAACACCTTCAAAACATCCACAGGTCTGCGTTTTAACCATTCAGACGGCCGTGGAAAATAAAAGTTTCGGTAAAAATGTCAGCTGTGTGTGATTATTTTATCCTACAAAACGAAAAAGATGAAGAGGTGGAGTGCAAAACATGCCACAATAAAGTCAAGCGTGGTGGTAAAGTTGTAAGACATTTTAATGACTCTTGCGAGTGAGAGGCTTTTTAGCACTCATAGATGAACACAGGAGCAGGCTGACACCTGAGCATCTTTAAGTGCTCGTCTTTGTTAGAAATAATCTCCCCATTATGCATGGACTTCAATTGGTTGCCCCCCCTGACTGGGGCAAACAATTGAAGGGAGTGTGTAGATATATATATAATTTTTTTTAAGTTTACACTTGTTCAAGAGCAAGTATTGATGCTGAGTTATAGACATTTTATCCCCCTCAGGTTGTTTGTGTGTTTTGCTTTTTTTAATAATGTTTACAGCATTATTTGCACTTCATACTGTTCACTTTTTTACTGTTTAATGATGCCATTTCTGTTTGTCATGTATAATTTTTGATATTTTGTGTTTATCCTTGAATACCAACTATTGTGTATTATTCAAACTCACCTAATTCAGCTGGCTAGTTGTTATCAAGAGTACTAAAATCATTTTCAGCATGAATCTGACAACTAATTAGGCTAAATAACTTTAAACTTTAATACATGGCTAGTATCGGCCAGTATCGGTATCGGATCGGAAGTGCAAAAACAATATCGGTATCGGATCGGAAGTGCAAAAACCTGGATCGGGACATCCCTAGTGTGGACTATGCTGAAGAAACAAGTTAATGTCAGAAAAGCAACAGGTTTAGCTGAACTCCACCAATTTTGTCAAGAGGAGTGGTCAAAAACTCTACTAGACGCTTGTAGATGGCTACCAAAAGCGTCTTATTGCAGTGAAACTTGCCAAGGGACATGTAAGCAAATATTAACATTGCTGTATGTATACTTTTGACCCATCAGATTTGGTCACATTTTCAGTAGACCCATAAAAAATTCATAAAAGAACCAAACTTCATGAATGTTTTTTGGTGACCAACAAGTATGTGCTCCAATCACTCTATCACAAAAAAATAAGAGTTTTAGAAATGATTGAAAACTCAAGACAGCCATGACATTATGTTCCTTACAAGTGTATTTAAACTTTTGACCACGACTGTAAATGAGAGAAAATCCAAAATATATATGTAAACCTTTGACCAGAACTGTACATGCTGAACCAAAGTCCACAGTTTCATCTCTTTACTACTTAAATTGGTGTTAGAATGATGTTGTTTACCACCCTGCCTGACTTATTCATGTTGTTTTTAATATTTCAAGAAATATCACAGCAGCATAATCTCTATGCAACTAACGACATCATTGCAATGCAGCCTGGTGGCCCTCAGGGTTGTCATATGTCTTTGGCTATTACGGGGGGGGAGCCGGTCCCAAAACACGTAAACTAACACCGCATTTGCACAGGCGAAGCAAGGCTGTTCATTATATTCCCCTTATAAGCGTCGCTCACCTTTTTAGCATCAATCACTTTTCCCCGCTCACCTCCACACCCGCGTGAGCAAAGGTCGGCAAATCTCATCTCGTTAACCTCTCATTTCACGAGGCTATCTTGTTGTTTTCCTCCTCCTCGCTACACCCCGTCTACCCTCTCGCCCTCTCCGCCGCCGTCATTCCGCACCTCATCTGTGGTCCAGTTTCTGACTCGGGGCTCAGGGGTTAGTTGTGTCTAATTACCTGTTGTCGGTGATCCCCTCCCGACTGACGGTGATTACTGGTAGCAGAGAAGCTGGCAGACATCCTAGAAGTCCACCGTTATTGGTGCTGGAGTGAGGAGGAGGGCTCGTGCTAAGTGGCTTTCAATTTGAGAAGGGGATCAAAGCACAGCGCTTGCATTAACTGTTGAGGAAGATGACAGCTGGGATTAAGGGATGATGGAGATGAAATGTGTTGGTTGTGCTGTGTAATTTATCTATTAATTATTTTTGTACATTTTATTTAAATAGACTTTTCCTAACTTGCACATTTTTTATTTGCAAAGACAACTTATTATAATTTATATAGCAAACAGTTTTGCATTATATATATATATATATATATATATATATATATATATATATATATATATATATATATATATATATATATATGTGGTTATCCGTTATACAGGGAAGAGCGGAATATACGTTAGGTCAGGAAAAAACATAGAGGCAATATGATCCCTCCAAGCCTGTTTCGCAGGTTTCCCTGCTTGTCGGAAGATTTTAAAATCCCCCTAAATTAAAACATCTCAAAGAGATGTAATTTTCAATTTATGTTCTGATTGGATTATCCAGAGAATAGTGCTCGATACCGTGGTAGAGCGCAATATGTAGATGTGGGAAAAATCCCAAGACTACTTCATCTCTACAGAACTGTTTCATGAGGGGTTCATCTCCTGATGATTGAGGGAACCCCTCATGAAACAGTTCTGTAGAGATGAAGTAGTCTTGTGATTTTTCCCACACCTACATAATTTTCAATCAATATATATCTGTCTAGGGTGTACCCCGCCTTCCGCCCGATTGTAGCTGAGATAGGCGCCAGCGCCCCCCGCGAACCCAAAAGGGACTAAGCGGTAGGAAATGGATGGATGGATGGATATCTATATATATCTATATGTATATATATCTATATATATATATATATATATATATATATATATATATATATAGATATAGATATAGATATATATAGATATATACATACACACACGTTAGGTCAGGAACAAAAAAACAGAGGCCGTATCATCCCTACAAGCCTGTTTCACAGTTTTCCCTGCTTGTCGGAAGATTTTAAAATCCCCTTAAATTAAAACATCTCAAAAAGATGTAATTTTCAATTTATGTCTTGATTGGATTATCCAGAGAATAGTGCTCAATACCGTGGTAGAGCGCAATATGTAGATGTGGGAAAAATCACAAGACTACTTCATCTCTACAGAACTGTTTCATGAGGAGTTCATCTCCTGATGATTGAGGGAACCCCTCATGAAACAGTTCTGTAGAGATGAAGTAGTCTTGTGATTTTTCCCACACCTACATAATTTTCAATCAATATATATCTATATATATCTATATCTATATCTATATCTATATAGATATAGATATAGATATAGATATATATAGATATATACATACACACACGTTAGGTCAGGAAAAAAAAAAACAGAGGCCGTATCATCCCTACAAGCCTGTTTTACAGGTTTCCCTGCTTGGGAAACCTGCGAAACATTTAGAGACGAATGAACTTTTTTCTGTGTTTTGGATGAAAAGAAAGGTAAACTAACTTTTTATGTTACATTCTTTTTATGGACGTTATTTTAAAACAAACAATTACTTAAAATGTATTAAAGTTTCAAATAATTCTTAATTTTTTACAAATCTAAAATTTGGAGATGTAACTGTTTGTCTTTGTGTTGTACATGACAAAAAAATACCAACTTGGAAAATACATGCTTTTTATTGGATAGTAATCATGTTCTTGTCATACAAACTATAACTCAAGGATTTTTTGTTCAAGCATCAGATGATTTATTTTTCTAAATCACAAAATTAGAAAAGAAAAAATATTTGTCTCATCTTTGGAAATGATTTTTATTGGATCGTGATCATGTTTTTGTAAAACACAAAACAACACAAATTTACATTGTTTTCATTTTTTACATAAACACACACTCTGGAGACATTTTTTTCCCCTGTTTTCGATAAAACGGACAATCTATACAACATGTTGAAGTACATACATTTTATCAAATAGTGACCATGTTTTTAAAAAATATATATTTAGACATTAAAATATTTCTAATAAAACCATCACATAATCTGGGGATAAAAAAATATGTGTGTTTCAGATAAAAAGACTTGGGAAAAAACAATTCATATTTTTTATGGATTAGAAAAAAACAAATATAAAATAACCTAAATATTTTTTTTAGGTTTCGAATAAAAACATTTTTTTTGTGTGTTTCGGATTAAAAAGCAAAAGAATACAAACTTTAGAGTCACATGCTTTTTATTGTATAGTTGGTCAAGTTTTTAATCCAAAAAGATAACTACTGTATTTTTTAGAGTATAAGTCTCTCCGGAGTATAAGCGGCACCTGCCGAAAATGCATAATAAAGAAGGAAAAAAACATATATAAGTCACATTTTTTGGGGAAATTTATTCGATAAAACCCAACACCAAGAATCGACATTTGAAAGGCAATATAAAATTAATAAAGAATAGTGAACAACACGCTGAATCAGTGTACGTTATATGACGCATAAATAACCAACTGAGATGGTGCCTGGTATGTAAACTTAACCTACTATTGTAATTATCATTCAAATAACTATAATATATAGAACCTTCTATACCTTTACCAAACAACCTATCTCTCCTAATCGCTAAATCCCATGAAATCTTATACGTCTAGTCTCTTACATGAATGAGCTAAATAATATTATTTGATATTTTATGGTAATGGTTTAATAATTTCACACATAAGTCGCTCCTGAGTATAAGTCTATGAATATGAAAAAAACTGCGACTTATAGTCCGAAAAATGCGGTACATAATTTTCCCCCCTAATATTTCAAGCACAAATTTAAGAAAAAAATCTTTAAGCAAAAAGTGATTTTTGTGCTTTGTATGAACAAAAAAAAATGGAGTTACATAATATGACCTGCATAGTGATCAGGTTTTTAAATACACATAAATGTAACCTTCCATTATACATTTTTAATGTTCCGGGTAAAAGGGAAACTGTGTTTCAGAAAATCTTGTTTCGGATGAAATGTTTGTTTACAATCCTGTTTTTTTTGCAAAACTAACAACGGGAACTCCATTTTTCCTATCTCTGCACCGCAGGTCAGTAGTCGCTCGGAGCCGTCGTCTCAGTCTCTGAGTCTCCAGCAGCCCCCTCAGCCTGTGCCGCCGCCTCCCCCCCCTCCACAGCCCCAGTACGGTCTGCCCGTCCCGGAGTCACGGGACAAACACCTCTGCTTCTCGGACTTCGAGAACCTGAGCGCCTCCTTCCGCAGCCTGTATAAGTGTGTCTTTGAGCAGTCTTTCTCGCAGCAAGGTAGGTGTCAGCCCCTCGCATTGTTGGCAGATTACACTTTTATCTGGTCGTGTTTGCCGCTCCGACATCTGCACTTACACTCGTTCACAGAACAACAAGAAGGTGGGGAAAAAACAAAAAAAAGCAAAAAAAAACCACCCCTTTATGTCAAGCTTCCTGCACATAATTTACTGTCAAGCTTAAGCTCCTGAAATTGATATGCAACTTTAATATTGCTTTCGCAGCACTGCATTAACCTCAGAGCTCGCACACGCTACCCCTGCCTCTATTGTATTTTAATAAACAAACAATCTGCTGTTCCGCATATCTGCATTTTACGGCCCGCTCAGTCAAACGAACAAAGGCAATTAAGAACCAAGAATTCATCGGAAGGCGAGAAAAAAGACAAACGCATCTGCAGCTTTGATAGCAGCTAATTAGATTGCTTCTAAAGTTTGTGAAGCATCCTGCTAATTGCTTCCTGAAGCTTTCAGGTCACCCGGCCTCCTCCCACTTGGGCCTCCTCGCCATCCCACCGCCCTCTGATAACATCCCTTCGTTCTCCTTCACTTCCTCCAGCGCCACGCATCCTCTTGTTTAGAGAAGATTGATGCGCTCCGCTGAGCTCCACAGCGGCTGCCTGGATTCTCCCCCTGACAAGGTCTCCTTCGATTTCTGCTCAGGCGTGCATATGCAGAACAGGGAGGACGCTGATGATGGAATACCTCAACAAATAGACGATGAAGAACCCGCCTGATGGAGGAAATTGAGTCTAGGGAGATGCTGTGCACAAAAATACTGTATTTTCCAAACTACAAGCTGTACTTAAAATCCTTTTTTTTTCTTAAAACTCGACAATGCGCCTTATAACTTAATGTACGGAAAAATTCTGATTTTGCTTACCGACCTCAAAGCAATTTTATTTGGTATATGGTGTAATGATAAGTGTGATCTGTAGATGGCAGTCAAACATACGTGTAGACTGCACTATGATGGCAATATAACTCGAGTAAACAATACCAACATTTTATATGTTCCATTGAAAATGTAAAACATCACACACAGCGCTCAAAAATCTATCAAAATGTTTTTGTATGACTTTGGTAAGCTATGAATCTGCACCGCTTGATGTGCTTCAACATACGAGTATTATTATGGTGTGTGTATAAGGTAAGACATATCATAGACGTTTATTTTAGCAATATTATGGAAAAGCAACTTTTCTTACCCTCTGGTACCTGCTGATCTGTATTTGGGATCTGCATAAATCCAGAAAAATTCCGCCTTCGTAGTCCGTGCCGACACTGTAATCAATAAGCTTCTTCTTTTTCTCTATCTTCTTGCTATGGTACATTCATCATCCCCTGTTGCAATTTCTAATACAAAGTAGTGTAAAGTTCTAAATTATATCCGTCAGTAAACTCCCCATGAAAGCGCTAAAACATACCGGTGTAGTGAGTTCACATTATTCACCCAAGGAACTTTAGTTATTAGAGTTCCGTTTGAACATTTTTTCACGGGACACATTTTCGGCTTTGTTGTTGTTTCCGGATGCGAAGATGCTGCTCCGTTATTGATTTAAGTAAAGTCTGAATGTCATTAAAAACAATTAGCTCCATCTTTGGACACTTGTTCCACTCCCGGCCCTGCACGCTACACCGCTACAACAAAAATGACGGGGAGAAGACTCTGCCAAAGGTGAGCCACGTAAATAAGACCGCCCACAGAATGGCGCATCTTGAAGCGACTGTCAGAAAGCGGCTTGAAGATGGTCTGTAAAACATAATCCATGCAACATTTTGACCAAAGAACCATCATTATATGTTATGTTTTCAATTTAATGCAATATATAACCCGGTGCGCCTTATTTATGAAAAAAGATCGAAAATAGGCCATTCATCAGCTGTGCGCCTTGTATAAACCTATAGTCTGGAAAATATGGTACCTGAAATTACAATAGATGACACGTGTCCTATTAGGAATACAATAACTGTACCAATAGAATCAATTAGGGGTGTCCAGATCAGATTTATTTTGTTACAGTAAATGTTCAATTTGCTGGTATTGTTGTAAATCAGATAACGTTGTCACAGTTGTAGCCTTGGTTGCGGTTGTTGACGTGATCCCAGGATGCAGAGAAGGCAGGTGGTGTGTGAACAGAAGTTCCCTTGATCAGATGTCAAGGGAAAACAAAGAGCACCAGCATGGGATGAGCAGTCGGCCACGGCTAAAAATTCAAATGATGGCATTGATTGATTGAAACTTTTGTTAGTAGATTGCTAGTAGATTGCATAGTTCAGTACATATTCCGTACAATTGACCACTAAATGGTAACACCCGAATAAGTTTTTTAACTTATTTAAGTCGGGGTCCACGTAAATCAATTCATGGTACTAATCAGGAGAAATCAATTCATGGCAATAATCTGGAGAAGAAATACGAAACATGAAATACACAACTGAAGTGTGCACTCAACAAAGCTGTCTGAGAAGCGAAGCTGGCAAGTATAACCTTTCTAATCAGTGATTAACCACAGGTGAGTGTCCTAATCACCAAACAGAGAGGACAGGGCACAGAGAGGAAGTGGAAAAAACAGTGTAAAAGCAAATCAAGACCTTAGCACCACAATTTCATTCCTCCGTAGAGCACGAAAATACATATTTTGTAGTATGAAAAACAAAAATAAGAAAACTATTGATTTAATCACTTTAATTTCAATCATATGCTGATACAATACTAGGTATCGACATCTGGATCAATCACCACTACCTAACATTGAAACTTTAGATAGCGTCTTGTGTCGTTCTGCTCCGCTTGTGTGTGTCTTGCATGCTTAGCCATTCCTTCACCTCTCGTCCTCCAGTGATAATGTAAGTTGAAGAAACATTTTTTTTTTCTTCCATGGTGGTGAGGATTAGTACAGTCAGCATCTTAGAAACGGCCTCGCACTGTAGATAGACAACGCGTTCATTGCAACGTCCCCTCAATTTGAAGGTGATGTTCTGGCGAGACACGCACCCTCCTGGAATTCATGGAACTCTTGCAGGTGCGTAACAAGGAATATACAAATGTGATTGTGTATCCCTGAGCGTGCAACTTCTGGTACATCGCTGTGGTAAAGATCGGTTAAAAACGGCAAACGTTGTATCGGATCCAAGCATCACACTTCTAACGATACCAATATTTTGGTACCAGTACCAAAATTATTTCGATACTTTTCGGTACTTTTTTTTTAAATAGAGGGGACCACAAAAAAATTGTATTATTGGGTTTTATTTTAACAAAAAATCTAAGGGTACATTAAATATATGTTTATTATTGCAGTTAAGTCCTTAAATAAAATAGTGAACCTACAAGACAAGTTGTCTTTCAGTAGTAAGTAAACAAACAGAGGCTCCTAATTTAGTCTGCTGATGTAGGCAGTAACATATTCTGTCATTTATTATTCTATTATTTTGTCAACATTATGAAGGACAAGTGGTAGGAAATGTATTATTAATCTACTTGTTCATTTACTGTTAATATCTACTTACTTTCTGTTTTAACATGTTCTATCTACACTTCTGTTAAAATGTAATAATCACTTATTCTTCTGTTGTTTGATACTTTACATTAGTTTTGGATGATACCACAAATTTGGGTATCAATTCGATATCAAGTAGTTACAGGATTATACATGACATATTCTCATATTGGTCAAGTCCTCATGTGTCCATAGACATATTTCCTGAGTTTATAAACATAATATACATTTAAAAAAAACCGAAATAAGATGTGATGCCAAAAAATTTGCGACATAATCATAGTAGTACCAACCTGTATTTGATATCATTACAGTGGATGTTCGGTGTAGATCCACAAATGGCGTTTGTTTACGTGTTGATGCCGGTGATTTACGGTGTGCGGTGAAGCATGTTTAGCTATTCTTCGTCCTGCAGGGATGATACTTGTAATAAACTTACTTTATTTGTCGGATTAGTGATATAGAAGTAGCTAAAACACTGCCGATGGCAAATGGACTTTAGCCACTAGCAAGCTAGCCATGTCTTAAAGCACCTCTTCCTGAGGGTATTTCAGTGTTACAGCTTCACCTTTGTCGTTAGTTTTTAAGCCAAATTGCATCCGTTCTCCTTTTTCTGTCTACACATTGGGTCTGCTTCTAAGTACTTTGTGATTGTGTACTGCCGAACATGCTCGTCTGTTCATAAAACCAACAATGATATGACGTAATTTTGACGCGGATACGGGACCGGTACATTTCAGAGATGGTATCGTACCGAAAATGATTAATTAGTATCGCGGTACTATACTAATACCGGTATACCGTACAACCCTAATCAGCACAATTAGAAAATCAACTGTTAAAACTTAATATGGCATTTATTTGTTTTTGAATTACATGATAACATTAAACAAATATCCCTCACGATCCACAGAATAAATGAGTCAGAAAACAACCAGATTTCGGTTTAGGTGGGGTTCCCATAGGCCAGTAATATATGGGTGAAACGAGGCTATGAAGGGACTTTAAAAGACTGCGATAAACAGCTGAGTTGGCGGAGAGCTGAGGGGATAAACGACTGAATATAGGACACAAATAGCGTTTATATGCAGGTAAAACCAATCGACTCCCTGTCAGCAAAAGTGGAAATTCCCAGGTGATGACGCTTTCAGAATCATGACGGTCTTTATGAACCTGACGGTGGCAAAAAATAGCCGCTGTCCTCTCGTTTCACTTCAGTGGTCTTTGACGAGGTCTTCCAGGTGCAGCGTAGACGGCAGTAAGAGAGGACGCTAGCAGACAAGAGGCCACACGACTGCTCGTAAATGACAACATAAACATGCCGAACCATTTGAGTCAAGTCTTCATTAACATTTTAGACTTAGACTTAGAGAAACTTGATTGATCCACAAGGGAAAATGTTCCACACAGTAGCTCAGGACTCCTCTTCTTCCTATCCAGGATATCGCAAAAAAGCCACTGCCTGACCAGGGCTCCGAAATATCTGCACATACCCCTCCCACCACCACTAAGGACTGTTTTCATTGCTAGACTCTAGAAAGCGGTTCCGTAGCCTCCGTAGCAGAACCTCCAGGTTCTGTAACAGCTTCTTCCCTCAGGCCGTAAAACTCTTGAACGCATCAAAATAATCACCTCAATTTCCCCCCACCCCCCAAAATGGATTAACTCGCTGGAATATAAAGACAATACAACATACATCCATAAACGTGAATGCATATGCAAAAGAGCAATATATTATTCTGTACATTAATCTATTTATATATATCTGCACATTAATGCTTTTTTATCCTACACTACAACGAGCTAATGCAACACAATTTCGTTCTTATCTGTACTGTAAAGTTCAAATTTGAATGACAATAAAAGCAAATCTAAGTCTAAGTTACAAAGGATGGAAAGAATCATGCACATAAGGGCACAAAAAGAGGGAAAAAACAAAAGATATAAGGTAGACAAAAAATGCACCATAGTAGCAATATAAAATATAACATATGTAATATTTACCTATTATATATACAGTATAATCTATATTCTGATATATTGCATATATTATATTACTATATAATATATACAATATATAACACATGCCAATTACCATTTATATGATATTACAGTATATGTTACAGCTGCAGCAAAAAAAGGGCAGCATAAAATAAAGATTAGATGCAGCAGAAAATATACATTATAAACAAAAAGAGGTAGCTAACATAGAAGGTGTCAGGTAATATACAGATATCATCTATTGCTGTAGGGCGAGTGATTATACAGCTAGATGGAGTGCAGAATGAAGGAGTTCTTGAATCAAACACTGTGGAAAAGAAGCTGAATGAACCTGTTGAAGTATGAGCTCCGCTGTCCCTGAATTGTCTGGTGGAGTGGGTGGGCAGGATTGTCCATGATAGCCAGCATTTTGTCCATTGTCCTCCTCTCCCCCACTGACACAAACGCCTCCAACTGCGCGCCAGTAGTTTGGCCGACTTTCCGGCTCAATTCGTCAATCCGGTTTAAGTCCCTTTTGCTGGTGCTGCTCCCCCAACAAACCACTGCAAAGTACAGGGCACTGGCCACAACAGACTGATGAAAGATCTCCAACAGCTTGCTGCACACATTAAAGGACCTAAGCTTCCTCAGGAAAAAGAGTTTGCTCATGCCCTTCTTGTAAACAGCTTTGCTGTTTTCCTTCCACTCCAGCATGCTGTTCAAGAGGACTCCCAAGTACTTGTACTGGCCCACTACTCCCACACCCTAGCCCTGGATGTTGATGGGCTTTCATTATGATCACGTCGGGATGGCAATGTTGAGTTGCATCCATCCATCCATCCATTTTGTACCGCTTATTCCCTTTGGGGTCGCGGGGGGCGCTGGTGCCTATCTCAGCTACAATCGGGCGGAAGGCGGTGTACACCCTGGACAAGTCACCACCTCATCGCAGGGCCAACACAGATGGACAGACAACATTCACACTCACATTCAGACACTAGGGCCAATTTAGTGTTGCCAATCAACCGTGTGGAGTTGCATGTTCTCCCCTTTTTATTTTGGGTACTCCAGCTTCTTCCCACAGTCCAATACAGGTTTGTTAGGTTAAATGGAGACTCTAAATCGACCATTGCTGAACAGGATAAGTGGTCAAAAATGTAAACAAATGAACATACAGAAAAGTATTTTTTTTTTAATATTTTGGTTGAGCAGTTTTATCAGAGTTTTTCACTGTGTCATTGTGACTTATTCTCATTTTTATTGTCAGCATGTTATAATCGATTTACACTTTTATAGAAACCCAAAGTTGCTTCGGATTCATTCACTGACAATTAGACAACTTGACCAAACTTGACCAATGAAATCGAATTTGTCAACAATAACATTTGTCGCCGACAATTATATCTGTCGACAATAGTTGTGACGCCATCACTCGTGTTTTTCCAGAGGGGAAAATATAAAAAATATTTTTTTAATTTTTGTTTACTCCTGATTGATTAGGACACTGTCTTGTCCACTGAGCTGGAAGGTGCTGGCATTTAAGAAATATACAATACATTGCCAAAAATATTTGGCCACTTGCCTTGACTCACATATGAACTTCAAGTGCCATCCCATTCCTAACCCATAGGCTTCAATATGATGTCGCTCCAAGGCTGTCCACAAGGTTGCGGAGTGTGTTTATCGGAATTTTCGACCATTCTTCAAAAAGCGCATTGGTGAGGTCACATACTGATGTTGGTGGAGAAGGCCTGGCTCTCAGTCTCTGTTCTAATTCATCCCAAAAGTGTTCTATCGGGTTTAGGTAAGGACTCTGTGCAGGCCAGTCAAGTTCATCCATACCAGACTCTGTCATCCATTTGTTCTTTTTAGACTTTGCTTTGTGCACTGGTGCACAGTCATGTTGGAAGAGGAAGAAGCCCGCTCCAAACTGTTCCCCCAAGGATGGAAGCATGGAATTGTCCAAAATGTTTTGGTATCCTGGAGCATTCAAAGTTAATTTCACTGGAACTAAGGGGCCAAGCCCAACTCCAGAAAAACTCCTCCACCAAATATGACACTGCACAATGCAGTCCGAAATGTACCGTACTCCTGGCAACCTCCAAACCCAGACTCGTCCAACAGATTTCTATACGGAAAAGTGTGATTCATCACTCCAGAGAAGGCGTCCCCACTCCTCTAGAGTCCAGTGGCAACGTGCTTTACACCACTGCATCCCACGATTTGCATTGGACTTGAAGATGTTTGGCTTAGACCAGTGGTTCTCAACCTTTTTTCAGTGATGTACCCCCTGTGAACATTTTTTTCATTCAAGTACCTCCTAATCATCCATCCATCCATCCATTTTTCTTCCGCTTATTCCCTTTGGGGTCGCGGGAGGCGCTGATGCCTATCTCAGCTACAATCGGGCGGAAGGCGGGGTACACCCTTGACAAGTCGCTACCTCATCGCAGGGCAACCTCTAATCAGCGCAAAGCATTTTTGGTTGGAAAAAGAGATAAAGAAGTAAAATACAGCAGTATGTCATCATCATTACATTGTATCACAGTGCAAAATATTGCTCATTTGTAGTGGTCTTTCTTGAACTATTTGGATTATAAGATATACAAATGACTAAAAACTTGTTGATAAATAAACAAGTGATTCAATTATAAATGAAGATTTCTACACATTGAGGTAATCATCAACTTAAAGTGCCCTCTTTGGGGATTGTAATAGAGATCCATCTGGATTCATGAACTTAATTCTAAACATTTCTCCACAAAAAAAGAAATCTTTAACATCAATATTTATGGAACATGTCCACAACAAATCTAGCTCTCAACACTGAATATTGCATTGTTGTATTTGTTTTTCACAGTTTATGAACTTACATTCATATTTTGTTGAAGTATTATTCAATAAATATATTTATAAAGGATTTTTGAATTGTTGCTATTTTTAGAATATTTAAAAAAAATCTCACGTACCCCTTGGCATACCTTCAAGTACCTCCAGGGGTACGCGTACCCCCATTTGAGAACCTCTGGCTTAGATGCATCTGCTCGGCCATGGAAACCCGTTCCATGCAGCTCTCTGTGTGCTGTAGGTGGGCTAATTGAAAGTTCACATGAAGTTTTGAGCTATGTAGCAATTGACTGTGCAGAAAGTCTTTGCACTATGCGCTTCAGCATCCGCTGACCCCTCTCTGTCAATTAATGTGGCCTCAACCACTTCGTGGCTGAGTTGCTGTTGTTCCCAAACTGTTCCATTTTCCTATAATCAAGCCGACAGTTGACTTTGGAATATTTAGTAGCGAGGGAACTTCACGACTGGATATGTTGCACAGGTGGCATCTTATGACAGTTCCACGCTGGAAATCACTGAGAGCGGCCCATTCTTTCACAAACGTTTGTAGAAAAAGTCTCCATGCCTAAGTGCTTGATTTTATATACCTGGGGCCGGGTCATCATTTGGATGGGTAGCCAAATACTTTTGGCAATATATTGTATTATTGTGTGAATTGTGTTTACGAGCACTAAAGGCTGAACTTCTCAAAATAAAACCTAGTGAGCTGTCAATTCATAGTTAATCACTGTGTAAATGTGTCTGTCAACACACACTGCACCGCACCAGGGGGGTATGCAGGCCTTTTTCATGGCACCAGTCATCGTGAAAATGAGTTGGTCAGAAAAGTTTCAGGATTGTTGCTCCTGAGAGGCGAAAGTTGTGGCAGGACAACACATGGCTGCTTCACCATGATAACAGTGCCCTGAGCATCAGTTCCAGTGCTTATCAGGCATACTAGGTCAATCCATGACTGCAAGCAGCACGATGGCAGAGGGCAGCACGGTGGAGGAGGGGTTAGTGCGTCTGCCTCACAATATGAAGGTCCTGGGTTCGATCCTGCGCTCGGGCTCTTTCTGTGTGGAGTTTGCATTTTCTCCCTGTGCCTGCGTGGGTTCCCTGTGGGCGCTCTGGCTTCCTCCCACCTCCAAAGACATGCACCTGGGGATAGGTTGATTGGCAACACTAAATTGGCCCTAGTGTGTGAATGTGAGTGTGAATGTTGTCTGTCTATCTGTGTTGGCCCTGTGATGAGGGGGCGACTTGTCCAGGGTGTACCAGCACCCCCTGCGACCCTGTAGGGAATAAGCAGTAGAAAATGGAAAATGTATGATGAATGCAAGCTAATTGATACTAACATGCTATTTAGGCTAGCTGTATGTATACATTGCGTCATTATACCTCATTTGTTGGTATATTTAATCAAATTTAATTTACTTATATCCTCTGTGTATTTCAGTTATATTTACATGTCTCATGACACATTAGCTGTATGTAATATTGGCTACATTTCTCATAATTGTTTGTGTGCCGTGTTGTTCCAGACCATAGCAAACGTTAGCCAGCTTGCAACGATTGTAATAAATCTATTAGAAGATGACAACCTGCCGTTTCTTTAAACTTGAACAAAGACGATGAAGTACTGGCTGTCCAGAGTCAGGACCCAGGATGGACCGCTCGTCCAGAGTCGGGACCCAGGATGCTGATCCGCCTCCGCTTGGGATGGTTTCCTGCTGGCTCCGCTGTGGACGGGACTCTCGCTGCTGTGTTGGATCCACTTTGGACTGGACTCTCGCGGCTGTGTTGGATCCACTATGGATTGAACTTTCACAGTATCATGTTAGACCCGCTCGACATCCATTTCTTTTCGGTCCCCTAGAGGGGTGTGGTTACCCACATATGTGGTCCTCTCCAAGGTTCTCATAGTCATCATTGTCACTGGGTCATCATTGTCACTGGGTGTGAGTTTTTCTTGCCCTTATGTGGGCCTACCGAGGATGTCGTAATGGTTTGTGTGGTGGTTTGTGCAGCCCTTTGAGACACTAGTGATTTAGGGCTATATAAATGAACATTGATTGATTGATTGACATCTATGCCTTTGGCCATTTTGAGCCAGTAATTTCCAGAATTTATCTCATCCATGTTGCACAAATGTGGAGAATAGAAATGTAAATACAACATTTCTGTCAACAAATATTTTGCACCAGCCTTTGATATAGACACTTACATCATGTGTTGCCTTCATTATAACACTTAAATAAGGCTTTTAATTTTTTGCGGCTCCAGACAGATATTTTTGGGGTGTTTTTGGTCCAATATGACATTTTTGGTTGCCGACCTCTGCTCTAGAGGAATACAATATATATATTTGGTTAGCATCTTTAGGGACAGATGTCCTAGGACTTTTCTGACAAACTGCATATTTTGTTATGCTTCAATTACATGTGTTTATTTGTACTGTTCTTTTTGTCGCTATTTTGATATCTTCACCTTGCCATCTTCTCATCTAACAGCTCTGATGGTGATGCCGGGGGAGTCCAACCAGCAAACAAGGACCGCCTGCTCCTACCAGCACTCACCTGGCACAGGAAATGGTGTGGGCGGAGGAGGTGGCGGCCACCATCACCAGCACAACCACCACCATTCACACCACGCTCAGCAGCACCTCTCCGGCCACGGCCCACAGCACCCGTCTCTCTCCCACCAGGGCTGCCCGACTCCAGGTGAGGAGGACAAGGGTTCGTAAAGAAAACTGAACTTTTTTTTTTATTGTAACTTTTAACCGTCATCCGCAATCCCTATACGAGACAGGAACAAACATCTATTTCCCTGTGTTCTAAATAATGAAAAACTGCTCGTTAGAGGAAGTTTACAATGCCGGTAATGGGAATAAGATCGATTTCGCCTATAAGTCTACTGGAAACCATCCACAATGTTTTCTATTAATGCTATACGTATGTATGTAATGTAACAGACATATTTATGATAACATGTAATATTCACAGTATCATTTTAAAGTCTCAATTAAGAACTTTCCGTTTTGGTTGATTTTATTGGCGCCAGTCGACAAAACCGGTAGTGGTTTGCCAGAAGAAAGACCACATTTCCTATGAGGACTAGCGCATATAGCGTCAAACTGGCACGATAATACCACTATGAATCAGTATGATTGATCTTTCCATAGTAGGAGCCGACATATTTTACTCAAACTTTATATTTGGGGTTTGCAGTCATAGCATTGTTTTTTTCTTTATACAGTACTTTTGAATTTGTAGCATGGCTGGTCGTGTCAGCGAGGATATGCGAACTATGAAGCTAGTGGCTATTTATTGCTACCACACACATTTCCGATAGCCCACATTAGCATTAGCATTTTTATTTGAGCATCAAAGGCATCAAAGCAGCATCTGTCTGAAATTCCTCCTAATCTTTGTGCTCACGCCAGCAAAGGAAAGCAAGGGCAATGTTGATCCTTGACTGTTTTTTTATCCGGGTTCGGCTTACTTTTTTTATTTTTGTTTACTCAGTCAAAACTTCTCGTTTCTTTGGGTTTTAGGCTTGTAGTTATTCTTCTTTTAGTTTTCTGGGGGCACATAGGCGTTTGCATCGACTTACATCTTTTTAACGAATGTGTTAGGGGTGTAAATTTTTTGCCTGGAAACCATAAGTGCTCCCAGCATGCCATGCGGCACTTGATTTCCGACATCCTCACATGAAACCGTAGCCTAATAAATCGTACATGAAATTGTTCAGTAGTGTGTAGTGTGAAACATGTATATTCGAAGACAAAATTAAAAATATATACAGTGGGGCAAAAAAGTATTTAGTCAGCCACCGATTGTGCAAGTTCTCCCACTTAAAATGATGACAGAGGTCTGTAATTTTCATCATAGGTACACTTCAACTGTGAGGGAAAGAATGTGAAAAAAACCCTCCAGGAATTCACATTGTAGGAATTTTAAAGAATTTATTTGTAAATTATGGTGGAAATTAAGTATTTGGTCAACCATTCAAAGCTCTCACTGATGGAAGGAGGTTTTGGCTTAAAATCTCACGATACATGGCCCCATTCATTCTTTCCTTAACACGGATCAATCGTCCTGTCCCCTTAACAGAAAAACAGCCCCAAAGCATGATGTTTCCACCCCCATGCTTCACAGTAGGTGGGTGTTCTTGGGATGCAACTCAGTATTTTTCTTCCGCCAAACACGACGAGTTGAGTTTATACCAAAAAGTTTTATTTTGGTTTTATCTGACCACAGGACATTCTCCCAATCCTCTGCTGTATCATCCATGTATCCATTTTGGATTATCCATATCCACACATGTGGAGCAGTATAGCTCGGTTGGTAGAGCGGCCGTGCCAGCAACTTGAGGGTTACAGGTCCGATCCCCGCTTCCGCCATCCTAGTCACTGCCGTTGTGTCCTTGGGCAAGACACTTTACCCACCTGCTCCCAGTGCCACCCACACTAGTTTGAATGTAAAAATTAGATATTGGGTTTCACTATGTAAAGCGCTTTGAGTCACTAGAGAAAAAGCGCTATATAAATATAATTCACTTCACTTCACATACTGCTATACACACGCCTAACCAGGTGTTTTTTTCACTCAAGGAATTGTGAAATAAAATCATGTCTTCATGAGATCAACTGAAGCCCAGAACACTTTACGCATTTTCACAGTTTTAGTTTAGAGAAAAGAAAAGGTTGGCCTGGTCCACTCGGATCCCTCTTTATGTTTGTGACCTTTGTAGTCTATACATTTAGAGTGATGTGATAATCAAACACTCTAGAAGTGTAGAATGAAAGAGTATATAAGAGAATTGACAGTGTGTGTGTACCTTCAGTGATGAATGATGAGTTTTGAATGCTTTCTTTACCTTGTTTTCCATGTTTATGTGCTCCCTGTTCACAGTGTCCAGCTGCCTTTAAGCGGGTGACTCCACTGTAGAAATAGCCTGCATGTCTTCCAGCACATACGCAGCAACGGCTCTTTCAATGTTGTCCTGGCTAGCAGTGCCTCTTTTAAAATTCAACCGCTGTGTGTCTCTCTTTACTAGCTTCGTCGAAGCATGTTGCTTTTGTAGCTGTTTCAGCTCATTTGAATCGCTGTTTTGGACAGTAGATAGGATCTTTGATCCAAGACAAGACACAACTTACGTTTAACTAAAATGTTCTTTTCTTAAATGAGACTATCTTCATGTTAAGAAAATCGGCTTTGGCTCCGCCATGTCTTGTTAGTAAACACACACACACACACACATACACACACAGCGCGCACCTCTTCCTTGTGACACAGGATCATTCAGTAGGACGACAACGCAGCAGTAAAGCACACTCAGCCAATACTATACAAAAAATAACTTTAAATAACGCAGTAACGCATCATGTAGTAACGGTAACTGAGTTACTGAATATAAAAAATAACGCGTTAGACTGCTAGTTACCGCCAGAAATAACAGCCTCAAGTAACGCGTTAGTCCCGACACTGTTTATATGAACATGCAGATGCAGGGGGGGTGCATGAATTCCAATGTGGAGCGCATCTCGCCAGAACACCGGATCACTTCTCAAAAAGTTATTGCCGGCTTTTGAATCAATGTGCAGTAAATGTCCACAAACGGGATTCGAGACGAGTGGTTACATTTTGGTGCTGATCCAGATCACCGTCTGGATTCAGCAGGTGTTCTCTATTGGAAGGTAGTGCCTGGCGCTCTCCAAGTGCTTTTCTAGTTGATTATGCAATCATATTTATGTGTGGGACACTTTGCTAATAGTAAAAAAAAAAATAATACCGTATTCTTCTGACCATAGGGTGCACCGGATTATAAGGCGCACTGCTGATTAGCGGGTCTATTTTCATACAAAAGGCACACCGAATTATAAGGCATATAAAGAGGTCATATCTTATGTATTTTTTTCTACATTTCGAACAATTCATTGTGGTCTACATAACATTTAATCGTCAAAATGTTGTTTTACCGACCATCCTCAAGCCGATTTCTGTCCGTCACTTCAGAATGCGCCGTTTAGAGGGCGGTTCTTATTTACATGGCTCCACTTCAGTAGCATCTTCTCCTCGTCATCTTTGTTGTGCAGGTCGTTTTTAGCGCTTCCATAGCGAGTCTACCGACAGATATACGCTAGAAGTGTACTCTACTTTGTACAAACCCCGTTTCCATATGAGTTGGGAAATTGTGTTAGATGTAAATATAAACAGAATACAATGATTTGTAAATCATTTTCAACCCATATTCAGTTGAATATGCTACAAAGACAACATATTTGATGTTCAAACGGAAAAAACTTTTTTTTTTTTTGCAAATAATCATTAACTTTAGAATTTGATGCCAGCAACACATGACAACGAAGTTGGGAAAGGTGGCAAAAAATACTGATAAAGTTGAGAAATTCTCATCAAAGACTTATTTGGAACATCCCACAGGTGTGCAGGCTAATTGGGAACAGGTGGGTGCCATGATTGGGTATAAAAGCAGCTTCCATGAAATGCTAAGTAATTCTCAAACAAGGATGGGGTGAGGGTCACCAATTTGTAAGCAAATTGTCGAACAGTTTTAGAACAACATTTCTCAACGAGCTATTGCAAGGAATTTAGGAATTTTACCATCTACGGTCTGTAAAATCATCAAAAGGTTCAGAGAATCCAGAAAAATCACTGCACGTAAGCAATGATATTACGGACCGTTGATCCCTGAGGCGGTTCTGCATCAAAAACAGACAACAGTTTATAAAGGATATCACCACATGGACTCAGGAACTCTTCAAAAAAACACTGTCAGTAACTACAGTTGGTTGCTACATCTGTAAGTGCAAGTTAAAACTCTGCTATGTAAGCAAAACCCATTTATCCATAACACCAAGGAACGCCGCTGGCTTCGCTGGGCCCGAGCTAATCTAAGATGAACTGATGCAAAGTGAAAAGGTGTTCTGTGGTCTGACGAGTCCACATTTCAAATTGTATTTGGAAACTGTGGACTTGGTGTCCTCCGGAAAAAAGAGAATAATAACCATCCGGATTGTTATAGACGCAAAGTTCAAAAGGCAGCATTTGTGATGGTATGGGGGTGTATTAGTGCGCAAGGCATGGGTAACTTACACATCTGTGAAGGCACCATTAATGTTGATTGGTCCATAAAGGTTTTGGAGCAACATATGTTGTCATCCGAGCAACGTTATCATGGATGCCCCTGCTTATTTCAGCAAGACAATGCCAAGCCACGTGTTACAACAGCGTGGTTTCATAGTTAAAGAGTGCGGGTACTTTCCTGGCCCGCCTGCAGTCCAGACCTGTCTCCCATCGAAAATGTGTGGCACATTATGAAGCGTAAAATACGACAGCGGAGACCCCGGACTGTTGAACGACTGAAGCTCTACATAAAACAAGAATGGGAAATAATTCCACTTGCAAAGCTTCAAAAATTAGTTTCCTCAGTTCCCAAACGTTTATTGAGTGTTGTTAAAAGAAAAGGTGATGTAACACAGTGGTGAACATACCCTTTCCCAACTACTTTGGCACGTGTTGCAGCCATGAAATTCTAGGTTAATTATTATTTGCAAAAAAAATAATAAAGTTTATGAGTTTGAACATCAAATATCCTGTCTTTGTAGTGCATTCAACTGAATATGGGTTGAAAATGATTTCCAAATAATTGTATTCCGTTTATATTTACATCTAACACAATTTCCCAACTCACCTGGAAACGGGGTTTGTATTAGGAATGGCAACAGCGGAGGATGAAGAAAAATTTGGTTTTGCATAATATTGCCAACATAAATGCCAAATAATGTCTCTTAATAGGTGCCATGTTGGGGGGTACACATGCACACACCATAATAATACTAGGATGTTGAAGCACTGGACGTCTGACTACGGTAGCCATAATGCCCCGCGTTCCATCAAGCGGTGCGGCTTTGTAGCTTACCAAAGTCGTACCAAAACATTTTGACATATTTTTGAGCACGGTGTGCAGTATTCTATGTCCTCCGTGAAACATCAAAGTTTTGGTTTTGCTTGCTTATGGTTACTTACCAGCGTCATTTATTGAACAGGCAAGTCAACATGTATTTCTTATGTGTTGACTGCCATCTACTGGTCAGACTTATCATCACACCATTTACCAAATAAAATTGCTTCGAGACGGGTAAGCACAGCCATAATTAATCCAAACATTCGGCCAGTGTTTTTCAACCACTGTGCCGCGGCACAGGAGTGTACCGTGAGATATTGTCTGGTGTGGCTAATTGGTTGAAAAAAATATGTTTTTGCAAGTCAATAATTATAATTCTCTAATAATGTGCCATCATTTAGTGTCTGTGCTGTGTGAAACTCGACAGGGTAACCATGTAAAACTCCACGTCAGTAGGTGGCAGCAGGTAGTTAATTGCTTTGTAAAAGTCGGAATGTGTCAGGTGAGACGAGGATGGTTTGTTGTGATCCCAATATGCAGACCACAGGGAGAGACAGGGTGCAGGTAAAAAGGTATGTATTGCTTGAACCAAAAATTAACAAAAACGAAAGGCAATGGCTAAAACTGAACTAGTTTCAAAAAACAGAATGCTGGACGACAGCAAAAACTTACTGCGTCCACAAAGTACATCCGTACATGACATGACAATCAACAATGTCCACACAAAGAAGGCTAGCAACAACATAAATAGCCTTGCTTGCTAACACAAAACAGGTGCGCAGAATAGCGCTCAATGGAAGGCATGAAACTGCTACAGGAAAACACCAACAAAACAGTAAGGGCTCACAAAATAACAGCACAAGACGAGAACTAAAGCACTACACACAGGAAAACACCACTAAACTCAAAAAAAGGCATGACGACCTGGTGGAGTTGAATTTTTTAACGTTTTCTGCTGGTGTTGTGCCTCCGGGTTTTTTGTTTTTTTTTTAATGAAAAAAATGTGCTTTGCCTCAAAAAAGGTTGAAAAACACTGCATTAGGCGCTCCAAGTTTTTTGTGTGCCTTATAGTCCGAAAGATGAAGTGAATTATATTTTATATAGCGCTTTTTCTCTAGTGACTCAAAGCGCTTTACATAGTGAAACCCAATATCTAATTTTTACATTTAAACCAGTGTGGGTGGCACTGGGAGCAGGTGGGTAAAGTGTCTTGCCCAAGGACACAATGGCAGTGACTAGGATGGCGGAAGCGGGATTCGAACCTGCAACCCTCAAGTTGCTGGCACGGCCATTCTACCAACCGAGAGTTGGTAGAATGGCATATAGCACACTCAGCCGATACTATATCAAAAATAACGTTAAATAACGCATTAACTCATCATGTCGTAACTGTAACTGAGTTACTGAATATAAAAAATAACGCGTTGGACTGCACCAATTCAGTGGAATGGGCCCCTCAATACATCACCTTTATTACAGATGCCTACTCAGTGGCCTAGTGGTTAGTGTCCGCCCTGAGATCGGTATCATACCAAAGACTATAAAAACGGGACCCATTGCCTCCCTGCTTAGCACACAGGTGGAATTGGGGGTTAAAACATCAAAAATGATTTCCGGGCGCGGCCACCGCTGCTGCTCACTGCTGCCCTCACCTCCCAGGGGGTGATCAAGGGTGATGGGTCAAATGGGTACAATCATTGGTACTTTAACTTGAACTTGAACTTATTATCCACAGTTCTTCTTCAATTCTACGTCATTAACTGAAGCCACGTTCCCGCGTTTCAAACCAACAGCCACGTCCGTCACATTAATGAGCCAAAAAGGAAAAAAAAAAACTGGAAGCCTTCCATGGATGTGAAACAGAAGCAAGTTTTTTTCCCTCTCCTCCTCTCCTTCATATCTTTTTTCCCGGATTCTCGTAAAAGCAGCACGGCCTGCCAGTGCACACTATAGATTATGTTTCATATTTAATATATATCGATGCCCCACAATGCTAAGAAGTAATTGGACCTGAGTTTGGATACCTCAATTTGCGTTCCGAAAAACAAGACCGCCGGTCTGCACACGCTCTCGTTGCTTTTCGATTGCACCGTCAAAGAGCTTCGTATAACAAGGACGCCATACGGCCAAGGAAGCTTTCACCAACACTCGTCCGCCTCATATCCTCCCCCTGTGTTGACATTGTACATCTCAGTTCCTCTTCTCCAAGCTCAGGATGAATAGAAGCAATCCGCCCGTTTTTGATCCAAGGCCTGAGAACCTATTGTTTTGTTTGAGGCAGTGGGAACCATCCTAACCTCTGTATTTTGCACAAAGACAAAGCTTTAAGATGAAGCGTTTATTTGTGAGGCTGCGCCACCTTGTGGTATTTCGCCACACCATCTACGATGGCTCCTGCTCACAGACAACAATAGTGGATGTGTTTACATTTGAAGGCATTTTCATTGTTTCCAGTGTACGGAGACATCTTCAGGAGTTATTGAACATTTTGTTTCACTGTCTGTGTGCATGAAATGTGTCTTCAGATTGGTACCCGAATCTGGACTGGCTAAAGGAGAGCTGCCGTGTTGCTACCAGCTACAATTGGGCTGATGTAGACCTCTCCCCATTTCAAGGTAACGCATGCATGTTGAACCGTGTTTTGAATAAAATAAATTAATCACACAAGACTACAAATCATTTGTAATGTATTGATTAACTGCCCTTGTGAAACACATGATGTACCCTAACCCATGTACAATAACTATTCCTATTTTAGCATGTTTTTCTCAAAAATAATGGAAAAAAAAAGACTACAAAAAAACTTCGATTTGGTAAATGCAGCAATTGAAGTAATGGAAATGATGCAAATAATTTGTGTAATGTGTTGCTCGGCAGAATCCATTGGACTTGATAATGTGTGCCTCATAGGCCAGGGGTGTCAAATATTTTTTTGCATGTGTGTGTGTATATATTATGTATGTATGTATATTATGTATATATGTGTGTGTGTGTGTGTGTATATATATATATATATATATATATATAGATGTACATACATATATATATACACATTTATACATACATATACTTATACACACATGTGTATATATATATATATGTGTCTATATACATATATATGTAAGGATATATCAATCAATCAATCAATGTTTATTTATATAGCCCTAAATCACTATATATGTTTATATACATGTGTGTGTGTGTGTGTGTGTGTGTATATATATATATATATATATATATATATATATATATATATATGTGTGTATGTACGGTGTATATATAAATGTATATACACATGTATGTATATACAAACCCCATTTCCATATGAGTTGGGAAATTGTGTTAGATGTAAATATAAACGGAATACAATGATTTGCAAATCCTTTTCAACCCATATTCAATTGAATATGCTACAAAGACAAGATATTTGATGTTCAAACTCATAAAAAAAATGTTTTCGCAAATAATAATTAACTTAGAATTTCATGGCTGCAACTCGTGCCAAAGTAGTTGGAAAAGGGCATGTTCACCACTGTGTTACATCACCTTTTCTTTTAACAACACTCAATAAACCTTTGGGAAGTGAGGAAACTAATTGTTGAAGCTTTGCAAGTGGAATACTTCCCCATTTTTGTTTTATGTATAGCTTCAGTCGTTCAACAGTACGGGGTCTCCGCTGTCGTATTTTACGCTTCATTATGCGCCACACATTTTAGATGAGAGACAGGTCTGGACTGCAGGCGGGTCAGGAAAGTACCCACACTCTTTTTTTTTACAAAGCCACGCTGTTGTAACACGTGTTGAATGTGGCTTGGCATCGTCTTGCTGAAATAAGCAGGGGCGTCCATGAAAAAGAAGGCGCTTAGATGGCAGCATATGTCGTTCCAAAACCTGTATATACCTTTCAGCATTAATGGTGCCTTCACAGATGTGTAAGTTACCCATGCCTTGGGCACTAATGCACCCCCATACCATCACAGATGTTGGCTCTTGAACTTTGCGTCGATAACAGTCTGGATGGTTCGCTTCCCCTTTGGTCCGGATGACACGATGTCGAATATTTCCAAAAACAATTTAAAATGTGGACTCGTCAGACCACAGAACACTTTTTTATTTTGCATCAGTCCATCTTAGATGATCTCGGGCCCAGAGAAGCCGGCGGCGTTTCTGGATGTTGTTGATAAATGGCTTTCGCTTTGCATAGTAGAGCTTTAACTTGCACTTACAGATGTAGCAACAAACTGTATTTAGTGACAGTGGTTTTCTGAAGTGTTCCTGAGCCCATGTGGTGATATCCTTTAGAGATTGATGTTGGTTTTTGATACAGTGCCGTCTGAGGGATCGAAGTTCACGGTCATTCAATGTTAGTTTCCGGCCATGCCGCTTAAGTGGAGTGATTTCTCCAGATTCTCTGAACCTTTTGATGATATTATGGACCGTAGATTCAAGATTCAAGATTGTTTATTGTCATATGCACAGTTAAACAGACAGTTTGCTGTACAATGAAAATCTTACTTTGCAAGTCCACCCTTCAACAAGTCACACGGTATTTAGCTAAAAATAAAAAATAAAAATGTATATACAAGGCACAGTAAGTATATAACATTATTGCACATTCTGATTTACAGTCAACAGTATAAATATGGAGGTAACCTTGGGTCACAGCAGCAGTTAAAGTGTCTTTAGTGATCAAAGGTGAAAAGTGTCTAGTGATGGTTCACAGTTCGGTGGTGGTCACTATTGGAGTGAGTGCAACAGGGCGATAGTTTACATACACTTGTAAAGAACATAATGTCATGGCTGTCTTGAGTTTCCAATCATTTCTACAACTCTTATTTTGTTGTGATATTGATTGGAGCACATACTTGTTGGTCACAAAAAATATTCATGAAGTTTGATCCTTTAATGAATTTATTATGGGTCTACTGAAAATGTGAGCAAATCTCCTGGGTCAAAAGTATACATACAGCAATGTTAATATTTGGTTACATGTCCCTTGGCAAGTTTCACTGCAATAAGGCGCTTTTGGTAGCGGAAAGCGGGGTACACCCTGGACAAGTCGCCACCTCATCGCAGGGCCAACACAGACAGACAACATTCACACTCACATTCACACACTAGGGCCCATTTAGTGTTCCCAGTCAACCTATTCCCAGGTGCATGTCTTTGGAAGTGGGAGGAAGCCGGAGTACCCGGAAGGGAACCCAAACAGTCACTGGGAGAACATGCAGACTCCATACAGAAAAATCCCGAGCCCGGGATTGAACTCTGGACCTTCGTATTTTGAGGCACATGCACTAACCCCTGTTCCACCGTGCTGCCCCTAGACATGACATATTGGTTAAAAAATAAGAAAACTGTGCCTCTGTCCACGGCTCCTAATGTTGCCATGTTGTATTTGTATTGATCACGTCATTTACTGCAGCCTCATTAAGAATTGATCCAATTCCTTCGGAGTCTGATTGGTTCATTTTGATTTAACTGCGATGATTGAATTCCATGTTTTCATATAGTCTTGCCCTTGAGGCACAACACTCTAACGCCATAATGATGCTGGCCTATTAAACGTTATTAGCCTGCATTTGAGAGGCTGATGTACTCACACACAAACACACACACACACACACACACACACACACACACACACACACACACACACACACAAACACACACACACACACACCCATACTGGTTATCATTTGGAATGGGGACCAAGTTTTTGATCATCACTTGTGGGGACCACCCTTTCTACAGGTTGTGGAGGCATAAAAATGAGGTAAAATGGCCAGTTAGCTCATACACGTCTTTAAATCTATGGATTGATGAAGTAATGTGCTCATCTTTCTTTCTGGGGACCCTGGGGAAAAAGAGTTAATATGGTTCATGGGGACCGAATTTAAATAATGTTGCCTAATTCACACAAATTTGTTCGTGACTACTGAGGACCATTAACAAAAATAAAATAAAAAAAAAAAAAAGGTCTAAATAAATATGACATGATCCTCAGAATAAAGCGCCACAGCTGTCCTCTTATAGGAAGTTTCACCACTTCAATGTTAAAGCAAATCCTGCATCCTTTGTGACATTACTGAAAACTGCTATTTAGCAGTAATGAAGTTGTCTGTAACTCCAACTACCATATATAGAAGGATTTAAAATTCTGAATGTGAATCATACTTTAAGGTAATAATGTTCTATGATCATGCTGTATGAAAATGTCATCTATGGAACACTAAAGCAGATTTTGTTTTTGGAAAAATATATTAGTTTTAACTAAGGATGGATACCATACAGATTTACAGTACCGTATTTTTTGGACTGTAAGTCTCAGTTTTTTCATAGTTTGGCCGTGGGTGCGTAATTCTCAAACAAGGATGGGATGAGGGTCACCAATTTGTAAGCAAATTGTCGAACAGTTTTAAAACAACATTTCTCAAAGAGCTATTGCGAGGAATTTAGGGATTTTACCATCTACGGTCCGTAAAATCATCAAAAGGTTCAGAGAAACTGAAAAAAATCACTGCACGTAAGCGATGATATAACGGACCGTTGATCCCTCAGGCGGTACTGCATCAAAAACCGACAACAGTGTGTAAAGGATATCACCACATGGGCTCAGGTACTCTTCAAAAAAACACTGTCAGTAACTACAGTTGGTTGCTACATCTGTAAGTGCAAGTTAAAACTCTGCTATGTAAGCAAAACCCATTTATCCACAACACCAAGGAACACCGCTGGCTTTGCTGGGCCCGAGCTCATCTAAGATGGACTGATGCAAAGTGGAAAGGTGTTCTGTGGTCTGACGAGTCCACATTTCAAATTATATTTGGAAACTGTGGACGTGGTGTCCTCCGGAAAAAAGAGAATAATAACCATCCGGATTGTTATAGATGCAAAGTTCAAAAGCCAGCATCTGTGATGGTATGGGGGTGTATTAGTGCCCAAGGCATGGGTAACTTACACATCTGTGAAGGCACCATTAATGTTGATTGGTCCATACAGGTTTTGGAGCAACATATGTTGTCATCCAAGCAACGTTATCATGGATGCCCCTGCTTATTTCAGCAAGACAATGCCTAGCCATATTTAAATAATTTTGCATAATTCACACAATGTGTTCGTGATTACTGAGGACTATTAAAAAAAAAAAAAAGTTCTAATTAAATGTGACATGATCCTCAGAATAAAGCGCTACAGCTGTCCTCTTATAGGACGTTTCACCACTTCAATGTTAAAGCAAATCCTGCATCTTCTGTGACATTACTGAAAACTGCTATTTAGCAGTAATGAAGTTGTCTGTAACTCCAACTACCATATATAGAAGCATTTAAAATTCTGAATGTGAATCATACTTTAAGGTAATAATGTTTTATAATCATGCTGTATGACAATGTCATCTAAGGAACACTAAAGAAGATTTTGTTTTTGGAAAAATATATCAGTTTTCACTAAGGATAGATACCATACAGAATCACAGTACCGGATTTTTCGGACTATGAGTCACAGTTTGGCCGACTTATACTCAGGAGCGACTTATGTGTGGAATTATTAACGCATTACTGGAAAATATCAAATAATACTATTTAGCTTATTCACGTAAGAGACTAGACGTATAAGATTTCATGGGATTTAGCAATTAGGAGTGACAGATTGTTTGGTAAACGTATAGCATGTTCTATATGTTATAGTTATTTGAATGACTCTTACCATAATATGTTACGTTAACATACCAGGCACCTTCTCAGTTGGTTATTTATGCGTCATATAACCTACACTTATTCAGCCTGTTGTTCACTATTCTTTATTTATTTTAAATTGCCTTTCAAATGTCGATTCTTGGTGTTGGGTTTTATCAAATAAATTTCCCCCCAAAATGCGACTTATACTCCAGTGCGACTTATATATGTTTTTTTCCTTCTTTATTATGCATTTTCGGCAGATGCGATGTATGCTCCGGAGCGACTTATACTCCGAAAAATACGGTACTATAAATGCCAGAATAACAAATGTTTCACTTTTCAAGTAAATTAATTGTCTCTTTTACCAATATTTGAACTATACATGGAAGAAGTGTGAGCAGAGCAGCGAGTGCAGTGCGAGCTACAGCCCGATGAGGGGGCTGCTGTGCAAATGTCTCACACTCAAACTAACCAATAAAAATGTTTTATGGGCCAAAGCTTAACAATCACTTTGTCATCTTCAGAATGGATCCGACTATCATTTAAAAAGGTTTCCGTTTAGGGGACATGTTTTTTTTTTTTTTGTCCCCATACCGTCAGAGGTCCCCTGAAGGTGACTTGCCAGAACACGCATGCACGCACACATTGTCTCCTTTTCTCCCAATTGTGTGATGTGAATAATCTAATTAGGCTGCCTCTCGGTAACAGCCTCTTATCCTGGTCCACTGACAAAGCCGGCAACATCCATGCACGACGGATGATGACAGCTGGTCCCATAACACACACAGTCTTCATCACCTTTCTCTCTCTCTCTCCTCATGTTACACTTGACCCCTCTCACACCACCATAACGCCATCCACCAAGTCTGGATAGGCTTCATAGAGCAGGAATCCTCTCCTGCTGCCTCCGCCGGGACCAAACCCAAGCTCCACAAGTTTACTGCGGGAAAATATAGCAGCGCCGCACTGAGGGCACAATATGAGCCGCTTCATCACATCAACTGAGCGTTTAGGAGAGTCGTAATGAGGTTATGCTGGACGTGACTCGCTTCAATATATTTATTTTCATGCAGCGTTCGTTCAAGTGGACCTCCAGATGGAATCCAATTAATGGTCATTTTTACTGACCTTATTGTTGCGCCATTAAGTTTATTATTATTATTTTTTTAAGTATTGCAAGTCATAAGCTCTAAATATTATTGCACGACACAGCAGAGTGTGAAAAGATTCTAAGACTTTGTTTCAAAGGATATTGAATTACTGCAATACCTGCATAGGCAATATTATAGGGATGCTGTATGGTTCCTGGGGGCTACTGGGGATATATACCAAATACAGTACTTTTATGGGCACCGTCGGTATTACCAGATAAGCCTTATTTCGATACGTGTGTTGCCTGTGAAATTTCGTCCGATTGCAGACTGATCACCGGCGTAAACACTTGGCAAGGAAACAATCACTCGGTCGTACTGCATCTAGATAATGTAAACATATTTCAATGCTATTCAAAGTATGTATGCCTGATAGAAAACACTCAAACATAAAGTAAGGCTCCACTTTTAAAAAATGTGTTAGCTTAATGCTAATTTGAATTGGTTTTACCTTAGACATCCTCCTGATCAGTGTTAGTAATTTCTTTTGACGCTCCATTCACTCTCAAACCTAAAGGCTCCATGTTTCCAATATATGTTAGCTTAATGATTTTGCCATAAACATGCTACTGATTGGAATCAGTGATTTTTTTTACGCCCTATTAACGCACTTTTTGAAAACGTGTTAGCCTAATGCTAATTTGCATTGGTTTTGCCATAGACATTCTACTGATTATTGTTAGTAATTTTTTTTAAAGCTCTTTTTACTCTCAAACGTAAAGGCTCCATTGTTCCAATTTGTGTTAGCTTAATGGTTTTGCCATAACCATGCTACTGATTAGCATCAGGAATTTTTTAAGCTCAAACCAAAAGTAAGGCTTCACTTTTTGAAAATGTGTTAGCCTAATGCTAATTTTCATTGGTTTTGCCATGGACCTGCTCCTGATTAGTATTTGTATTTTTGTTACGGTCTTTTTACTCTTAAAGGTAAAGGCTCAATTGTTCCATTATGTGTTAGCTTAATGCTTATTTACATTGGTTTTGCCATAAACATGCTACTGATTGGCATCAGTGATTTTTTTTAGACCCTTTATATACTCAAACGTAAAGTAAGGCTCCGCTTTTTAAGTGTTAGCTTAATGCTAATTTGCATTGGTTTTGCCAAAGAAATGCTCCTGATTTGTATTAGCATTTTTTGTTACGCTCTTTTTACTCTCAAACGTAAAGGTTCCATTTTTCCAATATGTGTTAGCCTAAAGCTTATTGGTTTTGCCATAAACATGCTACTCTTTGGCATCAGTGATATTTTTTTAACGCTAAAACCCAAAGTAAGGCTCCACTTTTTGAAAATGTGTTAGCCTATTGCTAATTTACATTGATTTTGCCATAAACATGCTACTAATTGGCATTAGTGATTTTTTTTACACTCAAACCCAAAGTGAGGCTCCACTTTTTGAAAATGTGTTAGCCTAATAGTAATATGCATTGGTTTTGCCATAGATATTTTCCTGATTAGTGTTAGTAATTTTCTTTACGCTCTTTTTACTCTCAAAGGCAAAGGCTCCATTTTTCCTATATGTATTAGCTTAATGCTTATTTACTTTGGTTTTGCTATAGACATGCTACTGATTGTCATCAGTGATTTTTTCTGCTCAAACCCAAAGTAAGGCTCCACTTTTTGTAAATGTATTAGCTTAATGCTAATTTACATTGGTTTTGCCATAGACATACTCCTGATTAGTGTTACTAATTGTTTTAACGCTCTTTTTACTCTCAAACGTAAAGGCTACATTTTTCCAATATGTGTTAGCTTAATGCTTATTTACATTGGTTTTGCCATATAAATGCTAGTGATTAGCATCAGTGATTTTTTACGCCCTTTCTACGCTCAAACCTAAAATATGGCTCCACTTTTTAAAAATGTGTTAGCATTATGCTAATTTGCATTGGTTTTGCTATAGACATTCTCCGGATTAGTATTAGTATTTTTTTTCCAGTCTTTTTACTCTCAAACGTAGACGCTCCCTTTTCCCAAAATGTGTTAGCTTAATGCTTATTGGTTTTGCCATAAACATGTTACTGATTGGCATCAGTGATTTTTTTTACGCTCAAACCCAAAGTAAGGCTCTGCTTTTTGAAAATGTGTTAGCCTAATGCTAATTTGCATTGGTTTTGCCATATACATTCTCCTGATTAGTATTACGATGTTTTTTTTACACTCTTTTTATTCTCAAACGTAAAGGCTCCGTTTTTCCAAAATGTGTTAGCTTAATGCTTATTTACATTGGTTTTGCCATAAACGTGCTACTGATTTGAATCAGTGATTTTTTTTTACGCTCAAACCTAAAGTAAGGCTCCACTTTTTGAAAATGTATTAGCCTAATACTAATTTGCATTTGTTTTGCCATAGGCATACTCCTGATTAGTGTTAGTAATTGTTTTAATGCTCTTTTTACTCTCAAACTTAAAGGCTCCATTTTTCCGATATGTGTTAGCTTAATGCTTATTTACATTGGTTTTGCCATATAAATGCTACTGATTGGCATCCATGATTTTTTACGCCCTTTCTACACTCAAACCTAAAATAAGGCTCCACTTCTTAAAAAATGTGTTACCATAATGCTAATTTGCATTGGTGTTGCCATAGACATGCTCCTGATTAGTGTTAATAATTTTTTTCACGTTCTTTTTACTCTCAAACGTAAAGGCTCCGTTTTTCCAAAATGTGTTAGCTTAATGCTTATTTACATTGGTTTTGCCATAAACGTGCTACTGATTTGAATCAGTGATTTTTTTTTACGCTCAAACCTAAAGTAAGGCTCCACTTTTTGAAAATGTATTAGCCTAATGCTAATTTGCATTTGTTTTGCCATAGGCATACTCCTGATTAGTGTTAGTAATTGTTTTAATGCTCTTTTTACTCTCAAACTTAAAGGCTCCATTTTTCCGATATGTGTTAGCTTAATGCTTATTTACATTGGTTTTGACATATAAATGCTACTGATTGGCATCCATGATTTTTTACGCCCTTTCTACACTCAAACCTAAAATAAGGCTCCACTTCTTAAAAAATGTGTTACCATAATGCTAATTTGCATTGGTGTTGCCATAGACATGCTCCTGATTAGTGTTAATAATTTTTTTCACGTTCTTTTTACTCTCAAACGTAAAGGGTCCATTTTTTCAAAATGTGTTAACATAATGGTTATTTACATTGGTTTTGCCTTGGACATGCTACTGATTAGTATTAGTAATGTGTTACACCCTTTTTTACGCTCAACCGTAAAGAAAGGCTCCACTTTTTAAGTGTTAGCTTAATGTTAATTTACATTGGTTTTGCCATAGACATGCTACTGATTGGTATTAGTCGTTTTTTACGCCCTATTTTACGCTCAAATGTAAAGTAAGGCTCCGGTTTTCAAAAGTGTTAGCGTAATGTTTATTTACATTGATTTTGCCATTGACATGCTACCGATTTTACATGGCGATTTCAACACCTTTGGTAATGAAAACTACAACTAAGATACAATTGAACAGCTGGTGTGTAATAAGTTTAAACACCAGGGTGCATCAAAAGACTACTTCCTGCCTAGGCAACACACCATGATGTAAACAATACTGCTATTAAACTTGTTGGAATTGCAACAACACAGTCTACTATATAATACTTGTAAATAAGACTCAGAAGTGTAAGTTAGCAAGATGTAGCAACTAGAAATCACAATTATTTATAAGCAGCTCATTTTTAAATGTTCAAAAATTAGATGTTCTCATGAAGCTATTAACATTGAACAAAACACACAGAAGTGCGACTGTCACCTTCCTGTCCCCTATGTACGTCCCCTCCAGGCTTGAAGGAGAGCATGCGTCAGGCCGAGCTCAACAACTGGTCCCTGGATGCCGGCCAGGTAGCCGACCTGTGCTCTTCCATCAACCAGTTCTTCACGGCCACGGGGGTCATCCCCGTCTCGCAACCTCAGGTCGCGCCTGGGGCGCAGCAACACCCGGCTCAGCCGCTCGGCGCCATGCACCCCAAGGCCGTCCAGCACAACCAGCACGACCGACACATCCGCACGGGTCAGAGATAATCCTCTAAATTGGTTGTAGATGACTGTGAAGTATCCAATAAGACCTAATCCAATTGTTTGCAATAGTTGTTAAAGTGGACCTACAAAGAGTAAGATCAGGGGTGTCAAACTCATTTTAGATGGGGGGCCACATGGAGAAAAATGTACTCCCGAATGGACCGGACCGTTAAAATCACAGCACGATAACTTAAAAATAAAGACAACTTCAGATTGTTTTCTTTGTTTAAAAATAAAACAAGCACATTTTGAAAATGTACAAATCATAATGTTGTTGTTGTTTTTTAAACTTACATGTTGCGGTTAATAGTATTTTACCTTTATTTGTCGTTATTTATACCTTCTGAATAAATTGTGTGATGATGTTCATCAGTCAAATCATTGGTGTTAATTTTCAATCTATCAAGATAAAAAATACAATTTGATGAAAGGCCTAATGAAATGAGATTTTCTGATTTAAACGGGGATAGCAGGTCCATTCTATGTGTCATACTTGATCATTTCACGATATTGCCATATTTTTGCTGAAAGGATTTAGTAGAGAACATCGACGAGAAAGTTCACAACTTTTGGTTGCGAATAAGAAAGCCTTGCCTTTACCGAAAGTAGCAGACAATGTGCGCGTGACGTCACGGGTTGTAGGGCTCCTCACATCCTCACATTGTTTACAATCATAGCCAGCACCAGCTAGGGCTATTTGGACCGAGAAAGCGACAATTTCCCCATTAATTTGAGCGAGGATGAAAGATTCGTGGATGACGAACTTTAGAGTGAAGGACTAGAAAAAAAAAAGGCGATTGCAGTGGGAGCGATTCAGATGTTTTTAGACACATTTCCTAGGATAGTCCTGGGAAATCACTTATCTGCCTATTGTGTTGCTAATGTTTTAGTGAGTTAAATAGTACCTGAAAGTCGTAGCGGTGTGGCAACGGGTGTGTTAATGCCAGAGTCTCTGAGGGAAGTCACGGCAGCTGCAGCAGGACAGAAGCTCCGCTGATCTCCGGTAAGAGCCGACTTATTACCACAATTTTCTCACTGAAAACTGCCGGTTGACATGTGGTTGGGACGACGTGGCGCAGTGGGAGAGAGGCCGTGCGCAACCCGAGGGTCCCTGGTTCAATCCCCACCTAGTACCAACCTCGTCACGTCCGTTGTGTCCTGAGCAAGACACTTCACCCTTGCTCCTGATGGGTGCTGGTTAGCGCCTTGCATGGCAGCTCCCTCCATCAGTGTGTGAATGTGGAAGTAGTGTCAAAGCGCTTTACGTACCTTGAAGGTAGAAAAGCGCTATACAAGTACAACCCATTTATTTATTTATTTTATCCATGTTCGCTTGACCGCTCTGATTCACCTCCGGGAATTTTAAACAAGGAATCACCGTGTGTTTGTGTGGCTAAAGGCTAAAGCTTCCCACCTCCATCTTTCTACTTTAACTTCTCCATTATTAATTGAACAACTTGGAAAAGATTCAGCAACACAGATGTCCAGAATACTGTGTAATTATACGATTAAAGCAGACTACTTATAGCTTTGATCGGGCTGAAAAATAATGTCCGCTACAACCCAAGACGTCAAATGCATGCGCCACCATACGCGTCATCATACCGCGACGTTTTCAACACGACACTTCGCGGGAAATTTAAAATTGCAATTTAGTAAACTAAAAAGGCCGTATTGGCATGTGTTGCAATGTTAATATTTCATCATTGATATATAAACTATCAGACTGCGTGGTCGGTAGTAGTGGGTTTCAGTAGGCCTTTAATATTACAGGATATACTGATGTACTAACATTGTCTGTTTTTTTGTTTTTTTTTACATATGTAGCATCATCTACAAAGATACAAAAAATTGCTTCTGCGACATCTAGTGGACACATTTAGAACAGCAGTTTCTTTTGTTCAAAAATGTTGGCTCATTTATATACTTGGCAAACTCATCCCACGGGCCGGATAAAACCTCTTTGCCCGCGGGCCTGATAAAACCTGTTTGCACGCGGGCCTTACGTTTGACACCCCTGATGTTAGATATTTTCTGACTTATAAATGTCTTTACAATGTTGGATACTCCTGTTAAACAATGTCAAAGCATCAAATCAAAAGGTTCATGCATTTAGGTGTGAGCTTGCACGCAGTTTTGGATGCCTCTGTTCGCGTGGTATTGCAGCCTGGCTACGTCGTGACATCACAGTGAGGTGGACGTACTTATATGAACATTAAGTAAAGCTCTCTGCGGCTTCAGGATTTGAGGAAACACACACACACAAAATAATCCTGGCATGTGCATAGAAATTCTGACGTGCAACATGCAGTGACATAAATGCTGCTAAAAGCAGCTTTTTTTATGCAGTCTGAATCGATCTGTAAGTGGGCAAGTGTACCTAATGTTGTGGTAGGGTGAATCTAAATAATGTTTGTTAAGTTAATTTTCCACCGAAAACTTAAAGATATACAGTTCAGGCCAAAAAGTTTGGACACACCTTCTCATTCAACTTGTTTACTTTATTTTCATCACTTTTTTGCACACTCTTTTCTCCATGAGCTTCAAGAGGTAGTCACCTGAAATTGTTTTCACTTCACAGGTGTGCTTGAAGCTCATGGAGAGAATACCAAGAGTGTGCAAAGCAGTAATGAGAGCAAAAGGTGGCTATTTTGAAGAAACTACAATATAAAACATGTTTTCAGTTATTTCACCTTTTTTTTGTTAAGTACATAACCCTACATGTGTTCATTCATAGTTTTGATGCCTTCAGTGACAATTTACAATGTAAATAGTCATGCAAATAAAGAAAATGCATTAAATGAGAAGATGGTGTGTCCAAACTTTTGGCCTTTACTGTATATTTAAATGGGAACATTATCACAATCGCAGAAGGGTTAAAACCAATAAAAAACAGTTCCCAGTGGCTAATTTTATTTTTTGAATTTTTTTTTTCAAAATTTTACCCATCACGCAATATCCCGAAAAACGGCTTTAAAGTGCCTGATTTTAACCATCGTTATATCCACCCACATTTCCCTGTGACGTCACAGTGTGACATCACCACAAAAAAAGATGGCGGATAGCACAGAAAGGTATAGCATAGTAGTTTGGATTCAGACTCGGATTTCAGCGGCGCAAGCGATTCAACAGATTGCGCATGTATTGAAACGGATGGTTGGAGTGTGGAGGCAGATAGCAAAAACGAAATTGAAGAAGAAACTGAAGCTATTGAGCCATATCACGACAAACAGCGGAACGGGAGGAAGCAAGGACGAATTTGGCGATCGCCTTCTAACCAACGATTGGTATGTGTTTGTTTGACATTAAATGTAGGTGGAGGGAAAGGCTGGATTCAAATATAGCTACAAATGAGGCATAATGATGCAATATGTACATACAGCTAGCCTAAATAGCATGTTAGCATTTATTAGCTGGCAGTCATGCCGTGAACAAATATGTCTGATTAGCACATAAGTCAATGACATCAACAAAACTCACCTTTGTGATGTTGTTGACTTTATCGTTGGAAATGCATCTGCTTTGAGTGTCCCAGGATATCCACACATCTCTGTGTCATCTCTGTCGTAGCATCGCTATCGTCGGTAAAGTGTGCGAGGGACTTTTGCATCTTTTGACCACTGGTGCAACTTGAATCTGTCGATTGGTATGTGTTTGTTTGGCATTAAATGTGGGTGGAGGAAAAGGCTGGATGCAAATATAGCTACAAATTAGACATAATGATGCAATATGTACATACAGCTAGCCTAAATAGTATTTTAGCATCGATTAGCATACCGTGACCATTAATATGTCTGATTAGCACACACCACGTAAGTCAACTTGAATCGTGTTGTTACACCCTCCGACAACACACCGACGAGGCATAATGTCTCCAAGGTACGGAAAACCGTCGAAAAAACGGAAAATAACAGAACTGATTTGACTTGGTGTGTGTAATGTGTTTGAGAAAATGGCGGATTGCTTCCTGTTGTGACGTCATGGGTGAAAGGTCATTGCTCCGACAGCGAACAACTGAAAGGCGTTTCAGTCGCCAAATTCACCCTTTTAGAGTTCGGAAATCGGTTAAAAAAACATATGGTCTTTTTTCTGCAACATCAAGGTATATATTGACACTTACATAGGTCTGGTGATAATGTTCCCCTTTAAACGGTATACATTTTCAAAAAATAAATGATCATAGTTCCACTTGCAATCAGGGAACTTCTCCAGAATCGAACATTTTGCAGACAGAGTCAAAAAAATGATTATGAAAGTGCTTTGGAGCAAACATTTGCGCAAAATGAACACCAAAGCATATCCTACACGTATTATCTAGGCCAGGATTCTCAAACTGTTGGAAGTGTACAGGGGTCGGCAACCCACAAATGTTGGAAGAGCCACATTGGACCAAAAATACAAAAACAAAATGTCTGAAGCCGCAAAAAATTAAAGGCCTTATATAAGTGTTAAAATGAAGGCAACACATGACGTAGCCATAATAGCCTACTATCAAAATTACTGTGTCGCAGGCTGACGCAAATCTTCATTGACAGAAATGTTGAACTGTAATATTTATTCCACACATTTTTACAACATTGGAAAACATTAGTAAAACGGAGGCTTCTTAGAAGGTGAGATAACTCCTACAAAATACTGGCATAGAATGGCCAAAGGTATAGATGTTTGTGTCCAAGTTAAAAGAAACGGCAGGCTGTGTCCTTCTAATGGATTTATTACGATCTTTGCAAGCTGGGTACCGTTCAGAAATGCAGCTAATATTACATACAGATAATATGTAACCGTGTAATACTCTTCCATATCAGTAGGTGGCAGCCGGTAGCTAATTGCTAGTGTGCAGGTAAAAAAGTGTCTAATGCTTAAACCAAAAATAAACAAAAGGTGAGTGCCCCTAATAGAAGGCATTGCAGCTTAGGAAAGGCTGTACAGAACGAAACTAAAACTGAACTGGCTACAAAGTAAATAGAAACAGAATGCTGGATGACAGCAAAGATTTACTGTGGAGCAAAGACAGCGTCCACAAAGTACATCCGAACATGACATGACAATCAACATTGTCCCTACAATGAAGGATAAAAACAACTGAAATATCCTTGATGGCTAAAACAAATTGGCACTAGTGTGTGAATGTGAAGGGGAATGTTGTCTGTTTATCTGTGTTGGCACTGCGATGAGGTGGCGACTTGTCCAGGGTGTCCCCCGCCTTCCGCCCGATTGTAGCTGAGATAGGCACCAGCGACACCAAAGGGGAATAAGCGGGAGAAAGTGGATGGATGGATGGGCTAAAACAAAGTAGATGCGGGAAATATCACTCAAAGGAAGACATAAAACTGCTACAGGAAAATACTAAAATAAGAGAAAAAAGCCACCAAAATAAAAGGGCAAGACAAGAACTAAAACAATAAACAGCAAAAAAGTCCAAATAAGTCAGGGTGTGATGTGACAGGTGGTGACAGAACACCTACTTTGAGACATGCATGCTTGGTTATGGTTTGAAGTCATATCCAACAATTGCGACAACGACTTTTTACTGTCAACTGAGTTTCAATTTTGAAGGATTTCTGCTGGTGGCGTGCCTCCGCAAAATATTTCAAAGCAAAAAAATATGCCCTGGCTCAAAAAAGGTTGAAAAACACTGCATTACACAATCTGGATTATGACCTTTTCTTAGTGTACTCCTGCCACCTCTAGGTCAAATAGGTGAACTGCGATTATCAACCTATTGACCTTCATTTACTGCATAATAAACATACCAACAATGTTAAAACCCACGTTGACACTTTAGACCAGGGGTCACCAACGCGGTGCCCGCGGGCACCAGGTAGCCCGTAAGGACCAGATGAGTAGCCTGCTGGCCTGTTCTAAAAATAACTCAAATAGCAGCACTTACCAGTGAGCTGCCTCTATTTTTAAAATTGTATTTATTTACTAGCAAGCTGGTCTCGCTTTGCTCGACATTTTTAATTCTAAGAGAGACAAAACCCAAATTGAATTTGAAAATTTAAGTAAATATTTTAAAGACTTGGTCTTCACTTGTTTGAATAAATGTATTTATTTTTTATACTTTGCTTCTTATAACTTTCAGAAAGACAATTTTAGAGAAAAAATACAACCTTAAAAATGATTTTAGAATTTTTAAACACATATACCTTTTTACCTTTAAAAAATTCCTTCCTCTTCTTTCCTGACAATTTAAATCAATGTTCAAGTATTTTTTTTTAAATTGTAAAGAATAATGAATACATTTTGATTTAATTCTTCATTTTAGTTTCTGTTTTTTTCGACAAAGAATATTTTTGAAATATTTCTTCAAACTTATTAGGATTAAAATTTAAAAAATATATTCTGGCACATCTAGAAAATATGTAGAATCAAATTTAAATCTTATTTCAAAGTCTTTTGAATTTCTTTTAACATTTTTGTTCTGGGAAATCTAGAAGAAATAATGATTTGTCTTTGTTAGAAATATAGCTTGGTCCAATTTCTTATATATTCTAAAAAAGTGCAGATCGGATTTGAACCTATTTAAAACATGTCATCAAACATATATATTTATTTTGCGAAATCATTAAGATGATCAGTGTTTCCACAAAGATAAATATCATTAATCATTAATGATAACATAGAGTTAAAGGTAAATTGAGTAAATTGGCTATTTCTGGCAATTTATTTAAGAGTGTATCAAACTGGTAGCCCTTCACATTAATCAGTACCCAAGAAGTAGCTCTTGGTTTCAAAAAGGTTGGTGACCCCTGCTTTAAGCGAAGGTAACACACACACACACAAACACACACGCACACACAAACAGATTAAATTAAAGTGTTCCACACACAATAAGACCGTGCACTAGTTTGATATGAGTAGGACACAACTCCGTGATCAGGAAGCTTGTTGAACTTTATCAGTGAATGGTTACATCCTGGAGAAAAGTGTGTGAAGGCTGAAGCCACGTCCTTCTACCTCTGAGGAGACATGTCAGGGTCTTCTCTGACAAATTACTGAGAGTTAGGTCATCGGCCTTTTGTGTGTGTGTGTGTGTGTGTGTGTGTGTGTGCCCCCCCACAGGGAACATGTACATGGACTCCAGACAAAACATTCCTTCCCTGATGGGACCACCCGGATACCCCCACATGCCTCCCATTAGCAACACAGCTCCCGCTATGACGGTGGACTCCTCCATCACGCTCTTACCAGGTGTGTTTCTGTGGATTATACGTTGTGTTCCATTGTATAATGTCAAACTGGAGTTTATGTAATTTTGTATACTTAAAATTCCTATAAAAATGATATTTCAGACTCTACTGCTGGTAAGTACAAGTGGAACATCGATTTACGTACACCTATTTGCAACCTTTTAGGTTTATAAACGTTTACACGTTTTATGTATCAATGATTGTCACACACACACTAAGTGTGGTGAATTGTGTCCTCTGCATTTGACCCATCCCCTTGTTCACCCCCTGGAGGTGAGGGGAGCAGTGAGCAGCAGCGGTTGTGGCGCTCGGGAATAATTTTGGGTGATTTAACCCCCAATTCCAACCCTTGATGCTGAGTGCCAAGCAGGGAGGTAATGGGTCCCATTTTTATAGTCTTTGGTATGACTCGGCCAGGGTTTGAACTCAAGACCTACCGATCTCATGGCGGAAACTCTAACCACAAGGACGCTGAGCTGGTATATGCCCTGTGTGGGAACCGTGTCTCGCCGTACAAACGCTTCTCACCCCTTAAGAGGTGAGGGGAGCAGTGGTTTTCGTGGAGCAGTGGTTTTCGTGGTTTAACCCCCAATTCCAACCCTTGATGCTGAGTGCCAAGCAGGGTCTTCGGTATGACTCGGCCGGGGTTTGAACTCAAGACCTACCGATCTCATGGCAGACACTCTAACCACAAGTTCGCTGAGCTGGTATAGGCCCTGTGTTTTTTTTTTCTAAAAGTATCTTCCAAATATGAATAAAGAGAGCAACAAATATTTCTATTCAGCTTGTTCAAACATTCTGCTATTATTCTGCTGCTTCCATAATTTTGCCAACTTCCGACGCCCATCACGAGAAAACTATTCAGTCCAAGCCTGGGACTGTGGAGAGGAAGTCCCGACTGAGACCAAGGGAGGAAAAAAATTAATAGCCATAGCACACATTAACATGTGTTTAAGAGGGGAACATTAAGTTAAAGTTAAAGTACCAATGATTGTCACACACACAGGAGGAGTGATGGAATTTGTTGTCTGCTTTTGACCCATTCCTTTGTTCACCCCTGGAAGGTGAGGGGAGCAGTGGGCTGCAGCGGTGGCCGCGCCCGGGAATCATTTTGGTGATTTAACCCCCAATTCCAACCCTTGATGCTGAGTGCCAAGCAGGGAGGTAATGGGTCCCATTTTTATAGTCTTTGGTATGACTCGGCCGAGGTTTAAACTCACAACCTACCGATGTCAGGGCAGACACTCTAACCACTAGGCCAAACATCAAAGAACATGAAGGACATTAAAGATATTTAAAAAAAGCAGAGGCGCTGCAACCAGCCATTTCTACAAATAGCTACAAAAGTAAAACAGCAACAAAAAAAACATATACACTGTGGTGGCCTCTGCGGTGTTGCGTGCCATCGTCTACTGGGGTGGGGGGGAGCATGGCCAGAGACAGGAGCAGACCCAACAAAGCAACCAAGAGAGCCGACTCCACCCTTGGCCGCCCACTAACTCACGGCCAGTGTCCAGTCCGCACCGAGACCGAGGCAATAGTTTTTTTACTACCTGCTATTGTTCTGTTTGAGTAATTCCACATGATCAAACCATGTCTAATGTTCTGTTTAGAAGCACTGCTTTAAAGGCTCTGTATACTAAATATGAAATGATAAAATAATCTTGGCTTTTCCTCTTGTCCAGGCCATCATGGCCAGCTGAGCCAGCAGCAGCACATGTTTCCCCCGGGACACTTCCAGGTGAGACGCATGCTGGCTGCAGACGACATCCAGGACGACTTTGACTGGGACTCCATAGTATAAGCGGACGCAGGAAGTAAGGGATAACCTGTGTTGATGTTCATGGAGGTGTAGGACTGTACAGTCAGCTTCTTACTCACGCCAGTGAGAAATTAACTCAGAAGACAATCCAAAGGGATAAAATAAGTCTTTTTGGGGGAAGGGTGGGGGGTGTATGTAGCTGGAGGACAAGTGTAAAGACAATCAAATTGTTGCAAGTGGACCAAGTTGTAAACAACACCTGACACTGTGCCAACATGGCTGACAAGTTGCTAAATCTGTCAAAACATCTGTGAAATGTTAATACATTTTATACATACCTACATATATACACACACACACACACACACATCTATATATATATATATATATATATATATACATATATATATATATATATATATATATATATATATATATACACATATATATATATATAAACACACACACACAGGTTATCATTTGGAATGGGGACCAAGTTTTTGATCATCACTTGTGGAGGCATGAAAAAAATTGGGTAAAATGGCCAATTAGCTCATACACGTCTGTAAATCTCTGGGTTGATGAAGTAATGTGCTGATCATACGTACTGGGGAAAAAAGAGTTAATATGGTTCATGGGGACCAAATTTAAATAATTTTGCGTAATTCACTCAAATTTGTTCGTGACTACTGAGGACCATTTAAATTATTATTATTTTTTACAACATTGAACATAAAGAACATAAAACACTGTTCTACTTAACCAGTCTTGCTGATTATCTCTTCATCTACTATTTTACCTACAATCTCCTTTTGTAGGCCGTAATGCGGCTGTGCAAATGTCTCACACTCAAACTAACCAGTAAATATGTTTTAAGGGCCAAAGCTTTAAAATCACTTAAACATCTTCAGAATGGATCTGACTATCATTTAAAAAGGTTTCCCTTAAGGGAACCTGTTTTTTGGTCCCCATACTGTCAGAGGTGACTGTGTAAACAGAGCGATGTCCCCATTTAGTCAGTATTGCCAGAACACACACACACACACACACACACACACACACACATACACACACACACCCACAACCTGTGAATTTACCATACGTTCCAAACAGAAGGATATTAATTTAAAAACAACCGTTTGTTTTTTCTTTGTGATTTCTCTGTACTGCTTGTATTACCTGTTCTTATCTGAAATGAGGACACACAGGGTGAGGAGAATGCGTGAGTTGAGCGCCTCCTGCTGGTCAAAACAAGCAACACAACATATCCTTTCAGAAGAATTCTATGCACCCACTCTCTTCTTGTTTTGTCTATGGACATTGTTTCATCGTTTTCTTTAGAATTGTTTTTTTTTATGTAAGAATCCATGCTGTCACATTCTCAGGGTGTTTCACCGATTGGTCATTTGAAGCCGTTTGCGTCTTAAGGTGACTGCAACGTTCAGTTGTTGGCTCCTGGGACAAAAAAAAAACAACAACAAAAAACAATAATTTGTCATGGAAAAAGAAAGTACAGTAGAATAAGCTCCGACAACACTGGCTACACTCGGATTCTTGCATCCTAAATGTAGTCATTCTGAAACCATGTATATGATCTATAACAGGGGTCGGGAACCTTTTTGGCTGAGAGAGCCATGAAAGCCAAATATTTTTAAAATGTATTTCCGTGAGAGCCGTATAATATTTTTAACACTGAATACAGCTGTCAGTTTCAAACACTGATGACATCTATTAAACAGACAAGAAGCAAGGAATTAAACAGAGACTGGATTCAATTTAGCTCAATGAGGAGAAACATGTAGACCTGTACCCTTGTATGCCCATCCATCCATCCATTTTCTACTGCTAATTCCCCTTTGGGGTCGCGGGGGGCGCTGGTGCCTATCTCAGCTGCAAATGGGCGGAAGGCGGCGTACACCTTGGACAAGTCGCCACCTCATCGCAGGGCCAACACAGACAGACAACATTCACACTCACATTCACACACTAGGACCATTTAGTGTTGCCAATCAACCTATCCCCAGGTGCATGTCTTTGGAAGTGGGAAGAAGCCGGAGTACCCGGAGGGAACCCACGCATTCGCGTAGAGGACATGCAAACTCCACACAGAAAGATCCAGAGCCCGGGATTGAACCCTGACTACTCAGGAGCTTCGTATTGTGAGGCAGACGCACTAACCCGACTGCCACCGTGAAGCCCTTGTACGCATCCTCTTTTATTTGGACTGTCCCTGATCACAAAAACTAAATGCGTGCATCTCTTATTCTTTTTAATAAAATTGTTATTCTGAAGCTAACCAATAATAATTAAAATACTTTTCACCATTAATGCGACTTCTTGAACAGGTGCGATAGAAACGGATGGATGGATGAAAGTGCATGAGAATATTTTATATTTTGAACGTTATTTTTAACACTGATTACCAGCGGAATTATTCATTACTTATCGTGTTAAGCAACGTCAGCTAAGATTTATCTGAGAGCCAGGCGCAGTCTTTAAAAGAGCCACATCTCGCTTGAGAGCCATAGGTTCCCTACCCCTGCTCTCTAACAACGGTCAGCCATGACTCATTTTGAGGTGAAGACGAGCATCTTTTGCACAATTGTAGTGGAAAAAGTAAGTTTAACGAGAGGAAAAAATAAAGTGATTTTTTTTTTGTGGAAAATCGGATCAGGTAACGAGGGAACAACTCTTGTTTTATCCATTGTGTTCTAGTCCTTGTGTGGAAAAAGTGCTTTGTTTTTTATTTTAAATGTACAGCTCCACATTGCTCAAAAGAAACCATGTTTGTATCAACTGGACGTGAACAGGAAGTTGAAAAAAAAAAAAAGATGACTCTTTGATATTATTGCCATCAATGCTGTATTACAGTGACCAGCATTATATTAGTTGTTTGTGCGTTGTTGTCCTTATGTAAATAACACAATATTTCTCATCGGTTTCCCTTTAAGAAGGAAAAAAACTGCAGACTGGTGGGGATTTTTTTATTATTATTATTATTATTATTATTTGTTCTTCAGGAGACACTGTGTGTAAATATCTTCCTCATATTGTAAATATGTGCTTTTTTGTGTGTCATAGGTAATGTGTGTATGGTTCAACGGTTACAGATTTGTTTCAGTGTTGATTAAAATGTAATTGAACATTTTTACTGCCCTAACCATGCTTCTGCTATTGATGCTTTACTACAGTGGCACATTGTGTTTGTATTAAAAAGCAAACAAACACGTACAGTCTTGGTCAAAAATTTTACATACACTTGTAAAGAACATAATGTCATGGCTGTCTGGAGTTTCCAATCATTTCTACATCTCTCATTGTTTTGTGATAGAGTGATTGGAGCACACACTTGTTGGTCACAAAAAAAATTCATGAAGTTTGGTTCTTTTATGAATTTATTATGGGTCTACTGAAAATGTGACCAAATCTGCTGGGTCAAATGTATACATACAGCAATGTTAATATTTCCTTACATGTCCCTTGGCAAGTTTCACTGCAATAAAGCGCTTCTGGCAAGCTTCTAGTTGAATTTTTGAGCACTCCTCTTGACAAAATTGGTGCAGTTCAGTTAAATTTGTTGGTTTTCTGACATGGACTTGTTTCTTCAGCATTGTCCACACGTTTAAGTCGGGACTTTGGGAAGGCCATTCCAAAAACCTTAATTCTAGCCTGATTTAGCCATTCTTTTACCACTTTTGACGTGTGTTTGGGGTCATTGTCCTGTTGGGACATCCATCTGACCACAGAACTTTCCTTGAGAAGGTCTTATCTTTGTCCATGTTATGTCAGATGAAACAAAAAATCGAGCTGTTTGGGGACAATACCCAGCACAAATTTTGGAGGACAAAAGGTGAGGCCTTTAATCCCAGGAACACTACTCCTACCGTCAAGCATGGTGGTGGTAGTAGTATGCTTTGGGCCTGTTTTGCTGCCAATGGAACTGGTGCTTTACAGAGAGTAAATGGGACAATGAAAAAGCAGGATTACCTCCAAATTCTTCAGGACAACCTAAAATCATCAGCCTGGAAGTTGGGTCTTGGGCGCAGTTGGGTGTTCCAACAGGACAATGACCCCAAACACATGTCAAAAGTGGTGAAGGAATGGCTAAATCAGGCTAGAATTAAGGTTTTAGGATGACTTTCCCAAAGTCCTGACTTAAATGTGTGGACAATGCTGAAGAAACAAATCCATGTCAGAAAACCAACACATTTAGCTGAACTGCACCAATTTTGTCGAGAGGCGTGGTCAAAAATTCAAGCAGAAGCTTGTAGATGGCTACCAAAAGTGCCTTATTGCAGTGAAACTTGCCAAGGAACATGTAACCAAATATTAATTAACATTGCTGTATGTATACTTTTGACCCAGCAGATTTGGTCATATTTTCTGTAGACCCATAATAAATTCACAAACTTAATGAATGTTTTTTGTGACCAACAAGTATGTGCTCCAATCCCTCTATCGCAAAAAAAAAAGGAGTTGTAGAAATTATAGAACAGTCAAGACAGCCATGACATTATGTTCTTTACCAGTGTATGTACATTTTTGACCGCGACTGTACATACAATTTCAAAGCATCTAACAGTGTTTTGTCTCGGTAAAATACTGCAATCAAAATTAATTGTACCATTAGAAAAATTGACCATAAAAATATGATATCCTTTCATAAGAAATACTTTTTGGCATGGTCCTGTAATATCACAACAAATTATTGTAAATTTAAACTGATTGGTCTCTTAAGTAGACTACATTGCACACTCTTGTGCAATAGGTCAAGTTATAGCTTTTATTTGTGACTTTATTTGTAATTAACTGCATATTCACAGTTCAAAAATTACAGTAAACTGCAGTGAAGATATTTCACAATAAGTTAATGTAACTATTATAATAAAAGTAATGTAATTAGAGTAGGAAGACTGTTCATATGGTCCCATTTATTGCAGTTTACCTGACACAAGAAACGTGACGAATAGGGGGGGCTATCTACTTTGGCAGCAAGATGGCAGTAATGTGTTGAACGCCTCCCTGAGGAGGTGTTTAGGTCACGTCCACCCAGCAGGACGCCACGGGGAAGACCCAAGACACGGTGGAAAGATTATGTCTCCCAACTGGCCTGGGAACACCTTTAGGATCCCCTGGGACGAGCTGGACTGGGTAGATAGGGAGAAGGAAGTCTGAGCTTCTCTGCTTGGGCTGCTGACCCTGCGACCCGACAATCTAATGTATGGAGCTTTAAAAGAATAGCTATTAATGTTAAATATATTTTTATTATAAATTAGGGGGCCTCAGTGGGTTAAAATAATTTGAAATAAATACATTTTGCATTTTATTTTGGGAACATGGACCAGTTCCCTTTTGGAACTTGTGGTAAAGGGCTCCAGAGTACCAATCAGCAGAGAAAGGACAGGGAGATGCGGCAAGGCGGTACTTTTGATCCTCAAAATGAAATCATTACAGAGCTACCTCGGTTTCCCTATGCTGCCAAACACTAGGTAAAATAAATTAATCTGTTGGCCTGCGTATATTTTTTGTTCTTTTTTCTTTTTTTTTTCATTTTATTTTTATTGACATCCAGCATCAGACATTTCCATCTACTAAATCATATTCACATACATCACATAACCGTTGTCTGTCCTTAATGTCAAAAGTATTTTTGTTTGCCACCCACCACCCCAAAATAAGAAAAAGATAAACAAAAACAAGGTAGTATCTACACATACATCAATTAAATCAGAAAAGAATAAATAATACATTGATAATAATAATGAACAGAAATAAAATAAAGTAAAATATATACAGATACTTATATGTATATATACACATATAGGGAGTAACTTTTTTTATTTTTTTTTAAACAGTACACTAATTCCCAAGATTTAAGTCAGGCTTATGGAGCGTGACATAATTGACCCAGTTTTCCCAGTATGAGGCAAATTCCTCCAATTTATAATTAATAAAGGCAGTTATCTTCTCCATATTATATATGTCCGTTGTAGTTTCCATCCATTGCTTCAAAGTTGGGCTCTCCTGGGATATCCATTTCCTAGTGATGGTCTTTTTACAAGCCACCAGTAGTATATTCATTAAGTATTTATCTTTCTTCAGCCAATCTTGAGGAGCAAGTCCAAAAAACTAAGTTTTACTTTCAAGGGGTATTTCTCGTTTAAAAATATCCTGTAAAGCTTGGTGTATATCTTTCCAATAGACCTTTATGGTAGAGCAGTTCCAGAAAACATGGTAGTGGTTTGCGTTTGAATTCCCACAATTCCTCCAGCAGGCAGGGGAGTTATCATAGTGAGACTTCTGAGAGGGTGTAATAAAAAATCTGATCAAACTTTTCCAGCCAAACTCCCTCCACTTGGGTGAGCTGGTACAAGTCCATTGATATTTCCATATTATTGTCCATTCTTCCTCCAATATAGTTACCCCCCCTTCCTTCTCCCATTTTGTTTTAATATATGAGGTTGAGTATAATTTCATATTCAACAAACACTTATACAGGCATGAAACAGTTTTATCAATAATTTCTGAATTGTAAGCTTTTGTAAACAATTCAATCCAACATATATTCGTCTTTGTAACGCTTTTCACCTTCATATTAACAAAATGACGCAACTGCAGATATCGATGAAAATCTTGGTTTTCTAATATATATGTCCTTTTCATAGTTTCAAAACTAAGCATTTTTTTATTTTCCATTACACTACATAAAGCTGTTATACCCTTAGATATCCAGTCCTTAAATCTTGAGTTTAATTGATTAGGTGCAAACTCTGTATCATAACCCTAACACCCATGGATTATCAATGTTATTTATGTGGGCTTGTAAATTGCTATCTGCCAGAATTGCTTGTATGGGGATGGAGACCATTTCTTCTTGGATAATTTTCCATTGAGCAACATATGACGGGTTGCACCAGCATATCACTGCTCTCATCTGGGCTGCAAAATAATAATATCGGAGGCAAGGTAAACCCCATCCTCCTTTTTGTTTGATCAATTGTAAAGTTTTGAGACAAACTCTTGGCCTTTTACTTTGCCATATAAACCTCGATAGCATTTTGTCCCATTCATTGAATTGGTTTTGGTTAATCTCTATTGGAAGGGTTTGGAACAGGTATAGCAGTCTCGGCAGTACATTCATTTTAATGGAATCAATTTTAGAACTAAGGCTAAAGAAAGGAATTAAGTTCCATCTTGCTATATCATCTTTTATTTTTTTATGTATGGGTAGATAATTGTATTCTGATAATTTTGTTAGATCTTTTGACAAATTAATGCCCAGATATTTAAAAGAGTCTGTTTGCCATTTCAGAGGGTAACTACTTCTAATTTCCCCTGGTGGGTTATAATTATATGAGAGTAGATGGGTTTTTGTTCTTTTTTCAATTGACTACAAGTGCAAATGAAGCCACCGTGGAGTCCAAAAAAATTTACAAGCGCTTCTTGAATTCTATTAAATTCAAGAAGGAACTTGTGGATCTACCCACTTCATTCGTCATTTACATGTATTCCACATTGTTTTCTACTCATATAAAACTATAATTGTTTTACAAACCCCGTTTCCATATGAGTTGGGAAATTGTGTTGGATGTCAATTTTAAACGGAATACAATGATTTGCAAATCATTTTCAACCCATATTCAGTTGAATATGCTACAAAGACAACATATTTGATGTTCAAACTTTTTTTTTTGCAAATAATCATTAACTTTAGAATTTTGATGCCAGCAACACGTGAAAAAGAAGTTGGGAAAGGTGGCAATAAATACTGACAATGTTAAGGAATGCTCATCAAACACTTATTTGGAACATCCCACAGATGTGCAGACTAATTGCGAACAGGTGGGTGCCATGATTTGGTATAAAAACAGCTTCCCAAAAAATGCATAGTCTTTCACAATAAAGGATGGGGCGAGGTAAACCCCTTTGTCTACAACTGTGTGAGCAAATAGTCAAACAGTTTATGAACAACGTTTCTCAAAGTGCAGTTGCAAGAAATTTAGGGATTTCAACATCTACAGTCCATAATATCATCAAAAGGTTCAGAGAATCTGGAGAAATCCCTCATGACCGGAAACCAACATTGAATGATCGTGACCTTCGATCCTTCAGACGGCACTGTATCAAAAACTGACATCAATCTCTAAAGGATATCACCACATGGGCTCAGGAACACTTCAGAAAACCACTGTTTGTCGCAGTTTGTCGCTACATTTGTAAGTGCAAGTTAAAGCTCTATTATGCAAGCGAAAGACATTTACCAACAACATCCAGAAACGCCGCCGGCTTCTCTGGGCCCGAGATCATCTAAGATGGACTGATGCAAAGTGGAAAAGTGTTCTGTGCTCTGACGAGTCCACATTTCAAATTGTTTTTGGAAGTATTCGAGATTGTGTCATCCGGACCAAAGGAGAAGCGAACCATCCACACTGTTATCGACGCAAAGTTCAAAAGCCAGCATCTGTGATGGTATGGGGGTGTATTAGTGCCCAAGGCATGGGTAACTTACACATCTGTGAAGGCACCATTAATGCTGAAAAGTACATACAGGTTTTGGAACAACATATGCTGCCATCTAAGCGCAGTCTTTTTCATGGACGCCCCTGCTTATTTCAGCAAGACAATGCCAAGCTACATTCAGCACGTGTTACAACAACGTGACTTCGTAAAAAAAGAGTGCGTGTACTTTCCTGGCCCGCCTGCAGTCCAGACTTGTCCCCCATCGAAAATGTGTAGCGCATTATGAAGCGTAAAATACGACAGTGGAGACCCCGGACTGCTGAACGACTGAAGCTCTACATAAAACAAGAATGGGAAAGAATTCCAATTTCAAAGCTTCAACTATTAGTTTCCTCAGTTCCCAAACGTTTATTGACTGTTGTTAAAAGAAAAGGTGATGTAACACAGTGGTGAACATGTCCTTACCCAACTACTTTGGCACATGTTGCAGCCATGAAATTCTAAGTTAATTATTATTTGCAAAGAAAAAAAATAAAGTCTATGAGTTTGAACATCAAATATCTTGTCTTTGTAGTGCATTCAATTGAATATGGGTTGAAAAGGATTTGCAAATCATTGTATTCCGTTTATATTTACATCTAACACAATCTCCCAACTCATATGGAAACGGGGTTTGTATATGAAATGTATTTTTTCTCAGTTTTGGGGAGGTTTGGGACTAGGAATGGGTTCCGAATTTGGTACTTTTACAGACATTTACCAAATCCCGTCGGTACTCTCCGATATTGAATCACGTAAAATCAAACAGTGCCATTTTTGATACCTTCGTTGCACGTGACTTCACATCTGATTGCAGATTAAACACTGACCTTTACTATAACAATCTACAAGTTTAATATAGGTTGCTTCTCTGTCTTCCCCTCCATTTTTCGGTATTTATTTTTCTATCTCTAGTTATCATTACGTACATGTATTGTTGCATTTTAACAACTGTATTGTTGATAATAGAGGTAAATTATTGTTATTATACATTATCAATAGCGCTATCTTTATTGGTATTCATATTGCTCCTTTTGTAGTGTAAAAATGACCATTGTCATTTCTGTATTATTATTTATTTCACTATCTGCTTCTTTGCTATCACTTTTGCGACCATATTTGTACATATCCTATTTGCTGATATTGTTATATTGTTGTTGTTTTTGTCTCTCTGTCTTATCCTCCTCTTGTCCCCACAATTTCCCCCTCTGTCGTCCTTTTTTTTTCTCTTTCTATCCCCTCCAGCTCCGGCCCGGCTGCACCAAATGATAATATAAATACATTCAATAAAGTCAAATGCAAATAAGGCGACAAGATAAGTATTCTACACTTCTCTTTTGTAGAGTAAATCTGAACAGCCGATATGGGCATCTACATCAACTATATGATTTGCCTGAGAAGCTGGACAGGACAACAAAATAAATAAAAAATGGCCCCAAAACTTGGCAGGTAAAAAAGCAGTCAACCGCCCCTTAGAGTGGCCTTAGTGAAACTGCCTGGTGATTAGGCGATGATAGAAAACATGTAGGCTCACAGTAAAGTTCCACTTATCAAAATGTGTTAGCATTATGCTAATTTACATTGGATTTAGCATAACATGCTACTCATTAGCATGAACAATTTCACATGGCAATCTCAACACCTCCACATTTGGTAAATAAAACTACAGCTAAGATGTAATTAACAGTCAAACATTAAGTACAATACTTACAGTATAAACCAGACATAGGCAATTATTTTGACTCGGGGGGCCAAATTTAGAGAAAAAAATGTGTCTGGGGGCCGGTATATCTGATTTTTAGGAACACAAATACAAAACTTCATAATAATGTCTAATTGAATGCTGAAAACAATATGACAGATCGCTTTAAAAAACGGAATGGAACTATTTTTTTAACTGAATGAGACACCCAGAATGTACATGAAATAAACAATGTGGGATTTACAATATTAACTACGAACGATAAAACACTGAATATTGACAACATATGAACGTCAGACCCCCTTTCGATCGACATATAATCAAGCCAAACGCAACAAAAATTCAACGAACAGCGAAATATGTAAAAAAAACAAAAAACACCTACAATCTGATAAATCACAAAGCTTTCGAACTTTGTTGCACAAATCTCCTTCCGCATCTGTCCCTAAAACCTACATTTTCGGCTGGCCGCTCTGGAAACACTCTGTGGAAACGCTCCCCACCCACACTGCTTGGTGCCTCGTCTGAGTTGCTGTGACTTACATTGCCATAGTAACTAATTAGATAACCCTAGTAACTAGTATATTATGCAAAAGTGCAGATTCTAACCTATATCTATATATCTATCTATAGTTCAAGACTTACGCTAATTTAAAAATTACTGCACATCATAATGGCAGCTACAGTTTCTATCTTAAAGATCTAAAAAAATTATTTGGGAATGCCCGCTAGGTCAGATTGAAAAACTTAACGGGCCGCATGTGGCCCCCGGGCCTTAATCTGCCCACGTCTGGTACAAACATTATGTAGGGTTCAACAAAAGACTAGATTCAACTTAATGGTAAAAGCTACTCTCTGAATAGGCAACATGCTACTGCCATCTAACATCTTGGTAGTGCAACTGCATGCAGAGTCTACTATATAATACTTGCAAATGAGATTAAAAAAATGTAAGAAAACAAGCTTAGTGTTAAATGTCAAATACATTTGTTTTATTATGAAACCATAAACATTTATTAACACATGAACACACACACGCAGAAGTACCGAATATTGGTACTGTTGAGTAGCGGTATTGATTCCCAGATACAGTGTATCAATACCGTATCAATTGAAATGTAAAAGGTATTCAACCTATTTGAAAGAGAGTAATTGAAGTTTCATTATTTCTAATGAATAACATTTATTCGGTCTTCGTCTGACCTTTTGGAATGGGTTACCAACAAAACATATATCACAGTGATTCTCAAAGATATATGGGTACCATTAGTGGTATGCCAAATTGTAATTTGATTAAATATCATAATGTAACAGTTTTATTTTTCTATATTCAACTGTGTATACTGTTACAAGATACTTCAATCAATCAATGTTTACTTATATAGCCCTAAGTCACGAGTATCTCAAAGGGCTGCACAAGCCACAACGACTTGCTAAATAAAACTTCTGCCTTATTTTTTATTGAATACTTAGGCCTACTATGCTACCTCTGCCCACTTCTCCCTTGTGGTTCGGTCGCCATGGATGAAGTGCTGGCTGTCCTGAGTCGGGACCCGGGGTAGACCGCTCGCCTGTGCTTCGGTTGGGAACATCTCTGCGCTGCTGACCCATCTTCTACTGGCCCCACTATGGACTGGACTCTCACAATATTATGCTTGACCCACTCGACGTCCATTGTATCTGGTCTACAGCCACATCTGCGGTCCTCTCCAAGATTTCTCATAGTCATTCACATTGACGTCGCCTTGGGTTGTGAGTTTTTCCTTGCCCTTATGTGGGCTCTGAACCGAGGATGTCGTTGTGGCTTGTGCAGCCCTAAATAAACATCGATTGACTAAATTATACTGTATTTTTAATGTTGGTCATTATGGTGGTACTTGAAGAGCCAAGTGTTTTCAATGTGGTCCTTGGTGAAAAGTTAAAAAGAAAACATTTGCAACTCTTTGGTGATGTCACTCTAGCACAGGGACGTCAACCAAGGGGTATGACTTTGCCAAGTGTAAAATTAAGGTGCATTTTTAAACTAAAAAACTGCTGTTCTAAATGAGTCCACTGGATGTCGCAATAACATTTCTAGTATGCAAGGAAAATGGCTTAAACCGACTCCTCCACCTCCACCCAATGTAAAACAAACAGGGGTACAATCAACAATTGGCATCCCCACTTATTTTTGTTTTTGTATTTATTTATTTATTTTTTTGTCCTGTCCAGCTTCTCAGGCAAATCATATAGTTGATGTGGATGCCCATATCGGCTGTTCAGATTTACTTTACAAAAGAGTAAACCCACTTAAAAATCAAGATTCAAGATTGTTTATTGTCATATGCACAGTTAAACAGACAGTTTGCCGTACAACAAAAATTTTACTTTGGTAGTCCACCCTTCAACAAGTCGCACGGTACTTAGCTAAAAATAAAAATAAAAAGTATATACAAGGCACAGTAAGTAACGTAACATTATTGCACATTCTGATTGACAGTCAACAGTATAAATATGCAGGTGACCTTTAGTGATCTTTAGTGATCAAAGGTGAAAGGTGTCTACAGTGATGGTTCACAGTTCGGGGGTGGTCATGATAGCTGTCTTTTGTTCAAAAAGACAAAAGTAAAGACGGGGGTGGGATATAGCATTCACAAGCCTGATGGCCTGTGGGTAGAAACTGTTTGTCAGTCTCGTAGTCTTGGATTTCAGGCTCCTGTATCGTTTGCCTGATGGTATGAGGCTGAAGAGACTGTGCTGGGGATGTGTACTGTCCTTGATGATGTTGTGAGCTCTCCTGGTGGCCCTGGTAGAGTATATGTCCTGTAGTGAGGGGAAGGCTGCTCCTGATATGTGCTGAGCAGTTTTAATCACTCGCTGGAGTGCCTTCCTGTCCTTAGCAGTGCAGTTTCCATACCAGACCGTGATTGAGCTGGTAAGGACACTCTCAACCGTACTTCTATAGAATTTGCTGCGAATTTTGGGTGGCATACCAAATTTTCTCAGCCTTCTTAGGAATTACAGTCGCTGCTTGGCTTTCTTTATTGTTTGTTGGGTGTTGTGAGCCCAGGTGAGGTCCTCGCTGATGTGGGTCCCGAGGAATTTAAAGGTTTTCACCCTGTCCACCTTTGTCCCCCCTATGTACAAAGGTGTGTACTGTGCACTCCTTCTCCGTGGGTCAATTATTATCTCCTTGGTCTTGTCTGTGTTCAGAGAGAGATTATTGTCCTGACACCAGGCCACCAGTTTTGCTACCTCCCTTCTCTACGCTGCCTCAGTTCCCCCGGTGATCAGTCCGACGACCGTAGTATTATCCGCAAACTTGATGATACTGGTGTTGTTTTGGGAGGCCACACAGTCGTGTGAAGAGGGTGTACAGTAGGGGGCTCAGCATGCAGCCTTGGGGGGTCCCTATGCTTAGAACCTTTGTGCCTGATGTCTGGTTGCCGATTCTGACTGACTGGGGCCGGTTTGTGAGAAAGTTCAGGACCCAGTCACAGAGAGACATAAGACACTGCACATTAATATAGTTCTGTAAAAATTATTGTCGTCTTTGCAAATTTTAAGAAATTGAACAGTGGAAATGACAACCGAGGTAGTTGATACATAGAAACGTTTTTATTCATGCTTTATTTTGTTATGTTCAATCCCAGATGGACTGTGACTTAAAGTTGAATTGCTGTCTAGATCAGTGTTTTTCAACCACTGTGAGATACAGTCTGGTGTGCCGTGAGAGAATATGTTATTTCACCTATGTTGGGTAAAAATAAGTTTTGCAAACCAGTAATAATAATCTGCAAATGTGCTGTTGTTAAGTGTCGGTGATGTCTAGAGCTCGGCAGAGTAATACTCTTTCATATCAGTATCAGCAAACAGCTGATTGCTTTGTAGACGTCGGGAACATAGTTTGTTGTGATCCCAATATGCAGATGACAGCGTGCAGGTAAAAAGGTATCTAACGCTTAAGAAATGGGGGTTTGTTCACCTAAGATGCAAATGGACTATTCCAGACAAGGCGTGCAGGTAGGAACATATTTATTTCTCAAAACTCAACAAGGTGAAGGCACAACGCGCTGATCGCACTTGGAGACAAAAGCTAACACCTAGCATCGACTATGGACATAGAGAACTTATGAAACCTAGTCCAGGCATGAGGCAAACTACTAGCATAACTATGGCATGGAACAACAAAAACTTATTTGGTATGGCATTAAGTAAACACTTGGCATAAACTATGGCATTGCATAAAACAAACAAATGATACCAGGCCGAACTGACTCGCAAACGCAGGCTTAAATGATGTCTCATGATTAGAGCCAGGTGATGCTCCCGAACACAAGGGGCAGGTGAAACTAATATGCAACCATGGAAACCAAAACAAACAAGGTGTCAAACAGGAACTAAAAGAGTCCAAAACTAATAGAACATAACAAAAACATGATCCGGACCATGGATCATGACAAGGGGAGGCTTTGCAAAATGAAACTAAAACCGAATTGCCTGCAAGGTAGACAAAAACAGAATGCTGGACGACAGCAAAAACTTACAGAGTGTGGAGCAGACGGCGTCCAAAAAGTACATCCGAACATGATGTGACAGTCAACAATGTCCCTGCAAAGGATAGCAACAAGTTAAATAGTCTTGATTGCTAAAATAAAAAAAAGTGTGGGGAATAGCGCTCGAAGGAAGACATGAAACTTCTACAGGGAAATACCAACAAAACACGAAAAGCCACCAAAATAGAAGCGCAAGATAAAAACTAAAACACGACACACAGGAAGACACCCAAAAACTCCAAATAAGTCACGGCGTGATGTGACAGGTTGTGACAGTACACCTACTTTGACACAAGAGCTATAGTCATGCATGGTTGGTTATGGTTTGAATTCTTATCCAACACTTGCGGGAAAAACCTTTTTATTGTTAATATCAGCTGCTGGGTTTAATTTTTTTATGTTTTCTGTTGATGGTGTGCTTCTGCGTTTTTTCAATGAAAAAAGTGTGCCTTGGCTCAAATAAGGTTGAAAAACACTGGTGTATATACACTGAGATTAGGTCTAAGTGGTTTTGAAACTGCACCAATGTTTTTCCTTTGGAATGTTCAACTATAACGCTTTCTCGGTTACTTTGTTGGGTCTGTTCTTGTCTCTGCCCATGCTCCCTGCACCCCAGCGGACGATGGCGTGGAACACCGCAGAGGCCACCACAGTGTATATGTTTCTTTTACTTTTTATTCATAGCTGTATGTAGAAATGTCTGGTTGTATCCGCTGCTTTAATGTCTTTAATGTCCTTTGTCTTCTTTGATGTTTCCCTCTGACACACATGTGAGAGGGATGTGTACTATGACTATGAGTTGTTTTTTTCGCCTTGGCCTCAGTCTGGACCCCTCTCCAGGGCCCAGGCTTAGACCGATTTTTTTTACTATATTTTATTTTATTTTAATCTTCTATTGTTTTCTCCCATTCCTCCCACTTGTTTACCTGTATCTCACCTTTTTTGTAAGGGGCACTGGAAGCCGGCAGACCCGTCAGCGATCCTGTTCTGTCTCCCTGTAATGTTTGTCTGATCTTGAATGGGATTGTGCTGAAAATCTTTATTTTCCTGAAGGAATAAATAAAGTACTATCGAATCTATCTAATCTAAGTGTTTTGTCAAGAAGACCATTTGTGATATGTACATTTTTAGAATGCGCTTGTTCTATTTTGAGCCAAAGTAAAACAAAAAAAACAATCTGAAGTTGTCATAGTTGTATTTTTAAGTTATCATGCCATTAATCTACCATGCCCGGCCCACGTGGAAATAGTTTTTTTCTGAGATAAAATGAGTTTGACGCCCCCATGGCTCTAGCACCATCTACTGGTCGTGGTCGTGGTTGAACCCAACTTTGAAACCCCACCGCCGTAAAACACTCACGACCTATATCCAGTTCTGCGTGAACCCCCAAAGGCCGCTCTGCGTGCCGGCCAACAGGTGCCAGCCAAGGGCCGGTCAGCTCTGCAGACCACCCTCGGGCTCTGTGCTCGTGAGAAAGTCACACCGTGTTCCCACTGCTGCGTCTTTTCTGCCCGCTTTGCATGCAACAACAACTACTTCACTTCCTTTAGCAAGGCATCGGTCATTAATTTTTCAATGTGCAAAACTTTTCTTTGGATCCTCATAAATAAGTGTCATGAATTTAACTATGATTTTTTATCTCTTCTTAGTGCCCTCCTCCCAACACAAACCTGCCCCCCCACCCACCCACACACACACACACATACACACCCACCCCTAAATCCACAAGACCCACACAGCCCAGAGTCAGTGCCCACACCCCTCCTCCACTCTGCTGTTCAGTCTTTCTCTCTTTCTGCTGTGTACCAGTCCCTCAGCCTACCTCACGTCCACAAAGTGACCACAGCTCCTTCTCCAAACATCCTCGGATCTCCTTGGCTTTTCCATTCTTGACCTTTTTGGGGTTGTTATTTTTTTTGTTTTGGCTCCCTCACTCTCTACCGTGTGAGGACTTCAGTGACGTTGCTCTCTGCCCCCCCTACCCCCAGAAGTGCGCTCAGGAGTCTCTTCATTCATCACGGACCAGGACCGGATTTGACCGCCATGAATGTTCAGCTGCTTCTCCTGTTGGCCGTCTGCGCCTTCACACATGCAAGTAAGTCAAATTCTTCCCCCTCCACAAAAAAACCCTGTAGTCATCAGGCAGTCACCATGCATCCTGTGAGTCCACCTACTCGTGTGCCAACGCTGCTACCCCTTTGTCTGCTTCAGGCCATGATATCATTCTAACACTAAATGTGGAAAATAGTAATGCTTCATAAAGTTTAAAAAAAAAAAAAGTAGTTGAATAAATCGTACTTGTTTTTATTTGCTTATAGTTCTCAAACTTTTTTCACCAAGTACCGCCTCAGAAATAAAAATTGGCTCTCAAAGTGCCACCATAATCACCAAATTCAAAATGCATAGCATAGTAGACCTAAGTAGTCATAAAAAACAAAGCAGAAGTTTTATTTATCAAGTATATTCAACATCAAACACAGTTCAAACAGTAAGACTGTGTTTAAATATAGGGGGAAAAAAAAAAAAACTTTCATCAAGTGGTTTATCATCAAGGGGTAGGCGGGCTCCATCTAGTGGTAGGCCAAAAAAAGTCACTTGATTAAAGTACAGTGTTTTGTTTTCCCATCTTCAAACGGTGTTACTGTTCAAACTGTGTGTAATCTTACAGTGGCCAAAATAAAAAATAGAACCTCTGCCTTGTTTTTAATGAATACTTAGGCCTACTGTAGTTTAATGTTGGTCACTATGGTGGTACTAAGGACATTTTATTTGCATTGCTTTCAATTTCAAACAGGACATACAAATCCTTACATTTTACGTTTTAAATCAAATTTCCTCAAGCATCAGTCCTAAAAAAATCAAACATGTAATTCAATCAATCAATCAATCAATCAATCAATCAATGATTATTTATATAGCCCGAAATCACTAGTGTCTCAAAGGGCTGCACAAACCCCAACACAAACCAATACGACATCCTCGGTAGAGCCCACTCAAGGGTAAGGAAAACTCACACCCAGTGGGACGTCGGTGACAATGATGACTATGAGAAACCTTAGAGAGGACCGCATATGTGGGCAAAACCCCCCGCCCCGCCCTCTCTAGGGGACCGAAAGCAATGGATGTCGAGCGGGTCTAACATGATACTGTGAAAGTTCAATCCATAGTGGATCCGCAAGAGTTAAAAAAAAATAAAAATCTTAACCCTTTTATTTAGGTGTAAATACATAAAATAACGCCCCCATAATGATCAACAATAAAATCCACTAGTGTAATAGGCCTCAGTATTCATTAAAAACAAGACAGGTGTTTTATTTAAGAAGTATATTTAAATTTTTGGCCACTGTAACATTAAACACACTTTGAACAGTATGACTGTGTTGGAATATAGGAGCATTTAAAAAAAAAAAAAAAACTTTCATCAAGTGGTTCTCATCAAGGGTTACGCGGGCTCCATCTAGTTGGTAATAATGGTGGTACTTAGAGAGCCAAGTATTTTCTGAGGTGGTACTTGGTGAAGTAAGCTTTAGAACCACTGCCCTAGGGACTTTGGATTTGAATTACTCTCACTGTCAAACAAGACATAAAAGTCCTTAAATTTACGTTTTAACTCAAATTTCTCCAACATCCATCCATCCATTTTCTACCGCTTGTCCCTTACATCAGTCTTAATAAAAAAAAATCAAACATGTAATTTTAAAAACAAATCTTGACCCTTTTATTTTGGTTTAAATACATAAAATAACTCCAACATAATGACCGACATTAAAATAGAGTCGCATAGTAGGCCCACGTGTTCATTAGAACGAAGCAGAGGTTTTATTTGACAAGTGTATTTCATATTTTGACCACTGTAACATTACACGCCGTTTTAACATTAACACTCTGTTCCAATATAGGAGAAGAAAAAAACTTCCATTAAGTGGTTCTCATCAAGGGTTACGCGGGCTCTATCTAGTGGTAGCCCAGAAAAAAGTCACTTCCATATTTTGACCACTGTAACATTACACGCCATTCGAACAGTAATACTGTGTTTGAATGTAGGAAAATAAAACACTGTAATTTAATCAAGCCATCGTTTGGTGTACCACCAGATAGAGCCCGCCTACCACTAGTGGTACACGTACCGCAGTTTGTGAACCGCTACTGTCGGGTGTTGTTGACTAACTGCATCGTACACCTTTGTAAGAATTGGACATTGACATTTTAGGATTTAACATATAAAATAAAATGGGGGGAAATGACATGTATTATAACACAGCAAAATGGTGGCCATAATGACGATAATTTACTAAAAGAGTATAATACTACCACCACCATGGTTGACGGTAGGGATGGTGTTCCTGGGATTAAAGGCCTAATTTTTTCTCCTCCAAACATAGTGCTGGGTATTGTGACCAACCAGCTCAATTTTTATTTCATCTGACATAACAAAAATAAAATGAGGGGAAATGACATGTGTATTATGAACACAGCAAAATGATGGCCAAATAATGGCAATAATTTACTTAAAGGTCAAAAAAGTTTGTCAAATCCCATCTCTTCTCCATTTCTCAGCAGTTACTGCCAGTTTATTTACTTCATGGGTTTAAAGAAGAAAAAAAAGATTAAAGTACAAATTATTGTCACACACACACTCGGTGTGCTGAAATTATCCTCTGCATTTGACCCATCTCCCTTGATCACTCCCTGGGAGGTGAGGGGAGCAGTGAGCAGCAGCGGGGGCCACGCCCGGGAATCAGTTTGGTGATTGTGAAAAGTTGCTATATTCCATTGGGGAGAAAAGAGTTTAAGGGAAGTGAAAAATTGAAAAAATATACATATATAATTAATAAAAAAAAAAAAAAATTGTCAATGGGGAATCAAGCAACTCTTACAGTAAATGTGAGCTAAAGTAAACAAATGGCAGTAGTTTATTAAGGCGCCAACAACATGTTTGGATATGAAGTCGTCATGGCGGGTGATGTAATCAGAGGTGTAGTGCAGCCGCATGCCTTGTACATTTTTTGGCACCAGCTAAGAGAAGCAAACTTTTTCAGAAGAAGAGGAGGATGTGTGTGGGCGTATACGCCGTAACTTACACTGTGCACATTTATCTGACAGCATATCGTCCTCCTTTTCACTTTATTCTTTTTTAAAAAAGTCTAAATGGTGCTCCATTTCTATTCTTTTGCTCGGCCCAACCCTAGGCATGGTCAGAAGAAAGGGGGTGTGGCCGACTGAAGCTGCAGGGCAGAACTCATGGTTGGTGTATTAATAGAGGGGGTTCTATATTTAAGAGGATGCATAGAAATGGTGGCAGGACATACAGTGGTGGTCAAAAGTTTACATACACTCGTAGAAAACATAATGTCATGGCTGTCTTGAGTTTCCAATCATTACTACAACTCTTGTTTTTTTTGGTGATGGAGTGATTGGACCACACACAGTGGGGCAAAAAAGTATTTAGTCAGCCACCGATTGTGCAAGTTCTCCCACTTAAAATGATGACAGAGGTCTTTAATTTTCATCACAGGTACACTTTAACTGTGAGAAACAGAATGTCAAAAAAAATCCAGGAATTCACATTGTAGGAATTTTAAAGAATTCATTTGTAAATTATGGTGGAAAATAAGTATTTGGTCAACCATTCAAAGCTCTCACTGATGGAAGGAGGTTTTGGCTCAAAATCTCACGATACATGGCCCCATTCATTCTTTCCTTAACACGGATCAATCATCCTGTCCCCTTAGCAGAAAAACAGCCCCAAAGCGTGATTTTTACACCCCCATGCTTCACAGTAGGTATGGTGTTCTTGGGATGCAACTCAGTATTCTTCTTCCTCCAAACACGACGAGTTGAGTTTATACCAAAAAGTTCTATTTTGGTTTCATCTGACCACATGACATTCTCCCAATCGTCTGCTGTATCATCCATGTATCCATTTTGGTATAAACTCAACTCCTCGTGTTTGGAGGAAGAAGAATACTGAGTTGCATCCCAAGAACACCATACCTACTGTGAAGCATGGGGGTGGAAACATCATGCTTCGGGGCTGTTTTTCTGCTAAGGGGACAAGACCATTGATCCGTGTTAAGGAAAGAATGAATGGGGCCATGTATCGTGAGATTTTGAGCCAAAACCTCCTTCCACCAGTGAGAGCTTTGAATGGTTGACCAAATACTTATTTTGCACCATAATTTACAAATAAATTCTTAAAAATTCCTACAATGTGAATTCCTGGATTTTTTTTCACATTCTGTCTCTCACAGTTGAAGTGTGCCTATGATGAAAATTACAGACCTCTGTCATCATTTTAAGTGGGAGAACTTGCACAATCAGTGGCTGACTAAATACTTTTTTGCCCCACTGTACTTGTTGGTCACAAAAAAATATCGATGAAGTTTTGTTCTTTTATGCGTTTATTATGGATCTACTGAAAATGTGACCAAATCTGCTGGGTCAAAATTTTTGGTAGCAATCCACAAGCTTCTGGCAAGCTTCAGGTTGAATTTTTGACCACTCATCTTGACAAAATTGTTGCAGTTCGGCTAAATGTGTTTTATTTCTTCAGCATTGTCCACACGTTTAAGTCAGGACTTTGGGGAGGCCATTGTTAAACCTTAATTCTAGCCGGATTTAGCCATTCCTTTAACACTTTTGACATGAGTTTGGGGTCATTGCCCTGTTCGATCACCCAACTGCGCCCAAGACCCAACCTCCGGGCTGATGATTTTAGGTTTTCCTGAAGAATTTGGAGGTAATCCTCCTTTTTCATTGTCCCATTTACTCTCTGTGAAGCACCAGTTCCATTGGCAGCAAAACAGCCCCAGAGCATAATATTACCACCACCATGCTTGACGGTAGGAATGGTGTTCCTGGGATTAAAGGCCTCATTTTTTCTCCTCCAAACATACTGCTGGGTATGGCTGGCTCAATTTTTGTTTCATTTGACATCACATGGACAAAGATAAGACTTTCTGGAGGAAAGTTCTGTAGTCGAATGAAACAAAAATATGTATGTGCTCCATTCACTCTATCACAAAAAAAAGTAAGAGTTGTAGAAATTATTGGAAACTCAAGACAGCCATGACATTATGTTCTTTATGTATGTAAACTTTTGACCACAACTATATGTTGTATGAAGAGATCATTTCTATAAGAAAAGTTTAGAGGGGACTGGAGTTTATCGTGTATTGTGGTGATACCGCAGTTAACAATGTACACTAGGTGGCTATTTTGAGGAAACTAGAATAAAAAACACATTTTTGGTTATTCCACCTTTTTTGTTAAGCACATAATTCCAGATGTGTTCATTCATAGTTTTGATGCCTTCAATGACATTAAATAGTCATGAAAATAAGGAAAATGCATTGAATGAGAAGGTGTGTCCAAACTTTTGGCCTGTACTGTACATAAAAACACATTTAAATAATGTAAGAAAATTAAACATATGCAATTAAAACATAGACATATATATAAATATATAAATATATATATATATATATATATATATATATATATATATATATAAATTATCAAAAATAATAATAGACTGTATGTTTGAATAAATAATAACATACTCTATGTTTATTGCCTTAAGTCAGACCTTGGCAAATTATTGAATTATATTTATAAATTAAGTCAATAAAGTAATTTTTTTTTTACTTTAAATTTTCGATCTTTAAGATGGAGATGTAGCTGCCATTACGATGTGCACTGAAGTTTTCTAATGACCGTAAGTCCTGAAGTATGCAAAGTATTTCAATGGTTGGAATCTGCGCCTATGGATGATATACCAGTTACTATGGTCATCTACTTAGTTACTATGGTCATCTACTTAGTTACTATGGTAATCTACATCACTGCAGCTCAGACGAGGCACCAAACAGTGTGGGTGCATGTGCAGCGTTTCCACAGACGCGGAAGGAGATTTTCACAACACAGTTCCAAAGCTTAGTGATATAACAGATGTATCAGATTGTAGGTGGGTTTATTTTGTACCCTTCGCGTTCATATTTCACTGTTTGTTGCTTTTTTGCTGCGTTTCACTTCATTGTAAAATATGTCGATCGAAAATGGTTGTCAATATTCAGTGTTTTATCGTTCATAGAAAACTTTAAAATTCCATTAAGTTTTTTGACGCGGTCCGTCATAACCTACACAGTGTCCTAGTGGTTAAAGTGTCCGCCCTGAGATCGGTAGGTCGTGAGTTCAAATCCCGGCCGACTCATACCAAAGACTATGAAGATGGGACTCATTACCTCCCTGCTTGGCACTCAGCATCAAGGGTTGGAATTGGGGGTTAAATCACCATAAATGATTCCCGGATGCGGCACCGCTGCTACCCTCACTTCCCAGGGGGTGATCAAGGGTGACGGGTCAAATGCAGAGAAAAATTTCGCCACACCTAGTGTGTGTGTGACAATCATTGGTACTTTAACTTTAACTAACGTTTTTAGCATTCAATCAGACATTATTACGAGGTTTTGTATTAGTGCCCCTTAAAATAGCTATACCGGCCCCAGACACATTTTTTTTCTCTAAATGAGTCAAAATAATTGCTCAGGCCTGCCTTAAAGGGGAACATTATAACCAGACCTATGTAAGCGTCAATATATACCTTGATGGTGCAGAAAAAAAGACCATGTATTTTTTTAACCGATTTCCGAACTCTAAATGGGTGAATTTTGGCAAATTAAACACCTTTCTGTTTATCACTCTGGAGGCGATGACGTCAGAACGTGACGTCACCGAGGTAATACAGCCGCCATTTTCATTTTCAACCCATTGTAAACATTGGGTCTCAGCTCTGTTATTTTTCGTTTTTTCAACTATTTTTTGGAACCTTGGAGACATCATGCCTCGTTGGTGTCTTGTCGGAGGGTGTAACAACACTAACAGGGAGGGATTCAAGTTGCACCGAAGATGCGAAAGTCTGCCGCCAGACCCCCATTGAATGTACCAAAGAGGCTCCACATTTTACCGGCGATGACAGACATGGCACAGAGATGTATGGATAACCTGCAGATGCATTTGCAACGATAAAGTCAACGAAATCACAAAGGTGAGTTTTGTTGATGTTGACTTATTTGCTAATCAAACATATTTGGTCGCGGCGTGACTGCGAGCTAATGGATGCTAATATGCTATGCTAATCGAAGCTAACATGCTAGTTACCGGCGGTGCTAAAGAAGACATGGCACAGAGATGTATGGATAACCTGCAGATGCATTTGCAATGATAAAGTCACAGAAATCACAAAGGTGAGTTTTTGTTGATGTTGACTGCCAGCTAATCGATGCTAACATGCTACGCTAATCGATGCTAACATGCTATTTACCGGCGGTGCTAAAGCAGACATGGCACAGAGCTGTATGGATAACCTGCAGATGTATTTGCAACTATATTACGTTTCTTTCCACCCACATTTAATGCGGAAAAAACACTTACCAATCGACGGATTTAAGTTGCTCCAGTGTCACAAGTTGCGAAAGTCCTGATCGTTTGGTCCACACATTTTACCGGCGATGCTAACGCAGCTATTCGGCCATGCTACGGCTATGAATAGCGTCAATAGCTATTTGCTCAATAGCTTCAGTTTCTTCTTCAATACTTTCATACTCCAACCATCCGTTGCAATACATGCGTAATCTGTTGAATCGCTTAAGCCGCTGAAATCCGAGTCTAAATCCGAGCTAATGTCACTATATCTTGCTGTGCTATTCGCCATTGTTTGTTTGTATTGGCAGCACTGTATGACGTCACAGGGAAATGGATAGTGGCATCGCAAATAGCGAAAATCAAGCACTTTAAAGCTTTTTTTAGGGATATTCGGAGACTTGTAAAATTTTGAAAAAAACTTCAAAAAATACAACATGCCACTGGGAACTGATTTTTATTGTTTTTAACCCTTTTGAAATTGTGATAATGTTCCCCTTTAAGTCATGGTTAGCTTCTTCAATAAATATTTAAAAAAATATAAATTAAAGTTTTATACATGCCAACACATTTTTAATATATTAAAAAAAATATTGTGTAAAACTTTTGACTTTTTAAATATTTTTTATTTCAACTTTCTTCCCCTTGCAGAACACTGTGAAGTGGTAGAAATAAGTGTCTACCTCTCAGGGAGTTCTTAAAACTGAACTCCTTCATAGACTTGAAATCTCAACAAGTACGACTGTGGGATTCTGGTAGAACGTCGTAGAGAATTCCCAAAGAGCGGGTGAAACCAAGACAACAGGTCATCAATACTCTAATAAGGTCTAAACTTTAAGCCCGCCCCCGTTAAACTGCATCCTGTAAAAAGCCCGCCATCGCCGCCCCCAGTCTCCGTCTTAATGAGTTTTGTCTGCCTCAGCGGGGCTAATAACGCCGCCGTCACATCTGGCTGTTGAAAGGGGGAGGTCAGCGCCCTCTTTGGTCATGGGCCCGCTTTTAGAAATGACTCAAATGTGGCGCTCATACTCCAAATATGAGGCTGGCACAGAGCGCTTAGTCACACTCGCGGGTCTTTTCACCACGCAAAAAGAAAAGTCTGTGCGCGGAACAAAACCTGCTATTTCAGAGACTACACCAAGTAATATCAAGAGCCCCCCGAAAAATGGCGCACATGTTTGTGTGTGACGTGCATGTGAGACATGGAGCAAGCACACAACAAAAGCAGCTGACTCAGGAACACGACTCAAGTGAATGTTGGCTGGATTAGAAGCCTTTAAGAGGCTTGTTTTAAAGCTGTTTGCGAGACATTTTGGAACATTCTATGCATGCATGAGGACAGTCTTGTGTTCTGGTGCACAAAGCAAGCTCCACAAAGAAGTGGGTGGATGGAGTTTGAGTTTGAGTTTGAGTTTGAGTTTGTTTAGAACATGCAAGCATACAACAAGATACATCACAATTTCCAGTTTCTCTTTTCAACATGTTCGAAAAGGAGTAGGAAGAAGCAGAGCTTATTTAATACTACCCCTTTTCTTTTGCATAACAGTTGCTAAAACTTTTGTTCACTTCCTGTTCCCAATGTATTCACAATATACTCCATAAGTAATCACAATAAAAATAAATAATTGGTGAAGTAAGTTATATTTCATATGATGAGATAAGTATGATTATTTTGAGAATGAAAGAATGAATAGGTGAATAAAATCAGAATGTTTATCATGGTTCTTCTTTTTTGTACTTTGTAAACACTTCCAGTTTGAAGAGATTCTTGAAGTGGATCATATTGGTACATTGTTTGATTGCTTTGCTTAATCCATTCCATAATTTAATTCCACATACTGATATACTGAAGGTCTTAAGTGTTGCACGTGCGAACAAATGTTTTAAATGAAATTGTTCTCTAAGATTATATTTCTCCTATTTGGTTGAGAAGAATTGTTGTATATTCTTGGGAAGCAGGTGATAGTTTGCTTTGTGTATAATTTTAGCTGTTTGCAATTTCACTATGTCGTGGAATTTCAATATCTTTGATTCAATAAATAAAGAGTTTGTATGTTCTCTATATCCAACATGATGTATTATTCTAACTGATCTTTTTTGTAACACTGTTAGTGAATGAAGTGTAGTTTTGTAATTATTTTGTAAACCATTTTTTAAATTTGTTAATTTCTTCTGTTATTATTTGTATTGTCTTCTGTGTGTTCTCTCCTGAACAAAAGGCTGTTGTATCATCTGCAAATAATACTAACTTTAAATATCTTGTAACTTTACAAATGTCATTTATATAGAGATTGAATAGTTTAGGTCCTAGAATTGATCCCTGAGGTACACCACAGGAAATCATTAGCATGTATAGGATTGGTTTGATGTAGTGTTGTCCCGGTACCAAAATGTATTTAAGTACTTTTCGATACTTTTCTAAATAAAGGGGACCACACAAAGTTGCATTATTGGCTTTATTTGAACAAAAAATGTTAGGGTACATTAAACATATGTTTCTTAGTGCAAGTTTGTCCTTAAATGAAATAGTGAACATACTAGACAACTTGTCTTTTATTAGTAAGTAAGCAAACAAAGGCTCCTAATTTAGCTGCTGACATATGCAGTAACATGTCATGTGTCATATTCCATTTTATTATTTTCTCAAAATTATTAAGGACAAGTGGTAGAAAATGAATTATTAATGTATGAATAAATTACTTTTTCATTTACTGTTAATATCTGATTACTTTCCCTTTCAACGTGTTCTATCTACACTTCTGCTAAAATGTAATAGTCACTTATTCTTCTATTTGGATACTTTACATTAGTTTTTGGATGATTCCACAAATTTAAGTCATTGGTCATATTCAAAGTCCTCAGGTGTAAAGGGACATATTTCCTGAGTTTATAAACATAATATAAATTTAAAAAAATATATCGATGTAATCAAATGAGTATCGACTGAATACGCTCCTGTACTTGGTATCATTACAGTGGATGTCATGTGTAGATCCACATTACATTTTGTTGGCGTTCAGTTACGTTGTGTAGTGAAGCATGTTTAGCTATTCCCCGTCCTGCAAGGATGATAAATAAAATAAATGGGTTGTACTTGTATAGCGCTTTTCTACCTTCAAGGTACTCAAAGCGCTTTGACATTACTTCCACATTTACCCATTCACACACACATTCACACACTGATGGAGGGAGCTGCCATGCAAGGCGCCAACCAGCACCCATCAGGAGCAAGGGTGAAGTGTCTTGCTCAGGACACAACGGACGTGACGTAGTTGGTACTAGGTGGGATTTGAACCAGGGACCCTCGGGTTACGCACGGCCACTCTCCCACTGCGCCACGCCGTCCCATGATACTTGTAAGGAACTTAATTTATTTGTCGCCATGGAGGCCAGTATTAGTGATTTAGAAGTCGCTAAAACACTGCAGACTGCAGCTGGACTTTAGCCCGTGTCTTAAAGCACCTCTTCCTGAGGGCGTTTCAGTGTTATAACTTCACCATTATCTTTACCTTTTTAAGACAAAATGCATCAGTTCTCCATTTTTCTGTCTACACACTGTGTCTGCTTGTAAGTACTCTGTGATTGTGCGCTGCCGAACATGCTCCTCTGCTTTAAAACCAACAATGACACGGCGGACTTTGACTGGGGGGCAAAGCGTCAGATGCAGTGGTGTAAAGCATGTCGCCACTGGACTCTAGAGCAGTGGAGACGCGTTCTGTGGAGTGATGAATCACACTTTTCCATCTGGAAATCTGATGCACAAGTCTGGGTTTGGAGGTTGCCAGGAGAATGCTACATTTTGGACGAGTGCCGAGTGTGAAATTTGGTGGAGGAGGAATTAAGGTGTGGGGTTGTTTTTCAGGAGTTTGGCTTAGACCCTTATGTCCAGTGATAGGAACTTTGAATGCTCCAGGATACCAAAACATTTTGGACAACCTTGCAGGAACATTTTGGAGCGGGCCCCTTCCTCTTCCAACATGACTTTGCACAAAGCGAGGTCCATAAAGACATAAGAACTTGACTGGCCTGCACAGAGTCCTGACCTGAACAGCTTTAGAACAGAGACTGAGAGCTAGGCCTTCTCCACCAACATCAGTGTGTCACCTCACCAATGCGCTTTTGGAAGAATGGTGGAAAATTCCTATAAACACACTCCGCAACCTTGTGGACAGCCTTCTCAGAAGAGTTGAAGCTGTAATAGCTGCAAAAGGTGGACCCACATCATATTGAAGCCTTTGGGTTAGGAATGGTAGGGCACCTCAAGTTCATATGTGAGTCAAGGCAGGTGGCCAAATACTTTTGGCAACATAGTGTATGTTGGATTGTGTTTTTTTCATAAACAAAAGGTTAAAAATTCCAAAGTAGCCTCAGTGTTCTGGAATTCTCCGTTTGCACAACCTTGTGTACAAAGCAGTGTTTTCCACCGTCTTCACTTCCTGTGTGCGTCACGTCTTCATTGGCTGCTTCGGAACGGTTTTCAGATGTGTGAGTCACATGATTAAAGGTCCGCCGCGTCTGCCGTACCAGTTGGCGGCGGGTGATAGAGTCCAGATGGGACATCTCCGTATCTAAGCTCGAACAGGATGGGCGCACCTTCAATGTGTTGCCTCCGTGATAACGCCCCGGGCGCCGGGCCGCAGTGCGCATGGCACCCCCTGGTACCCTCGCAGCTGACTGAGGAGGGGAGGTCGTGACGGGTGATGGGTGCCTATCGAGCTGGCCGACATTCCTGGGAAGGCAGTCACACCATCTGCATGGATGCATCCCCACCCAGACAGGATAGTGAGTTATAGGCACGCACGCACGCACACACACACACACACACACACACACACACACACACACACACACACACACACACACACACACACGCACACACACAGTATCTATGAACACAAAGCAGGGGCCTCAGTGACAGCTGATTGAAATGGATGGAGCCTGTTACTCCCTTCTTTCCTGTCTCACACTTGATATTGTTGTGGTTGGACCTCAATTACTCATTCTCTTCTCACTGGAGGTTTGTTGTGTTCACGTGGGGGTCTTCTTTCTCTTTTGACCCTCCAACCCAGGGGTGGGCAACCCAAAACGTTGAAAGAGCCATATTGGACCAAAAATACAGAAAAACGAATCCGTCTGGAGCCGCAAAAAAATTAAAAGCCGTATGTATTAGATCAATCAATCAAAATTGACTTATATAGCCCTGAATCATGAGTGTCTCAAAGGGCTGCACAAGCCACAACGACATCCTCAGCTTAGATCAGATCTCCCGTCCAAAGGCAAAACCCAGTAACTCAATGTTGGTCAAAACTGAGCTGATAATGATTTTGGAGTTCCTAGGTGATATGCTTTACATTAGTGTATGCGATATTGTAATTTGTTCCGTAAGTAAGCTGTTCCGTAAGTAAGCATGTCAGGACCTAGCAACTACCACATAACCGCGTAGATACAACAGAAAAACCTAGTATCTCAAGGGACCAATCGGAGCTTCGTTGTCAGTCGCCTTATTGTCTTTAATGAGACATTTGCACGAATGGGGGCCGATGGGCAACCTGATTATGTGATATTATGGCACGAGGGGATATTTGGAAGATTGGCCCAGGACGGTGCAAGCACCTTCATTAAATGTATTGTTCTTAATTCTTCCCCTTGCATACTCTTTTGGGCAGATAACTGTGGAGGTCAAAATAAAAACTGGACGCTGTACACGGCTCTTGCCCAATGTGCAAACGCAGAATGGGGCCCACCCGAGATTGTGATAACATATCTGGAGAAAGGGCACACGTTGATGAGAGCAGATTCAATCCATGGCTCAATCGGCAAGAAAATGAAAGCTCAAGAAAACATCTATACGTTTGATGACTTTGCAGATCTTTGTAAGACAGCATCAAGATAGATTGGTTTTCCTTTGTTTTCTCAAAATCTGTTAGAAGTGAGTTACTAGATTTTGCCTTTGGACGGGAGAGACACAAGTCTTATAATGAAGCCAACACATGATGTGTCTATATTAGCTACAATAGCCTACTATCAAAATGACTATGTGTCACAGGCTGAAGCAAATCTTTGTTGACAGAAATGTTGAAATGGAATTGTGACAGTTCTACAGCCTTCATCATGTGGGTTGCAGTGATGATCCATGCAAGACACATTATAGCAGGTTTGACTGTGGTTTATTGTTTCAATAAATATGTTTTCTTGCCAGTCGGTCGCGCCAATTTCTAGCGTACCTGCTCTTCCTGCTCGTCGCGGCACGCCTTTCGGTGGCCGGTAGCTGCGTCTTCCGCGGGGGCTCATCTCGCTCTTGGTCGCTCTCGTCGTGTTCTGATGTTTCCTCGCCTACTTCTGCCGCAATTGTTCCTCCTTCTCCCCTTTCATACTGCAGCAGAAGATGCAGAGATTGAGAGCAGGTGTGTCGTTTACGAACCTGGCTTGGCTTGCTGCAGCGTCGCTCCAAGTGCGCCCCGCCTCTCCTCTCCTCTCTGCCGCATGCTCCGCCTCCTGGCCGCCATCTCGGGTAGGACCACTGTCTGTCCTATCCCGCTGTCGCCTCGTCGGCGCCATCTCTCCACAGTAATATTCTACACATTTTTACAAAATTACAAACCATTTGTAATTCACAGGCTACTCAGAAGGTGAGAAAACTAATGGAAATTACTGGCTTTTTAATGGCCAGAGGTATAGATGTGTGTGTCCAAGTTAAAGGAAACGGCAGGTTGTCTTCTTTTAATAAATTAATTACAATCTTTGCGAGCTGGGTAATGTTTGCTGTGGTCTGGAACAACGTGGCACACAAACTATCAGAAATGCAGCTGATATTACATGCAGGCAATGTGTCATGAGACATGCAAAACTAAATTATAAAAGTAAAGGACATTAAATGAGCTCAAATATAGCTACAAACGAGGCATAATGATGCAATATGTACATACAGCTAGCTTAAATAGCATGTTAGCGTGGATTAGCTCGCCGTCATGCACTGACCAAATATGCCTGCTTAGCACTCCACACAAGTCAATGACATCGACAAAGCGCACCTTTGTGAATTCAGGCACAGCTTAAAAGGTTTGGTGGACAAAATTAGGGAAAGAAGGAGTGGAAGGTTTTGACAAGTAAACAAACTGTTGCGTCACAGTCCACGCTATGGTGAGTTCAAGAACTGCCAAAAATAGAATGACAAAACAATGTTAACCAAATAGTCTCATCAGTGAAGCATACAAACAAACGTATTAAAAAAGTTCTAACAATTGGGAAGGTTTGTGTCATGTTTGTCCTCAAACCAAAAATATACTAAAACCCCAAAAATATTTTTCCCCCATCTTTTTCCATTCTCAATCCTTTAAAAAAAAAAAAAAAAAAAAAAAAATGCTCCAGGGAGCCACAGGGCGGCACTAATAAGCTGAATGCAGCTCGAGAGCCGCGGGTTGCTGACCCCCGGTCTAACCTTCTGCACATCGTCTTGTTCTATCTCCCTGCCTTTGTCATGATCCATGGTCGGGATCATGTTTTGTTTAGTTATGTTCTGTTAGTTTTGGACTCCTTTAGTTCCTATTTGTGCACCTCCTGAGTTTAGTCACCATGGTTACTTATGATTTCCACCTGCCTCTGTTGTTTGGGACACACGTGTGTCTAATTAATAGACTACTGTACTACTGAAGTCTGCTTTTGTTGATCACTCGTTCTGGCTTCATTGTTTGCGTCACACCTTTGCCGAGTGACTTTTGTTCCATGCTCTAGTCTGTGCTAAATTGTAGCCTTAGCTTCCGGTGCGATCGGCACCTTGTTCCGTCTGTTTGTTTTCTGTTTTGTACCTGTTTTGAGTTCATTTACGACTAAATTATGTCGTTACCTACAAGTCCTATACGGAGTTGTCCTCTTGCTTCCTGGGACAACAAACCCCGCATCACCAAGCGACCCGGTTGTGACAGGGAATGTTATTGTCATTGCATATAGGAACGCAGGGATATTCAACCTAATTGTTTTGGGGGCCACATTTCCAGAATTTAAGGACCAGTGGGGCGGACTTCTTCCTTCACTATTAGTCTTATCTAACCAGGCTCCTCTACAGTAGACATTTCATGTTTGTCTATTATTTAGCATGTTGCTGTTTGTGTCAATCAATAAATCTATCAAAGTTTACTTGTATATATCCCTTAATCACAAATGTCTCAAAGGGCTGCACAAGCCACAACATCAGGGCAAGAAATAACTTTACTATATGGTAACAATGAAAAACCATGGCAGGGTTTTAATTACTTTCTGCACAAAAGCTTGTCCAAAATGTAATTATCTCACCAGGTTTTTTAGCTGAACTCGCGGACCACTTGAGTAGCCCAAATGGTGAAAAAGAGAGGACCTAAAATGGACCCTTGGGGAACACCACTGGTATAACTAGAGAAATTAAATGACCACTGACTGCATCTGAAGTAAACAAGCTACGGCAAACACCTTAGTTACATAGATCACCTTACAAAAACAGGTTTAAAGTGTCAAAAGTGAGAGGACTTAAAAGGGTGCCTTGAGGAATGCATCAGTTATGTCAATCACAAGTCTGGAGCTCAATGGTCTGTTTGCTAGCAAGGTTAAAACGTCAATGTTTACAGTGGTCCATGTTCCTCTAGACCAGTGATTCTCAAACTGTGGTACGTGGGCTTCATCTAGTGGTACGTCAAAGAATAACTTGATTAAATCACAGTGTTTTATTTTCCTGTATTTGAACACAGTGTTAATATTCAAACTGTGTGTTATTTTAAAGTGGCCAAAAGTATTCAATACAATTGTCATATAAAACCTTTACATGGTTTTTAATGAATAGTTTCTTCCTGAGGTGATACTTGGTGAAAAACATTTGAGAACCACCGCTCTCTACACAACAGGAGCACTCTTGTGTTTATAGGAATTTGCTGCAAAAATGTTTGTCTCCCAAGTTTTGAACTGAGCTCAGGGGAAAGTTGTATTTCCATCACATGTTTTTACACTTGCACAATTCAACCTGTCAGAAAAGGAGTAGGAAGAGGCATAGCTGATTTAGTCCTCCAACTTTTCTGTGTCTCGGTACAGCAGTTAGTAGTGTGCCCACTTCCTGTGTTTAACTACTGTTTTTCTATGGTATAAAGCATGTGTAATAATAGGACAGGAGAGTATAGAGTTCATGTGTCCCACAATGGATGAATGATGTGGCTGCGGTGCAGATTTTGCATGAAATAACACAAGTAAAATGAAATTTAAAAAATGCAAAACTAAAAACGAGTAATGAATAATAACAACACCACTATTTCCACCTATGCACATATATTTTAACACTAAGTGACTGCACTATGTATGAATAATAAAACAAAAACACCCAGATCAAAAATATATACATTATAAAATATTGACATAACTGTGTTGTTAGTCTCCTTTCAAAATATTGATTGATTTAAAATAATACTAATAATAATAATAATAATAATAATAATATAATATAATGTACTGCAAAAACAGGAAAAAAACCCATTTCAACTTACTTGCAACTTACTTAAATGTTTTTCTTGTTCTGTTGGATGATTGTTTTGCTTACTTTAATGAGCAAAACAATCATATTTTAGTATATATAACTAAAGATAAGCATGCAGGTCTAATATACTAAGAAGAAATATCCAGTGTTTCAAAAACTATATATATACATATATATTTGTTGGTATACAATATTTATACTTGCTTACTTTTAATTTTAGCTTCTACAATGTAAAGATGACCCCATTTCCCCCTTTTATTTTAAAGAAAAAATTGTTTGAATTTGGCTTAAAACACTTTTTAAGTTGAATTCAAATACACTTTTTTAAATACAGTTGTACCTCAACTTACAAGCTTATCAATTGGTTCCGTGACTTAGCGCGTAACGCAAAACACTTGTATCTCAAATCAACGTCCCCCATTGAAATTAATAGCTTTCATTTAATTGGTCCTTGGCCCCCCAAAACACACACAATTTCTACATATAACATACCTTTTAAAAAGAATAAAAAACCTTTGGATGAGAAATAGTGTTTGAATCAACAATTTTGTAATACAGTCTGCAGAAAATGATGGAAAGCACAACTCTACATAGCAACTGACACTGTTGTCAGAGTTGGAATTGCCGCAAAGCACGTTTTAAGATATTCAACACTCTTACTCCCATCTGGCGGCTAAAGTGGATAGTGCAACGTTACCCTAATTCATCATGTTTCATGTGCCAGGTAAACTGCGACAAATGGGGCCATATGAATCCCCTTCCTTACTGCACTTGTAACTCAAATGTTTACTTGTGACAGCTCTTATTACAAAACTCTCTTAAGTTGAGGTACCATTGGCGATCCATCTATTCATGCATTATCTACCGCTTTGTCCCTTTCGGGGTCACGGGGGATGCTAGAGCCTATCTCAGCTGCATTTGGCCAGAAGGTGGCGTACACCCTGGACAAGTCGCCACCTCATCACAGGGCCAACACAGATAGACAAACAACATTCACACTCACATTCACACACCAGTGTTGCCAATCAACCTATCCCCAGGTGCATGTCTTTGGAAGTGTGAGGAAGCCGGGGTACCCAGAGGGAACCCACACAGTCACGGGGAGAACATGCAAACTCCACACATAAAGATCCCGAGCCCGGGATTGAACTCAGGACCATCGTATTGTGATGCACATGCACTAACCCCTGTGTCACCATGCTGCTCATATATAATGTATAAATGAATAATAATTTTGTAATGCGGTCTGCTGAAAATGATGGAAAGCACCACTGTACATAACAACTGACACTGTAGTCCAAGTTGGAGTTGCCACAAAACACATTTTAAGACATTCAACACTCTACTGCCATCTGACTGGCTAAAGTGGACGAAGTAAACCCCTCAATGTGTCATGTTTCATGTGTCAGGTAAACTGCGACGAACGGGGCCATATAAATCCCCTTTCCTACTGCTCTTATTTCACAACACTCTTAAGTCGAGGTACCATTGGAGATCACTTTTTCAATATTAGTGAAATAGCAACTGGTAGCAAGTTGCTATACAAGAAAAGCTGTTTCATTGATCTCGTGCGTGTGAGTGACAAAAAGAAAAGCTCTGGGGAGCAGTTGTTGGCCGCCACCTGTTGCTTCGCATGCTTGGATCAACATTTACAGAGTTCGATTTACTGATGCATATGGTTCTTGTTGAGAGTATGATCATTCTTTATCATAAACAAACACGGAGTAGTGAGAGCTTTATAGCTGCTGAGGGAACTCAAACCTGCGGCCTGTCAATCACATTCTTAGCCCGCTCATGGCTGCTCCATGTGCTTGTTTGGCGAGAGTATTTTAAGGCCTCCTGCTGAGACTGTGTGGTCGCATGATTCAAAACGTTTAGAATATGCACTGCAGTCTATAGGAACACACATATGGCCGCCGAGGAACCCGTGTTGTGTTGAGCTGGAACCCGTTAAACATCTATGCAGTTTTTGGCAATCCTGAGGGACTCGCGCAGGGTAGAGGAGGGGATATATGCACCATTGACGCAGACCCCCTGCTCGGGGAGGAAACACCACTCTGAGCTAATTGTGGGAACGGGGCATATAGTGAAGCGATTGTTAGCGGGTGATTACATGTAGTGTAAGGACATTTTATCATTGCTTACAGACATTCCAAACAAACAGTCTCGGCCGCCCCCCTTTTTCCTGTTCAATTCTTTACCGCGACAGGAACAAATGCTTGGGTGCATTTACCGCCTGTTACAGCAGCAGCTCTGGTCAGGCTAGACCGGGGATCGGCAACCCAGAATGTTGCAGGCGTCATGTAAAGCCTTATGTAAGTGTTATAATGAAGACAACACATGACGTAAGTGTCTATATTAGCTATAATAGCCTACTATCAAAATGACTTTAAAAGCCTTATATAAGTGTTATAATGAAGGCAACACATGACACAAGTGTCTATATTAGCTATAATGTACTATCAAAATGAAATTAAAAGCCTTATATAAGTTTTATAATGAAGACAACACATGACATAAATGTTTATATTAGCTAAATAGCCTACTATCAAAATGACTTTAAAAGCCTTATATAAGTGTTATAATGAAGACAACACATGAAGTAAGTGTCTATATTAGCTATAATAGACTACTATCAAAATTACTTTAAAAGCCTTATATAAGTGTTATAATGAAGGCAACACATAAGGTAATTGTCTATATTAGCTATAATAGCCTACTATCGAAATTACTTTAAACGCCGTGTATATATTTTATAATGAAGGCAACACATTACGTAAGTGCCGATATTAGCTATAATAGTCTACTATCGAAATGACTTTAAAAGCCATGTATAAGTGTTATAATGAAGACAACACATGACATAAATGTTTATATTAGCTAAATAGCCTACTATCAAAATGACTTTAAAAGCCTTATATAAGTGTTATAATGAAGACAACACATGACCTAAGTGTCTATATTAGCTATAATAGACAACTATCAAAATTACTTTAAAAGCCTTATATAAGTGTTATAATGAAGGCAACACATCAGGTAAGTGTCTATATTAGCTATAATAGCCTACTATCAAAATTACTTTAAAAGCCGTGTATATATTTTATAATGAAGGCAACACATGACGTAAGTGGCGATATTAGCTATAATAGCCTACTATCGAAATGACTTTAAAAGCCATGTATAAGTGTTATAATGAAGACAACACATGACATAAGTGTCTACACTAGCTATAAAAGCCTACTATCAAAATGACTTTAAAAGCCTTATGTAAGTGTTATAATGAAGACAACATATGATGTAAGTGTCTATATTAGCTACCATAGCCTACTATCAAAATTACTTTAAAAGCTTTATATAAGTGTTATAATGAAGACAACACATGACGTAAGTGTCTATATTAGCTAAAATAGCTTCCTATCAAAATGACTTTAAAAGTCGTGTATAAGTGTAATAATGAAGGCAACACATGACGTAAGTGTCTATATTAGCTAAAATAGCCTACTATCAAAATGACTTTAAAAGCCTTATATAACTGTTATAATGAAGACAACACATGAAGCAAGTGTTTATATTAGCTATAATAGCCTACTTTCAAAAAACCTTTAAAAGCCTTATACCTTTGTTGACAGAAATGTTGAAATCTAATATTTATTCTACACATGTAACTGTTGAGTCACAGTCCACACTACGGTGAGTTCAGGAACCGCCGAAATGAGTAGGACAAAACAATGTTCACCAAATACTCTCATCAATGTAGCATACACACAAGTATATTAAACAGTGGGTGTCAGAGTTTGTTGTTGACGAACCCCAAGATGCAGGGACGGAGGCAGGCATTGAACAAGAAAACATGATTTAATAAAAATACTAAGACAAAAACAAGCAAAGGTTTCAAACCAAAAGCGCGCACGTGGGTGGGTGGATAAAAAACAAAAGGCCTTGCGTGGAAGCTTAAAGGTATCTAGAAGGAAACAGAAAAACTGGAAACAACTAATGGCTAATGAAAAAACAAAAAGCTAGGAGAAAAAAAACTACAAATAGCTAACAGGAACAGCTTACCGCTACGACGACAAGGACAAATAGTAGCATGACAGGTAGAAGCTGTAATGATGACATCGACACGACAGGTAGCAACGGCAAAAGAGCGACAATAATCCAGCACTGACTGGAGGAAAAAGCAGGTAATATAGGAGCGTGCTGATTGACCACAGGTGTAGCCAGGTGCCAATCAGCCGCAGCTGAGGGAAAACAGCACACAGGGAGACAAACAGGAAGCTAAACCAAAATAAGAGTGCTGACAGGAACTAAGAACAGGAAATACTAAACACACAAAGGAAAAACTAAAACACAAACTTCTTTCTAACAATTTGAAAGGTTTGTGTCATGTTTGTCCTCAAACAAAAAACATACTAAAACAAAAAGATTATTTTCCCCCATCTTTTTCCATTTTCCATCATTTTTTAAAAATGCTCGAGGAAGCCACTAGAGCGGCACAATCTTTGCAAGCTGGTTAACGTTTGCTGGTGTCTATAAAGGCAAACAACTATTAATATTATATACAGATAATTGTGTCATGAGACATGCAAAACTAAATTATATACAAAAAGGAATTAAATAAAGGACATTAAATGAGCTCAAATATACCGACAAACAAGCCATAATGATGCAGCGAGCCGAAATAGCATGTTTGCATTGATTGGCTTGCACTCATGCACTGACCAAATATGCCTGATCAGCACACCACACAAATCAATAACATCAACAAAGCTCACCTTTGTGCATTCACGCACAGCACAAAACAATTGGTGGACAAAATGACATAAAGTATTGGCACAAAACACGTCTTTCTATGGCAGCGTTGCAGAAAGTTGTACGTGTAAACAAAGTACGAGTGAGTTCAAGGACCACCAAAATCAGCAGGACAAAACGGCGCTCACCAAATACTCTCATCAGTGAAGTATGTTTAATATAAAAAAAGTGGGATTTCTAACAATAAGAAAAGTTGGTGTCATGTTTGTCCTCCAACAGAAACCATATGACTACAAAAAATATATTTTCCATTTGCATACATTTTTGAAAAAGCTCCAGGGAGCTACTAGTTTGGCGCTAATGAGCCGCTGACCCCCGGACTCACTTATTTCAAGCATTCACAGCATTGACAAGAGAGAGTGTTCAGTAAGAGAGCGAAGTGTTGTTTTTTCCCCCCACTTTCCATTGAGAAGAAGTCAAGTCAGGCCGACTTTTTTTTTTTCAGTGGAAAAGTTAGGTCTAGTCCGTAATTTTCCGTAATCCTTGATTTGGATGCGGCGCTGAAGCTTTCAGTTGTGGTGGCGAGGATGTTGAACATGGCGGCATGGAACTCGGGTTATTGAGGGGAAATGATGAGGTTGAGCTTTATGGTGCAGACCTTGATGACAGACACAAGGATAAATACATGTCTTCATGCAGCTGCTACATCCATAAAGGGAGGCTCCTTTTCTTTAACTCTAAGTCAGCCTGCAAGTGGAAAGCTAATAAATGGAAATCGGCCAATGGATGGGCTTAAACCAGGGGTATCCAAACTTTTTTTCACCGTGGGCCGCACACGGAAAAATAAAAGCAATGCAGGGGCCATTTTAATATTTTTTATTTTCAAACCATTACAAAATATATGTGTTTTGTTTTTTTTTTGTTTGTTTTTTTTACCTTTAGGGCTCCCGGGGACCATAGAGGGTAATAAGTGAAATTTTATTATTTATTTTTTATTTAACGCTTACAGTAAATCCACTTCAGGTTGATAAAGTAAAACAACAACAACAACAAAAAAAGCCTTTTCTGTCAAAGACAACTAATTTGAATTTTTTTTTTTTTATAGTAAAACAAATGCAGTATTTAGTAATTAGAGCCCTAAAATATCAATAATGCAAGACACCATTTATTTTAATTCATTATCACTTTTGAGTAATCACAAAGAAAAGATAAATACAGTGATACATTTTATTATTATAATTTTTTTTTTCAACACAAGTTACTGGATCAGCTTCTGTCCATTTTACGTTTGAACTATTATTTTGTTTGTTTTATGCTCTTTTGTCAAATAAAATATTGATGTATTTATATGGCAACCACACAATATGTGCAATATTGTCCCCATTAAACATTTTAAAGTGAAATATTTGAAGTAATTGGAGCCTTGAATAGGTCAATAATTCTTTATAATACTGATTTTTGTTTTGTTTTGAGTATGGCAATAAAAGAAAAAAAAAGGTAGACAAAGAAAAAAAAGCCTGCATGGCAGCTTTGTGTCAACATTGCAACTTTGCTAGTTAGATTTCTCCTCATTCCACTTTTTTTTAAATGTTTTTTTAATTTATTTTCGCAATAGCATTTCCAGAATGTGTGGTATGCCGGAAAACAATTAGCTGCGGGCCGAAAATTGGCTGCACTTTGGACACCCCTGGCTTAAACCCACAAAATGCCAATGAACAGAACTGCTTGAGTTGTTCAACTGCTTGTTGCTAGGCAGAGTTCACGGGGCTCCAACATAACTGCCCTGTAGGTCAATGATATATGCCAGTCAAACGCATTAGTTTGATTAATTGATGAATATGTCACGGTTAAGTGTACGAGTGCATAGTATAGTGAATGTAAAAATACAACAAAATAAAATAAATTAAGTTAATTAGATAACATCCTGTAAGCGTGTTATATTTTTTGTTTTAAAAATGTAAAAAAAAAAAAAAAAAAGGATTATGATGCGAGTGTATCAATTCATTGTAATTCTTTAGGTGAAAATATCACAATCTTTACTTTTTATTATTTATTCTATTTTGATTTGCATTGTATGTTTTAGTCTTACAGTATAATATTGATATTATACTTACTCTCAGAAAATCCACAACACACTAACTGTAAAATAGTGAAGTTAATTTTCTGTAGTGACTTAAAGTGCTTTACATGGTTAAGCCCAATATCTAAGTTACATTTGAACCAGTGTGGGTGGCACTGGGAGCAGTAGGGTAAAGTATCTTGCCCAAGGACACAACGGCAGTGACTAGGATGGTGGAAGCCGGGATTGAACCGGGAACCCTTAAGTTGCTGGCACGGCCACGCCGCCTGTAACACCTGAAACCGGCAGTTGCTGTCCTTCTGGAGGAATTCTGTTCTATTTTCACCCTATATCATTATTAAATAATTGTAAAATAAATAATATTCAAACAAAGCTAATAAAGTTGGTATTTTCAGTCAATGTAATTTGTAGTTTTTTTTCCTCCTAATAATATTAAAACCCTATTTTTTTTAATAAAATGTAATATATTTTCCATCCATCCATCCATTTCCTACCGCTTGTCCCGTTTGGAGTCGCGGGGGGTCGCTGGCGCCTATCTCAGCTGCATTCGAGCGGTAGGGAATACAACTTTATTGTGGTAGAATTAGGACTTAATTCCCGTAATATTGCAACTTTTTGAACACAAAATTAAAATATAAAGGTTAATTCCCATAGTATCTTGTTGTTGTGTTTTTAGGTGTTCAGTGTGGCGAGATTACTCATTACTAAAACATTGTAAAAATGATAATGATTCATTTTATTAATGGCCGCTACCTTTTTTGAGCACCGTACAATTCAGGAAAACATTTTTTTTTAATAAGTTTTACATTTAAAATGTCTATCAGCAGTAGAAGCAAGGCAACAGACCATACATTTTTGATCGGTAAATTGAAATGTTACGGTTTTAGTTCTATGGCTATCTCTTGGTTTGAGAGTAACTTATCTTCCAGAACTCAACGTGTATATTTAAATGGAATGCTATCAAACACCTATTGTTTAAGCTATGATGTGCCGAAAGGCAGGTTTTTGGGACCACTTCTATTTTAATTTTCTTTACAAAAGATCTTCCGCTTGTGACTCAAACATCCAGTTTGGTACTGTATGCTGATAACACCACATTATATCATTCTGCATCTTCAATAGGGGAACTTCAGTTTGTCCTCTCAAAGGACTTAGATGCTGTTATTGAGTGGGTGATAAGTAATAGACTTGTTCTAAACATTTTAAAAACAAAAAGTATTGTCTTTGGTTCACGACATAGTCTGGCAAAAAAATCCTATACTTAATTTACAGATTTTAGGACAATTAATCAAACAAGAGGATAAAGTTAGACTTTTGGGCGTTACACTTAAGTAATGCACTTTCTTGGTCCGAATATATCAATCAAATTGCCGCTAAGATGGGTGGAAGTATCGCTGTTGTTAGGAAATGTGCTATGTATGTAACACCTGCAATTAATAGTTTAGTCTTTATTTGAAGGGGCAATGCACAGAAACAATAAGCTCAAAGACAGACATGTTTTGTACCAGATTATAGCTAAATAGCTCATTTCCATCTGCAGTCCCTGGCTACATAAATCAAAGGGATACAAAAATCATGCAATAAAATTATGACAATAAAAACATACTATAGCATGTAATCAAATTAGGAAAAGTTTAAAATTTGCAGACAGGTAGTACAAACATTGGCGTTGTGTCATCTGGATTCTTGTTCAGTTATTTAGGCTTGAGCTTACAAAATTACAAACATGTAAAGAATTTTTATCATTTTTTCAATCAAAAATGAACACCATCCACTCTGAACTGGCCGCCTCCTCTCCCACCTTCTCCCCTGATCATGCCCCCTCTTTACTCTCCAACCACCCACTCACTTTCTTCTCTGAAATCACCACAACTGACCTATCCTCCATAATTTCTGGTATGAAAGCCTCCACCTGCATTCTTGTCCCAATCCCATCCACTTTATTCATAGCCTGCCTCCCCTCACTCTCACCTCTCATCACCACTATAATTAACTCCTCCCTATCTACTGGCTCTGTCCCTCCTGCCCCCAAGCTGGCTGCCATCACCCCATTCTCAAGAAACCCGGTCTCGACCCCAACTCCCCCAACAACTACAGGCCCATCTCCAACCTACCCTTCCTCTCTAAAATTCTTGAACGTGCAGTTGCCTCCCAAATAAAATCCCACCTTCACCACAATAACCTATACGAAAGTTCCAATCCGGCTTCCGCTCACTCCACAGCAGAGAAACTGCCCTACTCAAGGTCACCAACGGCATCCTCCTCTCTGCCGATTCTGGTTCCCTCTCCATCCTCATTCTCCTCGACCTCAGTGCTGCCTTCGACACCATCAACCACTCCATCCTCCTATCACGCCTCCACTTCTCCCTTGGTTTATCCGGCACTGCCCTCTCCTGGATGAAATCCTACCTCTCTGACCGTCAGCAATTCATTTCAACCAACAACTGCAGCTCCTCCACTGCCCCAGTCACCCACGGCGTCCCCCAGAGCTCAGTACTTGGCCCCCTACCCTTCACTATCTACCTCCTATCCCTCGGTCAGATCCTCCGCCACTACGGCTTTCAGTTTCACTGCTACTTCTTGAACAGGTGCGGTAGAAAAAAGGATGGATGGATTCAAATGCATGAGCATTTTTATATTTTTAACGTTATTTTTACACTGTAATTACAAGTGGAATTATTCATTACTTATTGCGTTAAGTAGTGTCAGCTCAGATTTATCCGAGAGCCAGATGCAGTCATCAAAAGAGCCACATCTGGCTAACGAGCCATATGTTCCCTACCCCTGCTCTACGGCATCACCTCCAAAACCCTCAATAAACTGCAATATGTCCAGAACTCCGCTACCCGCCTGCTCACCGGAACCCGCTCCAGAGAGCACATCACACCTGTCCTTCATGACCTCCACTGGCTGCCTGTCAAATACAGAATCACCTTTGAAATACTCCTCACCACCTACAAGGCACTCCATAACCTGGCTACACCCTACCTCTCTGACTTCCTCCAGCCACATGTCCCGTCCCGTTCCCTCAGGTCTAGTGATGCCGGCCTCCTGGAGGTCCCCAAGTCTAGGCGCCGAACCTGGGGCGACCTGGCCTTCTCCGTGGTTGCCCCCTCTCTCTGGAACGCTCTCCCCAGGCACATCAGAGATGCCCCCTCTCTCCCTACCTTCACAACCACCCTAAAACTCACCTCTTCACACTAACCTTTCCAAACTGACCCTGCCCTTAGTGTTTCTTCATTCTTTTTCCTTTTTTTACTTTTCTTGCTTGCTTATCTTAGTTTTCTTTTCTGATAAAGTTGTTTTTATCCTCCCTCCTCCCCCCACACACACACATGTAAAGCGACTTTGGGTATTTAGAAAAGCGCTATATAAATCCCAGGTATTATTATTATTATTATTAAACAGCTCAAAATGGGGCAGCTAGACTGTTCTTATTGATCGAGTGTGGACAGTATGCATTCTTGTCTCAAATGGCTGAAGGTTATTCATAGATTATCCAGCAGTCTATTGTTACTTATTCGAAACATTATTCATAACAAGTACCCTAGAGCTCTTTTTAAGCAGATTAGTTATAATGCGGACGTTCACTACTACAGTACCAGAGCTTCAACTCAAGGTCTACTTGCATTACCACCACCAATAATTAATTCAATGAAAAGTACTGATGTGTACAGAGGCATTTCTATATGGAATACTCTTCATTTGGACTATCCATCCATCCATTTTCTAACGCTTATTCCCTTTGGGGTCGCGGGGGGCGCTGGTGCCTATCTCAGCTACAATCGAGCGGAAGGCGGTGTACACCCTGGACAAGTCGCCACCTCATAGCAGATATTAGGACTATTCCCAGTAAAAAAAAAAAAAAATTTTAGGAAACATGTGAAATCACTTTTTAGACTTAAAGAGTCTTTTCTTTTTCTTTTCCCTTGTCCTTGCTTTTGTTGTAACTGGATCCGTGTATGTTCTGTAACTGTATCTGTGTACTGTTATTTTATTTTATTATTTAGAGAATATTCTTTTTCCTTCATTTATTGTAACTGGATCTGCATATGTTCTGTAACTGTATCTGTGTACTGTTATTTAATTTTAATTATTTTGAGAATTTTCTTTTTCTTTTCCTGTTTCCTTTCTTTTATTTGTAACTGGATTTGTGTATGTTTTGTAACTGGATCTGGGTATTATTATTTTACTTTAACTTTAGAAAAGGATCCCAGGAAGACTAGCCTGGCGTTTGTGCGTCAGCTAATGGGGATCCTCAGTAAACAATAAACAATAAACAATAAACAATCTACTGAAAACATACCAGAAAATTCCTGAAAAAAAGTTAATTTGATTAACCCTGAAATGGCAGACTCTGCTCTCCGTCTCTCCAAAGCTTGAATCATCCAGTTGTCCTTTGAACAATTCCACATGTTTAACAAGGCTTCCCGCATTCTCCTCACTCATCAACTCGGGCAGTGGCAGCCCCATCCTGCAGGAAATGAGGCAGAGGATGTGGCCTGTAAAGACGCATGTGGCCGTAAAGACAGGATGGAGGGATTGCTCGAGGATGAAGCCTTTATGAGGTCACGAGGTGCGGTGGCAGCATTTGTGGCTTGGAGGACAAGTGCAGTGACAGAGTGACATCACTCCACTATCTCATCATTCGCACCTTTAATTTATTTCACATTGACGCTGTTTGTCGTCAGCACTCATGCAGTTTGTGCACTGAGAGGCTCGACTTTGGTGTGTGAGCGCAGGCCCACGAGCAAGAAGCGGTCAGCCGTGATGGCGGCCTGGTGCAACAATGACTACATTCACATAGGAGGCTCAAGTCGTCCATGAGTGTAGAAAGACGAGAAGATTGGTATGTAAGGTCTGGGAGCGACACCACTCGGGTTACCTAAAGATTTACCGGGGCCCACATTGGGTTGCTTGACTTGTGACCTCTGTAATTAGCCGTGATGTGTTTTTCCCGCGATACAACGACATTGGTGTTGTGAGTCCTACTTTTAGGGGCCACTTTGGGAACATATGAAACAAGTATAAACAATGATACGGTTTTATTGTGTGACTCACACTTGGACAACTGCAGTCAATACAGGAAATTGAGAGTCTTGCTCAAAAATGATAAAGTTACATTCTTTCTAGCAGATGCGGTTTCAAAAGGTTTGGCCAATTAGAGGTAGTCAGTGGTGGGGGGCACCCCCACTTACTTTCCTTATCTGATTTGTAGTCATTTCTCTTTTTGTTGTGTTATGGATTGCACTGATTGCAAATGGTAATTATATACAGTAAGTATTGTATTTCAAAATATATAAAACCAGAGATTTCTTTAGAAAACAAATGTCCATATCCATGTATCATCCACCCACCCACCCATCCCTCTTGCATCCATGTATTGATCCGTTATCATTCACCCACCCATCCATGCATTCACCCACCCACCCATGCATCTATCCATCCATGCATTTATCCATCCATCCATGCATCCATCCATCCTTCCATGTATCCATTTATCCATTGATCTATCCACCCACTGAAGCAACCATTTAACAATCCATGCATCCATCCATCCATCCACAATTTAATTCATCCATTCATCATCCATCCATTCATTTACACAACAAACTACGTATCCCTCCACCTATGCATCTATCTACCCACCATCATCATCATCCATTCATCCATCCACCCACCCAACTATGTATCCATTTACCTAGCCATCCATCCAACCATTAATCCATCAATCTGTTCATTCATGCATCCATACATCCACCCATCTATCTATCCAGCCATCATCCATCCACCATATGCATCTATCGACACATCATCATCCATTCATCCATCCACCCACCCAACTAAGTATCCATTCATCTAGCCATCCATCCATCCATTCATCCATGCATCCATCTATTCATTCACCTATCCACCCACCAATCTATCATCCAAACAACCATTTATCAATCCATGCATCCACCCATCCACAATTTAATGAATCCATCTTTCATCCATCCATTCATTTACCAAACCACCTATGTGTCCATCCACCCATCCATGCATCTATGTACTCATCATCATCATCATCATCATCATCATCATCATCATCATCATCATCATCATCATCCATCCACCCACCCAACTATGTATCCATTCACCTAGCATCCAGCAACCCATCCATTCATCCGTCCATCCATCCATCCATCCATGCATCTATCTACCCAGCATCATAATCATCTATTCATCATCCATCCACCCATCCAACTATGTATCCATTCACCTAGTATCCACCCATTCATCATCCATCAATTCATTTACACAACAAACTAACTACGTATCCATCATCCATCTATTCATTCATGCATCTATCTACCCATCATCATCATCATCATCATCATCAGCCATGTATCATCCATCCACCCACCCAACCATGTATCCATTCCCCTAGCAACCATCTATTCATCCATGCATCCACCCATCCATCCATCTATTTACCCATCATCATTCATTAATTCATACATCCATCCATCCATGCATTTATCTACCCATCATCATCATCATCATCATCATCATCATCATCATCATCATCATCGTCATCAACATCATCATCAACATCCATTCATCCATCCAACCCAACTATGTATCCATTCAACTAACCATCCACCCACCCATCCATCCATTCATCCATCTATTCATCCATGCATTCATACATCCACCCATCATATTCATCATCATCATCCATTGATACATGCATCCATCTACCTATCATCATCCATACATCTATTCATCCACCCACCCAACTATGTATCCACTCACCTAGCCATCCACTTACACATCCATTCATCCATTCATCTGTTCATCCATGCATCCATACATCCATCCATCCATGCATCTACAGTTTGTATCTACTCATCATCATCCATTCATCCATTCATCCACCCACCCAACTATGTATCCATTCACCGAGCCATCCACCTACCCATCCATTTATCCATCCATCCATTTATTCATCCACACATCCATCCACCCATGCAGTCATGCAACCATTCACCCACCCATCCAACCATATAGTCATTCATGCATCCACCTATCCATCCACCCATGCACCTATTAACCCTCTCACCCATCCATTCATGCACGCATCCCTCAATCATCCATCCATCAGTCCCACAACATACATGTGACCTGTGTCTGTATGTTCCCTTGTAGGTCCCACCGCCCTCCCAACAGACCGTGACATTTTTGCAACTGACTCAGTAGCAGACATCACCTCGCAGGCCACGGAAGGCAGCAAGGATCTTGAAGTGGTCACCGGTCCCCCTACGACTGAGCCGCCAACGGCCGCAGAACAAGTGGCGACAGACATCGTGACCGAGGCCCCTTCACCTCAGGTTACAACCAATGGCAGGGAGGGGCCTACCTTGGAGACCGAAACCCCTGCTCCCGCTGCAACTGCAGAACCTGAGCCCCTTACCACTGAGCCCCCTGCTGTGCAGACCGATGTGCCAACTGAGCCTGCCGTGGTCAGCCCTCAGTGGACGGAAACCAGCCAGGCCAACACGGCCGATGAAGTGCTTGTAGAAGACGACGCAGCAGGTGAGGAATAAACTGATACAAACATATCAATTATTTGATATGCTAATACTTTACTTCCCTGTCCTGTAGAAGGCCTGAGCTCTGGTCAGGTGGTCGGCATCGTGATTGGTGCCTTGTTGGCCGTAGTCATTGTCGGCGCCGTGGTGGTTGCTGTTGTGAGGAGGATGGGAAAATATTCGTGAGTACTTTGCCTCAATTTAAAATTATGTCCGGCAAGTAATAAACATAAGTTTTTATTCTTTTTGAACATTGTCAACAAAAATCTAATGATTATGCAGACCTGCAAAAAACACTGCAATGTGCATGCCAGACCAATAGTTGGTGATGTAACTTTGTACAGACATACGCCCACATTTCAAACAACAATTTCAACCATTTTTAAGTCTCCGACATTCAGTTGGTGCCATTTTATTTTTTTATCCAGATGTAAGTTAATTACCGTATTTCCTTGAATTGCCGCCGGGGCGCTAATTAAAATAAAACTTCTTCTCACTCCTGCGCTTACCAAAGGCATGCGGTAAAAGTAAGCATGCCCTAATTATTTTAAAACCTCTTCTCACTCCGGCACTTACCAAAGGTATGCAGTAAAAATTTGAGTGTGATGTAGGCTTGGACATTAAATCCTACTGAATAGCTCTTAATCTTCTTCCCTTTATGCGATTTCAAATTACCGGTATTGAAATCAGCCTCCTCCATTTTGAAAATGATGACAGGGGAAGTGTCACTCGTGATGTCACGAGTTTGACCAGGCGGTAATACTAAGCATGCGCTAATTATTTTGGAAAGCGAGTTTGACCCGGCAGTAATACAAGGCAGCCGCATACTATATGCCCTGCGGAAATTCAAGGAAATACGGTATATCCCGTATAAATCACCACAGTGAACAGAATTTCTAGGCTTGGTTCAAAATGTAACAACAAAAAAATCTGATATTTTCTAGACTGAATTTGGTCCATACCAACAAGCTGCTATACAACGTTGTCTCGTCTAAAGAGTCAGTTCAGCTAGCCTGTCTGAACTTTGAGAGAGGTTGGGTGTGTTCAAGTGATAGACGGGGGGAAAAAGCTCTGACTTGCTTGGGCAGAAGTCGTCCGGTGCCAGCTGTTTTTTTGCACGGAGACCTTGAATATTAGACATCCGGCTGTGGCCCGGTACACTCAGACCTCTGTACTGAAATATACAAAACACTAAAATTAGCTCATGGCTCGAAAACATTTTCCAGCATCTGCAATTGTGTAAACAATCCAATATTTGAAAAGAGCCCAAACAACTTTATTGGCACCTGTGTAAACAGAACGCTACCTGTGATGTCATTTCACACACGGTTGGAGAACAGCGGCGTTCAAAAAAAAAAAAAGATCTGTGGTTTTTGCTCCTGAGTCATCCTTTGATGAAACCCAACCTTTGAGATGTCTTGGACCTGAAGGAGCGAATTTGATGATCTCACTTTCCCAGAAGGGCTTAGATCATCATTTCTGCTCAAATATTTTAACTTTCCTCATGAGAGTGACTACACCATCGCCTGATACAAAACACTAGTGTGCTGCGTTGATGATGTCTGAATGTTTGTGTGTGTGTGTCACAGGTCTGCCAGGAACAGAATGCCAGTGAAAAAAGACAATGTAACAGTTTCTGTCATTTTCCCTATTCCATCAATTCGGCTCGTCATTGACAGCATAACCACACCCTTCCCAATAATGTGCAGAACATTAATTCAGTCTGACAATTTATTACATTTGGAAATTATGTTACTGTATAAAAACAATCCTGAACAAAGCACCAAAGCCGTTTTCTACAAATTAAAGTGCTTGTTTGTACAAGTGCTTGAATTGACCCCCAGTTTGTCTTGAACGGCACCAAACAATGGGAGAGCTTATGGTGCAACACAAAGGCGCCAAACAACATCAAGTGGCTTTTTCATCTTAGGGATGAATTATAACTTTTCCTGCAATTGTTGGTCTATTTCTGCCATGTGTAAACAACATTATGTCTTTGGCTTCAAAAGTGGCAAGTTTTCGGGTTTTGACAATACGCATAACATGTCTGTTATTATACAATGGTACCTCGGTAGTAATTCATTGCAAAGTGTCCGATAAAAACTGAATGGGGCGGACATCCAAGCAATTTTTACCATAAGTTATGGCGTAAATTAAATTGATCCTAAATACCCAAAATTATGAACACAAAACACATTTTATGGCAAACAGATGAGATTTACATGCATAAAACGAAAAATATAAAGGAAAGATGAACATTTAGCATCATTTCCACTTTGATGAAGACGCTTGTTGGCGAAGATGGCGATGAGTGGAAAAGCAGGATGGGACTTGGATGCCTTCTTCGTACTTCACTACAAGTTATTTCTTAAACTCAATGTTGTTGTTTTTACCTTGTCCATCAAAGTGCTTTGTTTGGTAATTTTGCAGTCAAACTCAATACAAATACTTCGGGACACTTTGTTTGGGCGCTCGATTCAGGGGAATGATACTCGGGCAAACACACTGGTTCGTTGTACGCACTGATTGACCGCATCAAAAATCGAGAGTATATGAAAACTGAATCATGTGAAAAGTGGAGCGTACAAAAGCTGTGGTACCACTGTGAAATTATTGATTTCTAATTTCCATGTTTCCTTATAACAAGAATACCAAATTGACCTGAATATAAGACAACCCTGAATAAAAAGACAACCCCTCTTTTTTAAGACCACACCCCTGTGATGGGTGCATTTGTCCAGGTCGATGGTTTGTGTAAGTGACGGCAAGAAAAGCTGTGATTTTCAGAAGGAAAATTCATTTTGTGCCACCTGTTAGCTTGCATCTCCAAATCTCTATATAAACACGGAATACAAGATTAATTTTTTGGGGGAGAATTTAAACTAAGCCTAAAATACTTTGGGGTGTCCAGATCCAATATTGTTTTCGGATATCGGTCCGATGTCAGCAAAAAAAACCAAGAATCAGATGATATCATGTCAAATTTTCCATACACGCCCTGATACGTACAAGCAGTCCTGCAAAGCGTTTACTCGTCCCAAAATGGACAGACACTGAATATCAATGCACACAATAGCACACAAGCCAGCCATACGTAATTGAACAATATAGCAGTCTAAAACCCCACGTGTCAATATAAAGTGTATAACATATATATATATATATATATATATATATATATATATATATATATATATATATATATATATATATATATATTGTGTGTGTGTGTATATATATAGTATCATATTGAGACTTATTATATAAGTATCAATAGTTGCATATTACCTACACATACAAAGTCTCTGAGGCAGAAGCGTATTGGAAAGTATTTGGTAACAGACGTGTCCGCATTATTCATGTTACTGCATCATGAGCTTGACCTGATAGATTATTGTCGCCACAAGTTGTTGCAAAAAAAAAAAATAATAATACCACTCCACTTCAACTTCAAGATAGCATAAGTCCATTCCAGCCAGTTGATAGTAAATAGGTCTTTTTCATACTTACCGTATTGTAATACACTTAAACCAACCAGTAACTTCAACCAACCAACCACTGTTATCCGCATGACTAATATCACTTGATCAAACCTTTTCTAACATCCCATACGACAAAACAAATAACGTATGTATGATTCCTGCGGAAATAGTACTGGATGCGAAAAAAAACTAAAAACTGGTGAAATTATCTGTACATGCAGCTAGTTAATTTTATTTGATAGCACATCCTAAATTAACATTTTTATATCTTGAAATTAGCAGGACTTTCAAGCTAGCAATCAGTATTTAATTCTGAAAACTAGCATTATTCAATTTGCAAGTCTTAAATTAAGCATCCTCAGGGGGTTGCAGAATCTTTAAACAAAGATTATCTATGTGGAAAAAACCAAAATATCGTATTTGAATAATTTTTTTCTCAAATTCAACATACTTAAACTCGAATAGACACAATATAATTATACATAATAACATTAGGATTAGGATGTAAAGCCATTGACTAAAAATAAAGCCCTTAAAACTAGGGACTTTCCTAGAAATACAGTTCGAAATCTGGGCAAGTGGAAAATAATTTTCAGCGTACACAGTGCGTTTTCTGCCCATAGGGCGGGGCAGCCCTGATTCGACGATTTCCCTGGCAATGCCAAAATGCCAAGGGTGGAATTTTGTCCAAAATAATTGAGAAATTTAGGATCTTTAAGACACTTTTCCGTTCAAGTACTCAAGTCATCAACACTTGGGCACTAACAGGCTGCCTTCTCTCATTGGCCCAATTCAAATAAAGTAAAAAAAAATATAGCAGCCTAAGCAGCCGTTCAGTCAGTTATTGTTTAACCTTTTTCTAATATTGCACACTACAAAATAATAAACGCATGTATGATTCTTGCAGATATCTTATAAGAAGTGGAAAATGTTGTACCAGTGGCCGTGCCAGCAACTTGAGGGTTCCAGGTTCAATCCCTGCTTCTGCCATCCTAGTCACTGCTGTTGTGTCACTGCTGACACTTTACCCACCTGCTCCCAGTTCCACACACTGGTATAAAAAAATGTAACCTAGATATTGGGTTTCACTATGTAAAGCGCTTTGAGTCACTAAATGGGTTATACAAACCCTGTTTCCATATAAGTTAGGAAATTGTGTTAGATGTAAATATAAACGGAATACAATGATTTGCAAATCCTTTTTGACCCATATTCAGTTGAATGTACTACAAAGACAAGATATTTGATGTTCAAACTCATAACCTTTATTTTTTTTTGCAAATAATAATTAACTTAGAATTTCATGGCTGCAACATGTGCCAAAGTAGTTGGGAAAGGGCGTGTTTACCACTGTGTTACATCACCTTTTCTTTTAACAACACTTAATAAACGTTTGGGAACTGATGGAACTAATTATTGAAGCTTTGAAAGTGGAATTCCTTACCATTCTTGTTTTATGTAGAGCTTAAGTTGTTCACCAGTCCGGGATCTTGTTGTTGTAATTTACGCCTCATAATGCGCCACACATTTTTGATGGGAGACATGTCTGGACTGCGGGCAGGCCAGTCTAGTACCCGCACTCTTTTACTACGAAGCCACGCTGTTGTAACACATGGCTTGGCATTGTTTTGCTGAAATAAGGAGGGGTGTCCATGCTAACTTTGTTTGGATGACAACATATGTTGCTTCAAAACCTGTATGGACCATTCAGCATTAATGATGCCTTCACAGATGTGTAAGTTACCCATGCCTTGGGCACTAATTTACCCCCACACCATTACAGATGCTGGCTTTTGAATTTTGCGCCTATAACAATCCAGATGGTTATTTTCCTCTTTGTTCCAGAGGACACCACGTACACAGTTTCCAAATATAATTTGAAATGTGGACTCGTCAGACCACAGAACACTTTTCCACTTTGCATCAGTCCATCTTAGGTGAGCTCTGGCCCAGCAAAGCCGGGGGCGTTCCTTGGTGTTGTTGATAAATGGCTTTTGCTTTGCTTAGTAGAGTTTTACCTTGCACTTACAGATGTAGCGACCAACTGTAGTTACTGACAGTGGTTTTAGGAAGTGTTCCTGAGCCCATGTGGTGATATCCTTTACACACTGATGTCGGTTTCTGATGCAGTACCGTCTGAAGGATCAAAGGTCCGTAATGTTATCACTTACGTGCAATCATTTCTCCATATTCTCTGAACCTTTTGATGATTTTACGGACCATAGATGGTAAAATCCCTAAATTCCTTGCAATAACTCGTTGAGAAACATTGTTCTAAAACTATTCGACAATTTGCTTACAAAGCGGTGACCCTTGACTCATCCTTCTTTGTGAATTACTTAGCATTTAATGGAAGCTGCTTTTATACCCAATCATGGCACCCACCTGTTCCCAATTAGCCTGCACACCTGTGGGATGTTCCAAATAAGTGTTTGATGAACATTCCTCAACTTTATCAGTATGTATTGCCCCCTTCCCCAACTTCTTTGTCACGTGTTGCTGGCATCAAATTCTAAAGTTAATGATTATTTGCAAAAAATAAAAATGTTTATCAGTTTTCATATTAAATACTGCATGTTGTCTTTGTAGTGCATTCAATTGGATATGGGTTGAAAATGATTTGCAAATCATTGGATTCCGTTTATATTTACATTTAACCCAATTTCTCAACTCATATGAAAACGGGGTTTGTACTTGTATAGCGCTTTGAGTACTTTGAAAGTAGAAAAGCGCTATTTCCACATTCTCCCATTCACACACACATTCACACACTGATGGCAGGAGCTGCCATTCAATGCGTTAACCACCACCCACCAGGAGCAAGGGCGAAGTGTCTTGCTCAAGGACACAACGGACGTGACTAGGTTCATGGAAGGTGGGAATTGAACCATGAACCAGGAACCCTCAGGTTGCTGGCACGGCCACTCTCCCAATCGAGCCACACCGTCCCCTAGAGAAAATCTAGAGAAAAGCGCTATATAAATATAATTCACTTCACTTCACTACCCTAAAAATATTATATATTCTGGTCATTTTGGTGACCGCACACTAGTTAGCACTAACACACCTAACTGCTTTTATGATAATAATGACCGTTCTAATCTTCATTCACGATAATCTCTCAATTTTTCTATCCCACAGTCCTTGAAGAAGAACAAGAAGCCGGCAAAGCAGCAGAAGTTGTCAAGGTTCTGGAAAATTCTGAACTACTGAACTGTGATGTCATTTCCAATCATTAAAAAAAAAGAAAAAAAAAAGAAAAACAAAAATCATTGTGATACCGGAAGTTAATGATTCTAACCCGGACCCTGGACTGTTGCCAAAAAAAGAAGGCACGGGAGGCTAGTATGTGTGTTTGTATGTACTGTACTGTACTGTACTGTATGCATGTATGTCTAATGTATGTATGTATGTATGTATGTCAGACAAGAGGAGTACTCGTTGCTCAGCTCATTTACTTCATGAACGGCCCCTGGAGGGATTATTCTAAAAAAAAAGATTCTGGATTGGATACGAGATATTTTAAGGGCTTAAGTGATAGTTAGATTTTCCTAGACACTGTAGTACTTTAAACAAAGGAAGCCAGCAGGCCGCTTCCTGGGTTCACGGAGGATGATATACTGTAGTGTGATGGCACAGCACCATTTTGTTTCCATTGGGATTCAAAACAGCAAAGAAACTGTTGAATTGAAAAAAATGCTAACAAAAGTGAAACGTTGAGAACAGGTTCATATTCGTGTTTGTTTCATCCAGAAGTGGAGGGTATGGAAAGTAAGGTAAAAAAAAAAAATTCCACGGAGTGCAGTTTTTGTTTTGGTTGATCAATTCAGTTCAAGAACATGACAAATTTCCGTTTCACGGAGAACAAATAATGCTTTTTGAATTACCTCAAGAGAAAGCGATTTCCTTTCACCGTAGTAAAAACGTTATGAAGCGCCATGTTTGTGTTTGTCTCGTTAGTTTGCGAGCTACTTCCTGGCATTCTCGTTTTGAGGCGGGCAGCAACTATTTTATGACTTAAATTGGTGAGAAAAAAAAACATACATTCTTGTAACAGAAGTAAAGAAATGTGGTTTCTGTATTGTTTGTATTGTATTTGTTAGTTAGCATGCTACTTTTGTGTGCTTTCTTCTAGACGTTGGAATCTTTGGGCACCTCATGATTCGATTACGATTCAGGGGTTACGATTTGATTGTAAATCGATTAATTATGTATATATTATTAGCATTCTATAACCTATTATTATTATTATTACTATTATTATGATTTATTGTAATTGTATTATACCTAATTATTAATACGTATGAAAAGCTCCTCCTATGGCAAATGGCGTATGCGATATGGCCTCATTTCCGCTTTTGGATGTGGGTACGCACAGCATAGACATTTATATGGAACAATAGATACACAAGAATTGCCTGCTAAGGGATAAAATAAATAAACCTCCCCACTATATCTGCCCCCTATGTACCCAATCATATCCATGGCTGACAGTGTTGCCGCACTCTCTCCTGACTTATTAATATACTTGCTAATTTCCTCTTCTGAGCTGGTTACTACTCTGTTGTAGCATACTGTAGTTAAACTTTTGTTAAAGTGTCCAAATTATGTATTTTTCTCTTGTTTCACTACTTCACATTCAAGCTAGCGTAGCGCCACAGCTAGCCTAGCTTTTCTTTTGTTTTTCCCGGCCCTATGCGGGTCTGTGCTAGATTGGAATTTTTAAAACTGTCTCTATTACTTAAACACACTTAAATAATCAATTTAGAATACGCGTTCCATTGAAGAATTCATCATTTTCCCCACTTCTACTTCCATGACATGTGTTGACGCGTAATCTTGCTAGCTAACAAACTAACCATATAGTTTTCATGAGCGGCAGAGGAAATTATCAGCACTGTAGTTACAGAAGAACAGCAATGATGGTTATAAATTCCACACAATGTATAAAAGGACTACGTTAGACGACAGCACGTAGCATAAAGCTAACATTAGCAGCCATTCGCTATTATTTTCCTTATTTTCACTGACCTGTTAACGGCCAACTGTATGACGCACCTTGTGCAGAAGTGGCCAGAACATCAAAATGTCGCACTGTCGAGTGTGTGGTAACATAAAATAAAAGGTGACCCTTGTGACATTCTGACTAATTTAACACTGACATCTAAAAACCTAATACATATCTGTGAAATTTAGCAGAAGGGTTTGTGCCACTGACACTGGTTTTCTTCTGGTCGATTGGAGCTGGACGTTCGAGTGCCTCATCACCGTGTACGTCACTTAAAAAAGTAACTTTAATGTTGAAGTCTCCTACAAATTCTGTGTTCCTTACCAGGGTTGCCCGTGGCACTTAGTTGAAATGCACAGGCGTTAATAATGCCCTGCTTTGTTACTTCGTAAGTGTGCGTGAAAGGGTGTACAAATAATTAAGTCTCGGCTTGGCTTCGCTTGCCTTACCAACTTGCGTAATGTGCACTAAATGAGTGATGTAATGAGCGTTAATGAATAGGCTTTAAGACACAGCAAAGTTTTGCAACGACGTGTTTTTGTTTTTCCTCCCTCCCTGCCTTGCCGTAATACCAGGTTCATTTGTGCCATCGTGTTTTGTTTCAAGCCTTTTATTTAATTGCAGTGTTTTTTTTGTTTGTTCATATTGTTTCAATAAAAAATAAAATGTAAACACTCCATGGCAGTTGTCACTTGATTTCCTGTAAAAAGTTCCATTTGTTTCTGTTTGTAAGCCTTTACATACACAACCTGAAAGGGACAAGCGGTAGAAAACAGATTGATGGTGGAGGATCCTTCTGGTGTATATATATATATATATATATATATATATATATATATATATATATATATATATATATATATATATATATATATATATATATTTGTGTGTGTATATGTATACATGTGTGTATTGTTGTGGCTTGTGAAGCCCTTTGAGACACTTGTGATTTAGGGCTATATAAATAAACATTGATTGATTTATGTGTATGTATGTATATATGTATACATTTATATATGAATATATATATATATATATATATATATATATATACATGTATATATATATATATATATGTGTGTGTGTTATATGTTTATTTTGTATATATGTTTACATTGTGAATATATATGTATACATGTATAATGTATACATTATATCGATATATACACAATGTATACATTGTGTATATATGGACACATATATGTACACATACGTATATGTATAATGTATACATTATATCCATATATACACAATGTATACATTGTGTATATATGGACACATATATGTACACATACGTATATGTATACACATGTGTATATATATGTATAAATATATATATATATATATATATATATATACATATATAAATATATATATATATATACAGTATATACATAGACATGTCTATGTATACACATCTATATATGTATTCATAGACATGTATATATTATATAGACATGTCCATGTATATATATGTATACACATATTAATATGCATTCATAGACATATATAAATATATATATATATATATATATATATATATATATATACTCCTCTCTGAGCTGCCACCTTATCGTGGTAGAGGAGTTTGCGTGTCCCAATGATCCTAGGAGCTATGTTGTCCGGGGGCTTTATGCCCCCTGGTAGGGTCTCCCAAGGCAAAAAGGTTCTAGGTGAGGGATCAGACAAAGAGCAGTTCGAAGACCTTTATGAAGAAGAAAAAACATGGACCCAGATTTTTCTTGCCCGGACGCGGGTCACCGGGGCCTCCCTCTGGAGCCAGGGCCAGAGGTGGGGCACGATGGCGAGCGCCTGGTGGCCGGGCCTGTTCCCATGGGGCCCGGCCGGGCACAGCCCGAAGAGGCAACGTGGGTCACCACTCCAATGGGCTCACCACCCATAGCAGGGGCCATAGAGGTCGGGTGCAATGTGAGCTGGGCGGCAGCCGAAGGCAGGGCACTTGGCGGTCCGATCATTGGCTACAGAAGCTAGCTCTTGAGACGTGGAACGTCACCTCACGGGGGGGAAGAGCCTGAGCTAGTGCGCGAGGTTGAGAAGTTCCGGCTGGATATAGTCGGACTCACTTCGACGCACAGCAAGGGCTCTGGAACCACTTCTCTCGAGAGGGACTGGACCCTCTTCCACTCTGGCGTTGCCGGCAGTGAGAGGCGACGGGCTGGGGTGGCAATTCTTGTTGCCACCCCGGCTCAAAGCCTGCATGTTGGAGTTTAACCCGGTGGACGAAAGGGTAGCCTCCCTCCACCTTCGGGTGGGGGGAGCAGCAGTTCAGAGTACCCACCCTTTTTGGGAAAACTCGAGGGAGTACTGGAAAGTGCTTCCCTTGTCCTACTGGGGGACTTCAACGCTCATGTTGGCAACGACAGTGAAACCTGGAGAGGCGTGATTGGGAAGAATGGCCGCCCGGATCTGAACCCGAGTCGTGTTTTTCTATTGGAATTTTGTGCTCGTCACAGTTTGTCCATGACAAACACCATGTTCAAACATAAGGGTGTCCATATGTGCACTTGGCACCAGGACACCCTAGGCCGCAGTTCCATGATCGACTTTGTAGTTGTGTCATCGCATTTGCGGCCTTATGTTTTGGACACTCGGGTGAAGAGAGGGGCGGAGCTTTCTACCGATCACCACCTGGTGGTGAGTTGGCTGCGATGGTGGGGGAGGATGCCGGACAGACCTGGGAGGCCCAAACGCATTGTGAGGGTCTGCTGGGAACGTCTGGCAGAGTCTTCTGTCAGAGAAAGTTTCAATTCCCACCTCCGGAAGAACTTTGAACATGTCACGAGGGAGGTGCTGGACATTGAGTCCGAGTGGACCATGTTCCGCACCCCTATTGTCGAAGCGGCTGATCGGAGCTGTGGCCGCAAGGTAGTTGGTGCTTGTCGGGGCGGCAATCCTAAAACCCCTTGGTGGACACCAGCGGTGAGGGATGCCGTCAAGCTGAAGAAGGATTCCTATCGGGTTCTTTTGGCTCATAGGACTCCGGAGGCAGTGGACAGATACCGACAGGCCAAGCGGTGTGCAGCTTCAGCTGTTGCTGAGGCAAAAACTCGGACATGGGAGGAGTTCGGGGAAGCCATGGAAAACGACTTCCGGACGGCTTCGAAGCGATTCTGGACCACCGTCCGCCGCCTCAGGAAGGGGAAGCAGTGCACTATCAACACCGTGTATGGTGCGGATGGTGTTCTGCAGACCTCGACTGGGGATGTTGTGGATAGGTGGAAGGAATACTTCGAAGACCTCCTCAATCCCACCAGCACGTCTTCCTATGAGGAAGCAGTGCCTGGGGAATCTGTGGTGGACTCTCCTATTTCTGGGGCTGAGGTCACTGAGGTAGTTAAAAAGCTCCTTGGCGGCAAGGCCCCAGGGGTGGATGAGATCCGCCTGGAGTTCCTTAAGGCTCTGGATGCTATGGGGCTGTCTTGGTTGACAAGACTCTGCGCGTGGACATCGGGGGGGTACCTCTGGATTGGCAGACCGGGGTGGTGGTTCCTCTCTTTAAGAAGGGGGACCGGAGGGTGTGTTCCAACTATCGTGGGATCACACTCCTCAGCCTTCCCGGTAAGGTTTATTCAGGTGTACTGGAGAGGAGGCTACGCCGGATAGTCGAACCTCGGATTCAGGAGGAACAGTGTGGTTTTCGTCCTGGTCGTGGAACTGTGGACCAGCTTTATACTCTCCGCAGGGTTCTTGAGGGTGCATGGGAGTTTGCCCAACCAGTCTACATGTGCTTTGTGGACTTGGAGAAGGCATTCGATTGTGCCCCTCGGGAAGTCCTGTGGGGAGTGCTCAGAGAGTATGGGGTATCGGACTGTCTTATTGTCGCGGTCCGCTCCCTGTACGATCAGTACCAGAGCTTGGTCCGCATTGCCGGCAGTAAGTCGAACACATTTCCAGTGAGGGTTGGACTCCGCCAAGGCTGCCCTTTGTCACCGATTCTGTTCATAACTTTTATGGACAGAATTTCTTGGCGCAGTCAAGGCGTTGAGGGGTTCCGGTTTGGTGACCGCAGGATTAGGGCTCTGCTTTTTGCAGATGATGTGGTCCTGATGGCTTCATCTGACCGGGATCTTCAGCTCTCACTGGATCGGTTCGCAGCCGAGTGTGAAGCGACCGGAATGAGAATCAGCACCTCCATGTCCGAGTCCATGGTTCTCGCCCGGAAAAGGGTGGAATGCCATCTCCGGGTTGGGGAGGAGACCCTGCCCCAAGTGGAGGAGTTCAAGTACCTAGGAGTCTTGTTCACGAGTGGGGGAGGAGTAGATCGTGAGATCGACAGGCGGATCTGTGCGGCGTCTTCAGTAATGCGGACGTTGCACCGATCCGTTGTGGTGAAGAAGGAGCTGAGCCGGAAGGCAAAGCGCTCAATTTACCGGTCGATCTACGTTCCCATCCTCACCTATGGTCATGACCTTTGGGTCATGACCGAAAGGATAAGATCACGGGTACAAGCGGCCGAAATGTGTTTCCTCTGCCGGGTGGCGGGCCTCTCCCTTAGAGATAGGGTGAGAAGCTCTGCCATCTGGGAGGAACTCAAAGTAAAGCCGCTGCTCCTCCACATTGAGAGGAACCAGATGAGGTGGTTCGGGCATTTGGTCAGGATGCCACCCGAACGCCTCCCTAGTGAGGTGTTTAGGGCACGTCCAACCGGTAGGAGGCCACGGGGAAGACCCAGGACACGTCGGGAAGACTATGTCTCCCGGCTGGCCTGGGAGCGCATCGGAATCCCCCGGGAAGAGCTAGACGAAGTGGCTGGGGAGAGGGAAGTCTGGTTTTCCCTGCTTAGGCTGTTGCCCCCGCGACCAGACCTCGGATAAGCGGAAGAAGATGGATGGATATATATGTATATATATATATATATATATATATATATATATATATATATATATATATATATAAAATACATATATAATATATATATAAACACACATATGTATACATGCACACATATGTATATGCATGTATGTATATATACATATACATCTATAAATGTGTATATGTATGTAGGGACGGCGTGGCGCAGTGGGAGAGTGGCCGTGCGCAACCCGAGGGTCCCTGGTTCAAATCCCACCTAGTACCAACCTCGTCACGTCCGTTGTGTCCTGAGCAAAACACTTCACCCTTGCTCCTGATGGGTGCTGGTTGGCGCCTTGCATGGCAGCTCCCTCCATCAGTGTGTGAATGTGTGTGTGAATGGGTAAATGTGGAAGTAGTGTCAAAGCGCTTTGAGTACCTTGAAGGTAGAAAAGCGCTATACAAGTACAACCCATTTATCATTTATTTATATGTATATACATATATGTGTACATGTACACACACACACACACACACACACACACACATATATATATATGTATATATATATATATATATATATGTATATATATATATATATATAGAGCTCCTACTGTCATCACTTCCACGAAATGCGAGCTGCTGTTTGGCGAGGAAGCAGGTCGCATTGATGACATCTTTTAAAATCTCTCGGTTCTCTTTTACCTTAGCATGACTGACTTAGCGTGAATGACTGCTCGCTGACTGCTCTTGTTGCAAAAAAGCTAAGTATCGTTCTATCTGTGTGATTTTAACTGTTTTGCAGCTTTATTTACAACTTATCGAACATATTTAATAGTTCAATTTAACTTGCAAATCACCCGATCTCTGTCTCACCACTTCGCCCTCAGCTAGCTAGCTGCTAAGCTAACGAGGCTAGCGGAGAAAGGCAGCGCCGGTCTGAAGGAAGCTTCTCCCCCGCCACCGTGACCACCACTTCCCGAAGACAGCTGGCACCCCACTCGGCGACGGAAAGTTTCTGTGAGTATGGCTTCCTGCGCTTCGTGCACTTTACTCATGGATAGGTTGGCTTTGCTAGAGAGCCGTGTCCGCCAGTTAGAGCAGTGTAATTTCGTAACTTTAGATGTTGCGGACACATCTGCTAGCGTTAGCTGTAGCGAGCTAACTAGCCCAGCTTGTAGCAGCCCTAACCGGCCTACAAGCTACGGTGTACCGGTTGAGACGCATAATAGATTTAGCCCTTTAGCTAGTCCTACACCCCTGTCTACCGGGCACCACACTTTAGTCATAGGGGACTCCATCACCCGAAACATAAAGCTTAGCAAACCAGCCACAATTAAGTGTATTCCCGGGGGCAGAGCACCTGACATTGAAGCTAATCTTAGGGAGCTAACTCGCAACAGGTCTAGTAAACACGTACGGCAGGCTAACCGCACCACTAGTTATGCGAATATAGTAATACACATTGGCTCCAATGACGTTAGGATGAGACAATCAGAGATTACAAAGAGAAACATAGCCAGGGCTTGTAATCTCGCCAGAAAGATGTCCAGGCATCGAGTAATTGTCTCTGGCCCCCTGCCTGGGAGAGGCAATGATGAGAGATATAGCAGATTAGTCTCTCTTAACAGGTGGCTGGATAGCTTCTGCAGACAACAGGGATTTACGTTTATTGATAATTGGCCCTCTTTCTGGGGCAAACCAGGCTTGCTGAGGAGAGACGGCCTTCACCCTAACCAGGAAGGCGCTATCCTCTTGTCTCGGAACATAGACTTCGCATTGAGCCACATTTGACTAACTGCACTAGAGCAAGCCCGGTCACAGGCAATTACAGAGCCTGCTAGCCTGGGTATGGAGTCAGTTAAGTTAGAACTAGCCAGCGCCAGGCTGGATGATCCCTGTACACATAGCAATTGTCGTAGAATAATACACAACTCACAAAATGTTTTTTCTACTGTGTCTATGACTACGTCAGAGTTAGACATGCGTTCTACTGAGGTGGCAAATTATGATGCGTTCAGTTTATCGCAGCGCCAAGTAGACAATCTGAAAATTCCCGTCATATCAATTCCTAGATATGGTCGTAATTATTTTAAGTACACTGCGCATAATAAACGCAACATTATTAATATTGCTACTACGGATAATTTTATCAACAACTCCTTAAAACAGCCCACTACCTATAATATGGGCTTTCTAAACATCAGATCTTTGTCTCCCAAAACGTTATTAGTCAATGAGGTCATTAGAGACAACAACCTTAACGTCATCGGTCTTAGCGAAACCTGGCTTAAACCAGACGACTTTTTTGCGATAAATGAGGCATCCCCTCCTAACTATACGAATGCGCATATTGCCCGTCACCTCAAAAGGGGAGGGGGTGTCGCACTAATATACAACGAAAACTTTAACTTTAGTCCTAACTTAAATAATAAATATAAATCGTTTGAGGTGCTTTCTATGAAGTCTGCCACACCTCTGCCTCTGTGCCTGGCCGTTATCTACCGCCCCCCAGGGCCCTATTCGGACTTTATTAGTGAATTCTCAGAGTTTGTTGCTGATCTAGTGACGCACGCCGATAATATAATTATAATGGGGGACTTTAATATCCATATGAATACCCCATTGGACCCACCGTGCGTGGCGCTCCAGACTATAATTGATAGCTGTGGTCTTACACAAATAATAAATGAACCGACGCATCGCAGCGGTAATACGATAGACCTAGTGCTTGTCAGAGGTATCACCGTCTCCAAAGTTATGATACTCCCGTATACTAAAGTAATGTCCGATCATTACCTTATAAAATTCGAAGTTCAGACTCATGTTCGGCAAGCTAATAATAATAATAACTGCTATAGCAGCCGCAACATTAATGCTGCCACAACGACGACTCTTGCGGACCTACTGCCCTCGGTAATGGCACCGTTCCCAAAGTATGTGGGCTCTATTGATAACCTCACTAACAACTTTAACAACGCCCTGCGCGAAACCATTGATAGTATAGCACCGCTGAAGTTAAAAAAGGCTCCAAAAAGGCGTACGCCATGGTTTACTGAAGAAACTAGAGCTCAGAAATTATTATGTAGAAAGCTGGAACGCAAATGGCGCACGACTAAACTTGAGGTGCACCATCAAGCATGGAGTGATAGTTTAATAACTTATAAACGCATGCTTACCTTAGCTAAAACAAATTATTACTCAAATCTCATCCGCATTAATAAAAACGATCCAAAATTTTTGTTTAGTACAGTAGCATCGCTAACCCAACAAGGGACTCCTTCCAGTAGCTCCACCCATTCGGCAGATGACTTTATGAAGTTCTTTAATAAGAAAATTGAACTTATTAGAAAGGAGATTAAAGACAATGCGTCCCAGTTACAACGGGGTTATAGTAACACAGATACGATTGTATATACGGCGGATACTGCAAATATCCAAAATAGTTTCTCTCGTTTTGATGAAATAACATTAGAAGGATTGTTACAACGTGTAAATGGAATAAAACAAACAACATGTTTACTTGACCCACTTCCTGGGAAACTTATCAAGGAGCTTTTTGTATTATTAGGTCCATCAGTGCTAAATATTATAAACTTATCACTTTCCTCGGGCACTGTTCCCGTTGCATTCAAAAAAGCGGTTATTCATCCTCTCCTTAAAAGACCTAACCTCGATCCTGACCTCATGGTAAACTACCGACCGGTGTCTCACCTTCCCTTTATTTCGAAAATCCTCGAAAAAATTGTTGCAGAGCAGCTAAATGAGCACTTAGCGTTTAACAATCTATGTGAAACCTTTCAATCCGGTTTCAGGGCAAATCACACAACTGAGACAGCCCTCGCAAAATTGACTAATGATCTATTGCTAACGATGGACTCTGATGCGTCATCTATGTTGCTGCTCCTCGATCTTAGCGCTGCTTTCGATACCGTCGATCATAATATTTTATTAGAGCGTATCAAAATACGAATTGGTATGTCGGACTCAGCCCTGTCATGGTTTAACTCTTATCTTACTGATAGGATGCAGTGCGTCTCCTATAACAGTGTGACCTCGGACTATGTTAAGGTAACGTGTGGAGTTCCTCAGGGTTCGGTCCTTGGCCCTGTACTCTTCAGCATCTACATGCTGCCGCTAGGTGACATCATACGCAAATACGGTATTAGCTTTCACTGTTATGCTGATGACACCCAACTTTACATGCCCCTAAAGCTGACCAACACGCCGGACTGTAGTCAGTTGGAAGCGTGTCTTAATGAAATTAAACAATGGATGTCCGCTAACTTTTTGCAACTTAATGCCAAAAAAACGGAAATGCTGATTATCGGTCCTGCTAAACACCGACCTCTATTTAATAATACAACTTTAACATTTGACAACCAAATCATAAAACAAGGTGACTCTGTAAAAAATCTGGGTATTATCTTCGACCCAACTCTCTCCTTTGAGTCACACATTAAAAGCGTTACTAAAACGGCCTTCTTTCATCTCCGTAATATCGCTAAAATTCGCTCCATTCTGTCCACTAAAGACGCTGAGATCATTATCCATGCGTTTGTTACGTCTCGTCTCGATTACTGTAACGTATTATTTTCGGGTCTCCCCATGTCTAGCATTAAAAGATTACAGTTGGTACAAAATGCGGCTGCTAGACTTTTGACAAGAACAAGAAAGTTTGATCATATTACGCCTGTACTGGCTCACCTGCACTGGCTTCCTGTGCACTTAAGATGTGACTTTAAGGTTTTACTACTTACATATAAAATACTACACGGTCTAGCTCCAGCCTATCTTGCCGATTGTATTGTACCGTATGTCCCGGCAAGAAATCTGCGTTCAAAAGACTCCGGCTTATTAGTGATTCCTAGAGCTCAAAAAAAGTCTGCGGGCTATAGAGCGTTTTCCGTTCGGGCTCCAGTACTCTGGAATGCCCTCCCGGTAACAGTTCGAGATGCTACCTCAGTAGAAGCATTTAAGTCTCATCTTAAAACTCATCTGTATACTCTAGCCTTTAAATAGACCTCCTTTTTAGACCAGTTGATCTGCCGCTTCTTTTCTTTCTCCTATGTCCCCCCCTCCCTTGTGGAGGGGGTACGGTCCGATGACCATGGATGAAGTACTGACTGTCCAGAGTCGAGACCCAGGATGGACCGCTCGTCGGGACCCAGGATGGACCGCTCGCCTGTATCGGTTGGGGACATCTCTACGCTGCTGATCCGCTTGAGATGGTTTCCTGTGGACGGGACTCTCACTGCTGTCTTGGAGCCACTATGGATTGAACTTTCACAGTATCATGTTAGACCCGCTCGACATCCATTGCTTTCGGTCCCCTAGAGGGGGGGGGGGTTGCCCACATCTGAGGTCCTCTCCAAGGTTTCTCATAGTCAGCATTGTCACTGGCGTCCCACTGAATGTGAATTCTCCCTGCCCACTGGGTGTGAGTTTTCCTTGCCCTTTTGTGGGTTCTTCCGAGGATGTTGTAGTCGTAATGATTTGTGCAGTCCTTTGAGACATTTGTAATTTGGGGCTATATAAATAAACATTGATTGATTGATTGATATATATATATATATATATGTGTGTGTGTGTGTGTGTGTGTGTGTATGTATGTATGTATGTATGTGTATGTATATAAATATAGGTGTATATATATGTATGTATATGTATACAAATATACATGTACATGTACATATATATGTATGTACAAGAGGCCAGTCAACTTCAACAATAGTGCTGGCGATCTGGGAGCTCAGTTGTTAGCACACTCACCGCTTACACCGGCCACCTGGGTTCGCGCAGTAGGAAAAAACTACGCACACGAGAGAGAGAGAGAGTACCCAATTACTTCACGAAGATGAGCTGGCTGTGATTGACAGCCATGAACACCAATCATTGCGTTTCACCGTCAAAATTGGGGGCCCCTGGGGTTCAACCCAGGTAAGTTTGTGCGTTAAGATGTTCCTGACAGCTGTGGACGTCTGTGTGTAGCTAACCTGGCTGAACCCAGAAGAAGACACCCCAACTACTACTTGTTGGCTTCCTGACATGGACTCCCACATTATCTTTTAATTCACCAATTCAATAATTACATCAATTAACATCCATTGCAGCCAATCACACTGGAAATGGGGTCCCCACATATGTGGTGACTTCTCAAGGTTTCTTCTTTGTCCTCAGTTTACCATGAATTAATGAACATGGACCCCGACCTAAATAAGTTGAAAAACTTAATTGAATCTTACCATTTAGTGGTCAATTGCACGGAATATGTACTGAACTGTGCAATGTACAAATAAAAGTCTCAATCAATCAATCAATTGGGATATTTAGAGTTTTACCTAGCTCAGATGACCTTTGAGACACTTGTCATTAAGGGCAACATAAATACATATTGATTGATCTATTGCTTGAATAATTTATTTTTTTAGTGCAAATAAAAATGTTTTACATTATTAAAACATATATTTACCATAAAAAAATACCCAAAGACCATGAACCTTCCAAAATTAACTTGATTTCGAACCCAGTACCTCTGCCTTACATATCATGCACAAACGCTGGGACTGTCGGGTAAATTTGACATTAAAATCCTGACACTGACAGAGCAGAAAAGGGCTAGGAATACGTTTGTGTAACAATTCCTATGAAGCGCACTGCCATTCATCAATTTTCATTTTGTATGCGCTTCTTCACGCAAACATGGATCACAGGGCCCTACACTTCAAAAACACATGACAAACTATGAGATAAAAAGAAAAAAATATATTAAAAACTAGTGAAACTATCTGCCCTTGCAGCTTCTTGTTTTCACTTGATAAGACATCCTGTTTGTTTATCTAGAACGCAGCAGGATAGGTAAAATTTATTTTCTGAAAAAACAAGCATTATTCAACTTCCATCCATTCATTTTGTACCGCTTGTCCCTTTTGAGTATGTTGGGGGGGGGCACCTCATCGCAGGGCCAACACAGGTAGACAGACAACATTCACACTCACATTCACACACTAGGGACAATTTAGTGTTGCCAATCAACATACAGTGGGGCAAAAATGTATTTAGTCAGCCACCGATTGTTTAAGTTCTCCCACTTAAAATGATGACAGAGGTCTGTAATTTTCATCATAGGTACACTTCAACTGCGAGAGACAGAATATTAAAAAAAAAAATCCAGGAATTCACATTGTAGGAATTTTAAAGAATGTATTTGTAAATTATGGTGGAAAATACTGTAAGTATTTGGTCAACCATTCAAAGCTCTCACTGATGGAAGGAGGTTTTGGCTCAAAATCTCACGATACATGGCCCCATTCATTCTTTCCTTAACACGGATCAATCGTCCTGTCCCCTTAGCAGAAAAACAGCCCCAAAGCATGATGTTTCCACCCCCATGCTTCACAGTAGGTGTGGTGTTCTTGGGATGCAACTCAGTATTGTTCTTCCTCCAAACACAACGAGTTGAGTTTATACCAAAAACTTTATTTTGGTTTCATCTGACTACATGACATTCTCCCAATCCTCTGCTGTATCATCCATGTATCCATTTTGGTATAAACTCAACTCGTCGTGTTGGGAGGAAGAAGAATACTGAGTTGCATCCCAGGAACACCATACCTACTGTGAAGCATGGGGGTGGAAACATTATGCTTTGGGGCTGTTTTTCTGCTAAGGGGACAGGAGGATTGATCCGTGTTAAGGAAAGAATGAATGGGGCCATGTATCGTGAGATTTTGAGCCAAAACCTCCTTCCATCAGTGAAAGCTTTGAATGGTTGACCAATTACTTATTTTCCACCATAATTTACAAAAAAATTCTTTGAAATTCCTACAATGTGAATTACTGGATTTTTTTTCACATTCTGTCTCTCACAGTTGAAGTGTACCTATGATGAAAACTACAGACCTCTGTCATTATTTTAAGTGGGAGAACTTGCACAATCAATGGCTGACTAAATACTTTTTTGCCTCGCTGTATCCCCAGGTGCATATTTTTTGGAGGTGGGAGGAAGCCGGAGTACCCGGTAACCCACGCAGTCAATTATGCTCGTTATTTCCCGCCGCCTGTGGCTCCACATTAACTGGACATCATTACATATTAGGGGGCTTCACGGTGGCAGAGGGGTTAGTGCGTCTGCCTCACAATACGAAGGTCCTGCAGCCCTGGGTTCAAATCCAGGCTCGGGATCTTTTTGTGTGGAGTTTGCATGTTCTCCCCGTGAATGCGTGGGTTCCCTCCGGGTACTCCGGCTTCCTCCCACCTCCAAAAACATGCACCTGGGGATAGGTTGATTGGCAACACTAAATTGGCCCTAGTGTGTGAATGTGAGTGTGAATGTTGTCTGTCTATCTGTGTTGGCCCTGCGATGAGGTGGCGACTTGTCCAGGGTGTACCCCGCCTTCCGCCCGATTGTAGCTGAGATAGGCGCTAGCGCCCCCCGCGACCCCGAAAGGGAATAAGCGGTAGAAAATGGATGGAAGGGCATTACATATCACCCCACTACAGAACGGGTCGAGGGTAAAAAAGAAGTCAAGACATATGGACGGTAATCACGTGTTAAAAAAAATTGCCTCTAAAATAATTTTCATAAATAACGCGTTTATATAGGGTTAACTTTGACAGCTCTAATTTTTCCCTTTCCCATTTTGACGAAAATTGGGTCTCGAATCCCCAGTACTTGATAATCAGTGACAGCAATCAACGGTACAAATGTTCGCTACTTTTGTGTGTTTTTATAAACGTTAGTTATTTCATAATAAAATCTTGGGCCAATTTAGTGTTGCCAATCAACCTATCCCCAGGTGCATGTCTTTGGAAGTGGGAGGAAGCCGGAGTACCCGGAGGGAACCCACGCATTCACGGGGGGAACATGCAAACTCCACACAGAAAGATCCCGAGCCTAGTATTGAACCAGGACCTTCGTATTGTTCCACTTGCAGGTCTTGAATTACAGTAAACATCTTTGGGAGGTTGCGGAATCTTTACACAGTATTTTCTATGAGTGTAAAACCAAAACATCTTAATTGAATAGTTATTTTCTCAAATATAAATGTTTTCAACTAGAATAGACACAATATAATTCTATTGTGTCCGATATTTTTTATGTATATTATATACACATATATTCCGTTCTAAAATTAAGATTAGGATGTAAAGTCAGGGACATTTCCAGAAAGACAATTTGAAATTTTGGCAAGTGGCAAATCTTTCGCAGTGTATGCACAGCGCGTTTTTTGCCTATTGGGCGGGGCGGCCCTGATTAGAGGGTTACCCTGGCAACGGCAAAATGCCAAGAGTGGCATTTCTTTTGTATTTCAAGTTATCATGACATATATGTAGTGTTGCATTTGAAAAATTGTATTGTTGATAATAGAGGTACATTACTGTTATTATTCATTATCAATAGTGCTATTTTTTGGTATTTGTATTGCTCCATTTGTAGTGTGATAATGTTCATTGTCATTCCTGTATTATTATTTATTTCACTAGCTGCTTCTTTGCTATCACTTTTACTATCATATTTGTACATATCCTATTTGCTGATGTTGTTCTTTTGTTGTTGTTGTTGTTAATGTTGTTGTCGTGTTCGTCTCTCTGTCTTATCCCCCTCCTGTCCGCACAATTCCCCCCCCCCCCCGTCTTCCTTTTTGTCTCTTTTTTATCTTAGTCTTTTACTTGTTTTAAGTGTTTTGGTCCTCAATGATCTCAGTAAGATATTACAGCTTGTTGCTGAGATTTTATGACCTATATTGAGTAAAACATGCTAGAAACTAGAATATCAACTGTTGCAAAGCTGTGTCATCAACACTCACAAGTATAAAACTACTTCTTTAGTGTAATAATTTCTTAGATAGATAGATAGATAGATAGATAGATAGATAGATAGATAGATAGATAGATAGATAGATAGATAGATAGATAGATAGTACTTTATTGATTCCTTCAGGAGAGTTCCTTCAGGAAAATAAAAAATCATGATGCCGAGTGCATATCATGTCAAGATAATGGCACTAGCATTTACTTATTTAAGAATATTTTCTAACATATTGAGCAAAAAGGTTGTTGTTGTTTTTTCTACCAAGAAAAGTGCGCTTATTAATAGTGAGAATATACTTATTTTAAGGTATTTTTGGGTTCATTGAGGTTAGCTAATTTTACTTGTTTTGGAAAGTCTTGACAAGCCGAAACTTCTTGTTCAATTGGCAGATAATTTTGCTTAGTTTAAGTAAAAATACCCCTAATTTTTTTATTTTTTTTACTCTTGTTTTTTAACACTGACTTTTTGCAGTGTTGTACTTGTGTTTATAGTTTTTTCCCGTTTGGTATTTACTGTATTTTACGGACTATAAGATGCACCGGTACTGTATATTAGCCGCACACACAACATTTTTATATTGGCTGCACCAAATTATAAACCGCAGATATATACGGGCACAAAAGGTTTATTTGCACACCTGAATTGCTTTCAAACACGGCAAAAATGACTCTTTTTTTGACCAAGAAATGTGCACTTTTTATTAGTGAGAATATACATTTTTTTAAGGTATTTTTGGGTTCACTGAGGTTAGCTAATTTTACTTGTTTTGGAAAGTCTTGACAAGCCGAATTTTCTTGTTCTATTGGCAGATAATTTTGCTTAGTTCAAGTAAAATACCCTTCATTTTAGTAATTTTTTGTCTTGTTTTTGAACACTGACTTTTTGCAGTATATGATTTGCCTGAGAAGCTGGAAAGGACTAACAAAAAAAAAAAAGTGTGGCATATTAGTCCAAAATACTTAGGACCTTGGGGACACTTTTAGTACTCAAGTCATCAACACTTGGGCAGTTGCAGGCTGCCTGCTCTCATTGGCTCAATTCAAATTAAGCTGAAAAACATAAACAAAACAAAAAAAAATACCATCCAAGGCAGCCGTTGAATCAGTTAAGACTGCTGACAGTTAGGTGATTATTTTGCTTTTTCCCCCCCTCTTCTAATGCCACGATGTGGAGTTTTTCATATGCAACCGTTAGGCCGAGGCAGGCCTCCAGCAGAATAAGTGGCACACTGATGCTCTATGTCTGGCTCCCGCTCCCCTGTGTGGTTTTAGGCAGCGGCCCAACCCGCCCTGCTTCTGCCCCGCGTCATGACTGCCTTTAGCTCACCCTCTTTCCTCACACCACCGGGGAACAATGGAGGCTTTTCACATGGGCAGATGGTGAAGGGGAAGCACTCTTTCTCCTTCTGTACATCACGGCAGGGTGGAGTCACTTCCTGGGTGGGCCCGACGTTTACACTAATGCTCACAGACCTGAGCCTATTTGGTGTAAAAACAAATAACAGTCCCATCTCAAGGTCGGTAAGTGTGTTAGTCAGATTTATCCGACTTGTTTACGCCAGTTTATGCCTCCCATTTAATTACAAACCAGTGTTTTTGCCACATTCCCTTGAAAGTATGTGCAGAAGTTCACCACGTTGTTGTGTCTCCCATCATGTTTGTGAACTCCTGCTGTGGCAAACATGTGTGTAAGTTATTTTAGAGGAAGAAAAAAACAGTTGGATGAGGTCATTTTGGTTGAACTTGACTGTGTTTATTTCTTCTGGGTTTTCCATGAGCGCATGAAGTGTCTTTTCGGTTTTAGTCGCCAACTTGTAGCTGGGGCAGTTCATGGTCATTGTGTGCATTCCTACACTCGGGTTGTACACAATTGTATAGCAACGGTATCTGACAAAACACCGCCGACATTTCACCAACCTTCTTTTACAACAGGGCATCTTCTAAAGCAGTTGTTCTCAACCTTTTTTCAGTGATGTACCCCCTGTGAAGATTTTTTTAGTTCAAGGACCCCCTAATCAGAGCAAAGCATTTTTGGTTGAAAAAAAGAGATAAAGAAGTAAAATACAGCACTATGTCATCAGTTTATGATTTATTAAATTGTATAACAGTGCAAAATATTGCTCATCTGTAATGGTCTCTATTGAACTATTTTGGAAAAAAAGATATAAAAATAACTAAAAACTTGTTGAAAAATAAACAAGTGATACAATTATAAATAACGTTTTCTACACATGGAAGTAATCATCAACTTAAAGTGCCCTCTTTGGGGTAAGGGTAGAAGGAGATGGAACGCTCTCCGCCACCGGCTTAATTTTAGACACATGGACCACAGGATGTCGCTTGATTAAGGGTGGGAGAGCGAATTTATTAGACACTGGGTTGAATAAAGAAATGATGGGAAAAGGACCAACAAAACGGGGTGCCAACTTTTTGGACGGTACCTGGAGGCTGAGGTCCTTCGCGAGTAACATGACCTTCTGTCCAGGCTAGTAGGAAGGAGCCGGGATGCGTTGCCTGTTAGCGCTGCGTAGAGATGCGCGGATAGGCAATTATATCATCCGCAACCACATCACAAAAGTCGTCATCCACCCGCCACCCACCCGAACCAACATTTCATTGAAGCCACACCCGCCCGCCACCTGCCCGTTGTTATATATCCAATATAGACGATGCAAGGCATTAGTGAGGTTAGAAAGTGTAACTCCCTCCAAATAGCACAGACACAATGGCTTTCTTGAACTGATTTATTTGAAGGCTTCCTTTCCCTTCAAATTCACGTGAAAACTGTAATAAACTAAGCACGCTACAAACGTAAAAATAATAACATGCACAGCATGTGGATCAAACATTTTACCAAGTAAAATACCAACAAATGACATCCTTACATCCGCCAACAGACCAAACGAGACACTTCAAAATAAAAGTATGCCCACATACTGTTTCAAAGAGGGCTGCTCGTTTTTCGTATGTGGGTAACAACATTTAACTATTTATAAATGGTTGATTTCTATAGGCTAGTAAGGTAAAGTGTTGTACCTTGCTCTGCAGCCTTCATCAGAGGTGTCACGTGATGTTAGTGTGACGTCGTCTGTGACGTGTTATATGGATTGTACTATCAACACTTTACCTACTAGCCTATATAAATCAACCATTTATAAATACACGTCAGTAGGCTAAATGAACCTCTTCAACATAACATTTCGTCACGTCCGTTGTGTCCTGAGCAAGACACTTCACCCTTGCTCCTGATGGGTGCTGGTTAGCGCCTTGCATGGCAGCTCCCTCCATCAGTGTGTGAAAGTGTGTGTGAATGGGTAAATGTGGAAGTAGTGTCAAAGCGCTTTGAGTACCTTGAAGGTAGAACAGCGCTATACAAGTACAACCCATTTATTTAACATTTAACTATGTATAATGTAGCGGCTGGCTACGGGGTGTTAGCCAATGACTTTGGCTGGGGGGCGGGACTTCCGGGAGAGACAGGGAAGTGACGTTGTCGACAGGAAGTGAGAGTTTGAGTTGTCCCGGGAAAAGCGTTAGAGACATGAGAGCTGTTGTGTGGTTGTATTACATCTTGTGCATAAAGACAAGACAAACGGAGAAGTTTTATGAGCCTACATTCCTGGGATTATTACAATATATATTTCCGAATTGGTTCAACCCCCACCCGCCCAAATCTATTTAAAATCTATTTTTTCGTCATGTCACCCGCCCGACCCGCGGTTTGTCCGCAGACTCCACGGTTGTAACCGCAAACCGCGCATCTCTAGCGCTGCGACACATCCTCTCTAATGCCTTCACTAGGGCTCTACGAGCTGTTCTCCACACCCTCTGACACCTTTGGATGTGGGCCCTGGTAGAGGGTACACCGACCACGAGTTCCTGTTGGGGAAACATAGGGGGTTGATAACTCAAAGAACACTCAAAAGGAGACATACCGGTGACGGAGCTCTTCATGGCGTCGTAAGAGTATTCCACCCATTGAATGAACTAGCTCCAGGACGTGGGCTGACGTTGTGCAACACAGCGAAGCATAGATTTCAGACTTTGATTAGCCCTGTGAGAGACAGAATGTGAAAAAAAAATCCAGGAATTCACATTATAGGAATTTTAAAGAATGTATTTGTAAATTATGGTGGACAATAAGTATTTGGTCAACCATTCAAAGCTCTCACTGATGGAAGGAGGTTTTGGCTCAAAATCTCACGATACATGGCCCCATTCATTCTTTCCTTAACACGGATCAATCGTCCTGTCCCCTTAGCAGAAAAACAGCCCCAAAGCATGATTGTTCCACCCCCATGCTTCACAGTAGGTTTGGTGTTCTTGGGATGCAACTCAGTATTCTTGTTCCTCCAAACACGACGAGTTGAGTTTATACCAAAAAGTTCTATTTTGGTTTCATCTGACCACATGACATTCTCCCAATCCTCTGCTGTATCATCCATGTATCCATTTTGGTATAAACTCAACTCGTCGTGTTTGGAGGAAGAAGAATACTGAGTTGCATCCAAGGAACACCATACCTACTATGACGGAGCTCTTCATGGCGTCGTAAGAGTATTCCACCCATGGAATGAACTTGCTCCAGGGCGTGGGCCGACGTTGTGCAACACAGTGAAGCATAGATTCCAGACTTTGATTAGCCCTTTCGGCATCATGTTTGGAGGAAAACAGGCACCACTCAGCAACAGGCCATTACCATTCCCCCAGTGAAACATAGTGGTGACAGCATCATGCTGTGGGGATGTTTCTCGGCAGCAAGAACTAGGAGACTAGACAGTATAGACGGAAAGATAAATGCAGCAATGTATACAGACCCATGGATGAAAACTAAATGTTTCTCATCCAACTTGATTGAGCTTGATAGCTGCTGCAAAGAGGAATGGGCAAAACTACCCATAGAAAAGTGTGCAAAGTTTGTGGCATCATATTAAAAAATCTTGAGCCTGTAATTGCTGTCAGCGATGCATCTACAAAGTATCGAGCAGATGCTGTGAATACTTATACTTACATGTGATTTCTTAGTTTTTTTTTATTTGTAATACATTTCAAAAAGCTCTAAAAACGTTTCACATTGTCATTATGGGGTATTGTCTGTAGAATGTTGAGGGCAAAAATTAATGTATTCCACTTTGGAATAAGGCTGTTACTAGGGTTGTAAGGTATACCGGTATTAGTATAGTATCGCGATACTAATGAATCATATTGGGTACTATACCGCCCTCCCCCAGCATCGTCACCTCGTGTCACTGCTGGTTTACGAGGAGATGAGCATGTTCGGCAGCGCACAATCACAGAGTACTCACAAAGAGACAATGTGTGTAGACAGAAAAGGGAGAACGGACGCATTTTGGCTTAGAAACTAACGATAAAGGTGAAGTTATAACACTGAAACGCCCTCAGGAAGAGGTGCTTTAAGACATGGCTAGTAGTCCGGAGTGTTTAAGCTACTTCTAAATCACTAATACTCGCCTCCATGGCGACAAAGTAAGTTTCTTACAAGTATCATCCCTGCAGGATGAGGAATAGCTGAACATGCTTCACTACCCACTGTAACTCACCGGCATCAAAATGTAAACAAACGCCATTGGTGGATCTACACCTAACATCCACTGTAGTGATACCAAGTACTGGAGCGGATCTAGTCGATACTACTATGATTACGTCAATGATTTTCGGCATCACAACATTTTCTTTTGTTTTTTTCTAATTAACATTATATTTATAAACTCAGGAAATATGTCCCTGGGCACATAATGACTTTGAATATGACCAATCTATGATCCTGTAACGACTTGGTATCGGATTGATACCCACATTTGTGGTATCATCCAAAACAAATGTAAAGCATCCAAACGACAGAAGAATAAGTGATTATTACATTTTAACAGAAGTGTAAACAGAACATGTTAAAGGAGAAAGTAAGCATATAATAACAGTAAATAAATAAGAAGATTAATTATTAATTTCTACCACTTGTTCTTGATAATGTTGACAAAATAATAGAAAGGGAAATGACACAATATGTTACTGCAGGGGTGTCAAACAAATTTTATCTCAGGGGACGCATGGAGGGAAATCTATTTCCATGTGGGCCAGACGGGTAAAATCGTGGCATAATAACTTGAAAATTATTACGACAACTTTAGATTGTTTTGTTTATTTTATTTCAGCCCAAAATAGAACAGGCACATTCTGAAAATGTACACACATCAATAATAATTGACAAAACACTCCAAGTTTGTTGAAAATTCCGAAGAAAAAATTGGTGCAGTTTCAAAAACACCATGAAGAAGACAATGAATTTAGACTTAATCTCAGTGTGTCTCTATAAACCAATTCAACTTTAAGACACAGTCCATCTAGGATTGAACGAAATAAAGCATTAATAAAAATGACTATCAACTACCTCATTTGTCATTGCCATATATTAATCCTATGCTAACCCAACAAACTATAAAAACTGACGTAGGAATTCAAGAGGGTTGAGTTACTCCCTTCCTTCTAGGGATCACTGTGTATCCATAGAAAAATAAAAGCTGTGCAATGTGTGAACAGTTTCAACATACCAAAAATAAAAAAATTAAAAGACTGACAGTATTGTAGTAAATCTCATATTGTTCACTTTGTTAAATTTGTTTTGCAATGGGTTGAGGGGAAGGATTCGCACCCCCGCTTTATTGTGTACCTCTTGCTTGGTATACTTGTTCGCCCCGAGTATAAACTATTTGCTTGCCTAACAGAATTTCTATTGCGACATCCAGTGGACACATATAGAACAGCGTTTTTTTTTTTTAATTTATTTTAGTTTTTTTAAATGCAGCTCAATTTTACACATAGCAAACTCATCTCACGGGCCGGATTGAACCTGTTTGCGGGCCTGGTCTGGCCCGCGGGCAACATGTTTGACATCCCTGCGTTACTGCATATTTCAGCAGACTAATTAGGAGCTTTTGTTTGCTTACTTACTAATAAAAGACAAGTTGCCTTGTATGTTCACTATTTTATGTAAGGACAAACTTGCAATAAGAAACATATGTTTAATGTACCGTAAGATTTTTTGTTAAAATAAAGCCAATAATGCTATTTTTGTTGTCCCTTTTACTTAGAAAAGTATCAAAAAGTATAGAAATAATTTTTGTATCGGTACCAAAATATTGGTACCGATACAAGGCAACTTGTATCGGTACAAGCTATCAACATTAGTTGTAGCATAACAAAATGTGGGAAAATTGTAGCGCTGTGAATACTTTCCAGATGCACTGTGTGTTCAAGTTTGATTTCTACTGTACTGTCTTTCTGGGATGATACCCAGAAAGAAATAGCGCTAAACAACAGAGTCATCATCTGTGTGTTTCTGAAGCCCCACATGACAGGCCCATTGAGCCCGGGAGATGTCATGATGAAAATATCATCCTGCTGGCTCATAGGCTTTGAGTGCCATGGACAGCTGGGTCACAGTCTACAGGGCGGACGTGGACCAGGGTCACAAATTTGTGTGGCAGGGACAGAGGTGGTCGGTGTCAGTGTAGGGAAGATACAAGGGGTGTGTAAGAGGAGGAGGATGGATGATGCGTGTTTGGCATGCAAGGGAGGGCGTGTACAATGTCTGTGGTTAGGGTGCATTTCGAAATGTGTGTGTGTATGCATGTGTGTGTGTGTGTGTGTGTGTGTGTGTGTGTGTGCGTGTGTGTGTGTGTGTGCAGAAGAGAGAGAAGGCAGTGATTTTGGAGGGTGCATGTTTGTTTCTTTTTTTGTGGGATTAGTGAGATGACGGCTTCACGGTGGCAGAGGGGTTAGTGCGTCTGCCTCACAATACGAAGTTCCCGCAGTCCTGGGTTCAAATCCAGGCTCGGAATCTTTCTGTGTGGAGTTTGCATGTTCTCCCCGTGAATGCGTGGGTTCCCTCCGGGTACTCCGGCTTCCTCCCACTTCCAAAAACATGCACCTGAGGATAGGTTGATTGGCAACACTAAATTGGCCCTAGTGTGTGAATGTGAGTGTGAATGTTGTCTGTCTATCTGTGTTGGCCCTGCGATGAGGTGGCGACTTGTCCAGGGTGTACCCTGCCTTCCGCCCGATTGTAGCTGAGATAGGCGCCAGCGCCCCCCGCGACCCCGAAAGGGAATAAGCGGTAGAAAATGGATGGATGGATAGTGAGATGACATGCATCCATTGTTTCGAAGTCGTACAGTTTGTCTTTGTGCACATACACATCTGGATGCCCTCACCTAAAAATGTTTCATGGCATGTGGCCTTTTCATAGAAAAACCTTTGTCTCTATAAGAGGACCGTTTTGTTTCCTGCTTACATGCGGCCTGAGGGCACACATGCTGAAAACAATTGCTCTTTTTTTGTGTCACCCGCACTATACATTCATGAGGAGGGTGAACGTTTCATTGTGCAGTGAGTCATGACATATTGACGGTTAGCCTTTGACACAAACACAACTGTTTGTCTTTCAAGACGTAAACATCCACTGTTTACAGCATGGTAGCGACGTAGTCAGTGATCGCCTTAAATGGAGACAATGTGTTTGTGCACAATCTCAAATTATTTTACAGGTTTGGAGATCATTTGTGGTGGATTCCTGCAGGATTCACGCACATTGACCTTTAACTTGGCTCTAATGCAAGTTACACATAAAATGGTGCATGTGATCTACATCTATCCAAGCTGACCGAGTTCTCAGAAGTCGCACATTAGGGGATGCACCTGAAATATAATACAAAAAACATGAGTTGGTGCTTACTTAAACGCCTACTGAAATGAGATTTTCTTATTTAAACGGGGATAGCAGGTCCATTTTATGTGTCATACTTGATCATTTTGCGATATTGCCATATTTTTGCTGAAAGGATTTAGTAGAGAACATCCACGATAAAGTTAGCAACTTTTGGTGCTGATTAAAAAAGCCTTGCCTGTACCGAAAGTCGAAGACGATGACGTCACAAGGTTGAGGGCTCCTCACGTCGTATTTGGACCGAGAAAACGACAATTCCCCCATTAACTTGAGCGAGGATGAATGATGACATTGATAGCGAAAGACTAGAAAAAAAAAGCAAAAAAAAAAAAGGTGATTACATTGGTACGGATTCCGATGTTTTTAGACACATTTACTAGGATAAATCTGGGAAATCCCTTATCTTTCTATTGTGTTGCTAGTGTTTTAGTAAGATTAAATAGTACCTGATAGTCGGAGGGGTGTGTCCATGGGTGTCTTGAGGCCAGTGTCTGAGGGAAGTCCCAGCAGATACAGGGACGGCGCAAACTCCACAGATCTCCGGTAAGAGGCGACTTTTCAACTCAATTTTCTCACTGAAAACTGCCGGTTGACAAGTGGTCGGGAACCATGTTCGCTTGACCGCTCTGATCCATAGTAAAGCTTCACCTCCGGGAATTTTAAACAAGGAATCACCGTGTGTTTGTGTGGCTAAAGGCTAAAGCTTCCCACCTCCATCTTTCTACTTTGACTTCTCCATTATTAATTGAACAAATTGCAAAAGATTCAGCAACACAGATGTCCAGAATACTGTTTAATTGTGCGATGAAAAGAGACGACTTTTAGCCGCAAGTGCTGCTGCGCTAATATTTCCTGACAGTCCGTGACGTCACACGCACGCATCATCATTCCGCGACGTTTTCAACAAGAAACTCCGCAGGAAATTTAAAATTGCAATGTAGTAAACTAAACCGGCCGTATTGGCATGTGTTGCAATGTTAATATTTCATCATTGATATATAAAGTATCAGACTGCGTGGTCGGTAGTAATGGGTTTCAGTAGGCCTTTAAGATGATTTGGTTGTTGGGCTTGTGGACACCATAATGACCTTTCCACCAGAATTCCACTGCTGCAATTGCTATTATATTTGAAAGACGTGCCAGAGCCGTGTGGTGACCCAATAATAAATACTCTATCATTAAACTGTAATAATTCTTCCATATAATTTTTTTTTTTATAACACATCCTAATTTGGAGGGATTTAAAATGTAGGTGAGTGAACGACAGTGAGATATTGTCATGGTATGGAATTTCACATGATATTAGAACTCCATCTGAATATTGACACACGGAAAAAGACTGGGTTACTCCGTAATTGGAGTGTACATACTGTAAATGAAGGTGTGGACATGATCTGGACTGGACCTGGTTTTAAGAACCCTTAAAACAATCTAATTTCATTGGTCTGGTGACTAGATTGTTAAAAAACAAACAAAAAAAATAACAAATAAAACAAAAAAAAACGAACGTAAAATGAAAAAAGTTACACAGAATCTTGTAATTAATGCAAGAGTAAAATTAACTGTTAAAGTGTATGCCTGCATTGATGTATATTGTAGGAACCACAATATTAATATATATATAATATATTAATTATTATTATTATATCATTATATATTAATTATAGGTTATATAATATATATTAAATATTCATCGGAATAAAACTGGACTCACTGGTGACGGTGGCAGAGAAAAGGACTGTTGACAAACTAGTGAGCATCCTGGATGATGCCAGTCACCCTCTGCATAGCGTTATCAGTAGCCAGAGGAGCCTGTTCAGTGCTAGACTGCTTCAGCCCAAGTGTAAGACTAATAGACTAAAAAACTCCTTTGTCCCACACACCATTTGACTGTACAACTCCTTTCTGTGGAGGGGTGCGGGGGATACTAGGATGACAGGGGATGCAAAACAATTACAGTGCACTACTTTTTCAAAACATGCTCACTACTGCCTAGTTTCTCTTGTTATATTCTTATTTTACCGTTATATTTTTATTCCCATTGTTGCTTTTTATTTGTATTCTTATTGTAATATTTTTATATTTTGTTTCAATTTATACCCCCATTATTTACTTCTTACTTTTTAAATTGATCTCAACTCTGTACACTGCTGCTGGAATTCTGGTTTCCTTGAAGGAATCACTTAAGTACTATCCATCTATGTATCTATCCATCTATCTATCTATCTATCTATCTATCTATCTATCTATCTATCTATCTATCTATCTATCTATCTATCGATCTATCGATCTATCGATCTATCCATCCATCCATCCATCCATCCATCCATCCATCCATCCATCCATCCATCCATCCATCCATCCATCCATCTATCTATCTATCTATCTATCTATCTATCTATCTATCTATCTATCTATCTATCTATCTATCTATCTATCTATCTATCTATCTATCTATCTATCTATCTATCTATCTACAGTGGGGCAAAAAAGTAGTTAGTCAGCCACCGATTGTGCAAGTTCCCCCACTTAAAATGATGACAGAGGTCTGTAATTTTCATCATAGGTACACTTCAACTGTGAGGGACAGAATGTGAAAAAAAATCCAGGAATTCACATTGTAGGAATTTTAAATAAAGTATTTGTAAATTATGGTGGAAAATACTGTAAGTATTTGGTCAACCATTTAAAGCTCTCACTGATGGAAGGAGGTTTTGGCTTAAAATCTCATGATACATGGCCCCATTCATTCTTTCCTTAACACAGATCAATCGTCCTGTCCCCTTAGCAGAAAAACAGCCCCAAAGCATGATGTTTCCACCCCCATGCTTCACAGTAGGTCTGGTGTTCTGGGGATACAACTCAGTATTCTTCTTCCTCCAAACACAACAAGTTGAGTTTGTACCAAAATGGATACATGGATGATACAGCAGAGGATTGGGAGAATGTCATGTGGTCAGATGAAACCAAAATAAAACTTTTTGGTATAAACTCAACTTGTTGTGGTTGTGAGAAAGAAGAATACTGAGTTGCATCCCAAGAACACCAAACCTACTGTGAAGCATGGGGGTGGAAACCTCATGCTTTGGGGCTGTTTTTCTGCTAAAGGGACAGGACGATTGATCCGTGTTAAGGAAAGAATGAATGGGGCCATGTATCGTGAGATTTTGAGCCAAAACCTCCTTCCATCAGTGAGAGCTTTGAATGGTTGACCAAATACTTATTTTCCACCATAATTTACAAATACATTCTTTAAAATTCCTAAAATGTGAATTCCTGTTTTTTTTCCCACACTCTGTCTCTCACAGTTGAAGTGTACCTATGATGAAAATTACAGACCTTTGTCATCATTTTAAGTGGGAGGACTTGCACAATCGGTGGCTGAATAAATACTTTTTTTGCCCCACTGTATCTATCAATCTATCTATCTATCTATCTATCTATCTATCTATCTATCTATCTATCTATCTATCTATCTATCTATCTATCTATCTATCTATCTATCTATCTATCTATCCGTCTGTCTGTCTGTCTGTCTGTCTGTCTGTCTGTCTGTCTGTCTGTCTGTCTGTCTGTCTGTCTGTCTGTCTGTCTGTCTGTCTGTCTGTCTGTCTGTCTGTCCGTCCGTCCGTCCGTCCGTCCGTCCGTCCATCTATCCATCCATCTATCTATCTATCTATCCATCTATCTAATAGATAGATAGATAGATGGATAGATAGTATCTATCTATCTATCTATCTATCTATCTATCTATCTATCTATCCATCTATCTATCTATTTATCTATCTATCTATCTATCTATCTATCTATCTATCTATCTATCTATCTATCTATCTATCTATCTATCTATCTATCTATCTATCTATCTAATAACAGAAGGAAACAACCCTTCTGTGTGAATGAGGGAAAATGAGTGAGAATTAGTGTAAATGGGGGAGGGATAGTTTTTTGGTTGGTGCCCTAACAGTAAGTGTGTATTATGTTTTTATGTTGATTTAATAAATAAAGAGAGAAAGAAAAAAAAGACTGTGTTACTCCCCCATCTGCCGGTCAAATGTATGTATAACAGAAAGAGCAAGAAACATTTGACTTTTCGAGTATGTAATATATTTGTACCAACGTACGCATTTATATATATTATATAGTCCAATGCAAACATTTGTTGGTGAAAAAAAATTTACATTTTGCTTTGTTTATTGTTTCTTCCTTGTATGACGTGCGCAAACAAAACTTTCTCTGATTGGTTCCTATTTGACAGGGCCAGACACATCCTCCAATCAGAACGCGTGTTGCTCGCTGGTCGATAAAGAACGCCACAGCTGTTTACAAAACGCACCAGAGGGGTTTAAAGATTGTTTGTACGACAACGAGGTCAGAAACTGAAATACTACGACTTACAATTGTCTGCTAGTCTTATTTTACTGTCGTGTCGTACGTTTTATTACCGAAATATAGCTAGTAGTAGGCAAGGTTTGTGTGTTAGGATTGGAGCTAGCTAAACCCTGATATGTTGATAGACGTACGCAGGTCGTCAACACTGTGCTGTGTAATCACTGCGGTTGTGCTGACGTAAGTATTTATATATAAGTGGTACGACTTTGCAGGAGTAAGGGGAATTAGCAGTTGGCTAACGAGCTGTAAATGCGACGTGTCTCAGGAGCAGTTAGCAATGGTGCAAGGACGGGCAGCGTCATCAAGCCCGTTGAGGGAGACGTAATTAAAGTGACCACCGAGGTATGTAATCTTTAGAATGATCGGACTAATGCAGCCTTTACAGTACAAGCGTGCTGACCATTCCATGTTAAAGTAGAGCTGGCTATTTATACCCATGTGTTTTAAAATTGAACCATAAGGAAGGCCTTTGTTTTGGGCGTGTTACATTTGGAATCAATCAACGAATATGACGCGTGCAGTGTCAGTCAATCAATCAATCAATCAATCAATAAATCAAAGTTTATTTATATAGCCCTAAATCACGAGTGTCTCAAAGGGCTGCACAAGCCACAACAACATCCTCGGCTCAGATGCCACACCAGGGCAAAGAAAAACTCAACCCAATGGGCAACAGTCAGAAACCTTGGAGGGGACCACAGATGTGAGGGCGACCGGAGTACCTGGAGGGAACCCCCGCGACTTTAGTTGACATGGACGTCGGAGGGAACCCACTAGATCCACTCGACGTCTATGACAATGGACTTCGAGCGGATCTAGTTAATAGTGTCCATGGTGGCGCCAGCAGGGGATCATCTTGACTGGAGAAAAGTCAGCAGCGCAGATTTGATTGATTGATTGACAGTTTTATTAGGAGATTGTAAAGTTTAGTTTATATTCCGTACATCCATCCATTTTCTACCGCTTATTTGTTTTCGGGTCGCAGGGGGCTCTGGTGCCTATCTCAGCTACAATCGGGCGGAAGGCGTTGTACACCCTGGACAAGTCACCACTTGGGCCAACACAGATAGACAGACAACATTCACATTCACACACTAGGGCCAATTTAGTGTTGCCAGTCAAACTATCCCCAGGTGCATGTCTTTGGAAGTGGGAGGAAGCTGGAGTACCCGGAGGGAACCAATGAAATGACCACTAAATGGTAACACCCGAATAACTTTTTCAGGGTCCATGTAAATCATTTCATGGTAAAACAACCCCAACTGGGGCTTCATGGTGGCAGAGGGGTTAGTGCGTCTGCCTCACAATACGAAGGTCATGCAGTCCTGGGTTTAATCCCAGGTTTCGGGATCTTTCTGTGTGGAGTTTGCATGTTCTCCCCGTGAATGCGTGGGTTCCCTCCGGGTACTCCGGCTTCCTCCCACTTCCGAAGACATGGGATAGGTTGATTGGCAACACTAAATTGGCCCTAGTGTGTGAATGTGAGTGTGAATGTTGTCTGTCTATCTGTGTTGGCCCTACGATGAGGTGGCCCTACCAGTGCATGGTAGGGCCAGCAGGAGATCATCTTGACTGGAGACAAGTCAGCAGCGCAGAGACGTCCCCAACTGATCCACAGATGAGTGGTCCACCCTGGTTCCCAACTTTGAACATTGAGCATGTTATCCGTGGTCACCTAATCTGTGCCCCCCCTCTCCACGAAGGAAACAGAATAGTTAAAGTTAAAGGACCAATGATTGTCACACACATACTAGATGTGGCGAAATTATTCTCTCCCTTTCACCCATCACCCTTGATCACAAACTGGGAGGTGAGGGGGAATCATTTATGGTGATTTAACCCCCAATTCCAACCCTTAATGCCGAGTGCCAAGCAGGGAGGTAATGGGTCCCAGTTTTATAGTCTTTGGTATGACTCGGCCGGGATTTAAACTCACGACCTACTGATCTCAGGGCGGACACTCTAACCACTAGGCCACTGAGTGAGACGGCAGATCAACTGGTCTAAAAGAGGGGTCTATTTAATGGCTAGAGTATACAGTCCAGTCCATGGCGGGGCCAGCAAGAGATCTTCCTGAGTGGAGACAAGTCAGCAGCGCAAAAATGTCATCAACTGATGCACATATGAGTGGTCCACCCCGGGTTCCGACTTTGAAAAGCTAGCGCGTCATCTGCGGGCACCTAATAACCTCTCCACGCAGGAGAGGGGGGCAGAGCAGAAAAAGAGACAGCAGATCAAGTGGTCTATTTAAAGGCTAGAGTATACTAATGACTTTTAAGATGGGACTTAAATGCTTCTACTGAGGTAGCATATCTAACTGTTACCGGGAGGGCATTCCAAAGTACTGGAGCCCGAATACAAAATACTCTATAGCCTGGAGACTTTTTTGGGGCTGTGGGAACCACTAATAAGCCAAAGTTCTTTGAACGCGGATTTCTTGCTTGGACATATGGTTTAATACAATCAGCAAGATAGGATGGAGCTAGACCGTTTAGTAATTTATATGTAAGTAGTAAAACCTTAAAGTCACATTTTAAGTGCACAGGAAGCCAGTGCAGGTGAGCCAGTATACGTGTAATATGATCAAACTTTCTTGTTCCTGTCAAAAGTCTAGCAGCCGCATTTTGTACCAACAGTAATCTTTAAATGCTAGATATAGGGAGGCCCAAAAATAAGTCATCACTTCCGACATGCAAATAAAAGCATTTTTGGAATTTGTTCACATTTGACATTGCTTCCTCTTGCACCTAAAGCAATGACAACAAGCTTTACAACTGAATTGTCTTATAAGCCCTGGTATAGGCCTGCCATCTATGTGATACTACATAAAGCTATGCATCCTAAATGATTTTTTGTTATGACCATGTACTTTCAACTGTTTTTACTGTAAGTACTCCAAAGGGAATAAGCCGTAGAAATAGATGGATGGATGGATGGATGTAGCTAAATAAGAGATCATTAAAACAATGTTCGTACTCTATGACATCGCTTTGTTAAAGATTTGATGTTTGATGTGTTTGACGTGTTAAAGCTCTTTGAAATACATCATCATGTCAGAACAGCATTAAGACAAAGCTCATGATGACGAAAGTGACATAAGAGAATGATGTTGCTTACCGACTCCCAAGACCAAATTCAAGTATTTGTAGTATGATGCAAAAAGAGGCTCAAAACATATTTAAAAAGTAATGTTCTATAACATTTTTGTCTTTCAACAGAAAACAAGGTCTGTTTTCATCTTCATCTAAGGCCTCTGCTTCTGAACCGACTGCAAAAATGGTAAGTTGAGGCAAATCATCGGAATCAGAAGAGTTTTATTGCCATTGTTTGAGAACGGGTTCACAAACTAGGATTTAAAAAAATTTTTTTTTTTACTTTGCGCAATTGTTCAATATAAAAGACATATAACACAGAATAGAATAACATGAACTGTAACTGAGCCATCAGATCTTGTTAATTACTTTTTTGTATACAAGCACCTTTTAATAAAATTATTTGTTTAAGTTAATGAATTTCAGTACTTCAATTCAAAACATAAAACTCTTTTTTGCTATAGATTTGCTGCTATTTTAATTACAAATACATGTGTGTTAGTTTACATTTAAGAATTTGTATTTTTGTTACTTTGCTACTTGTTTTTGTTTTGTAGTGGGGACTTATTCATTTAACATTTTTGTGTAGTAGAACGGAATAAGAGACTATTTTTTATCTATTTATATAGAATTACATTGATTTATTGTATATTGTTGTATTAACTATAAAAACATTTCTTGCGGAACCTATTTTCCCTGGGTTTTCAATCATAATCAACTAACTATCGGCAAGTACGCAAACTTACTTAACGATCATGTCCTTTCAATTCAAAAGGGTCAGTATCGGTGGTACGAGCCATACATTTACTTGTTATCAGATCAAAATTCACAATATCGCCCAACTCTACTAATTAAACAAAATTGAAGAAGATGCATACCAACCAACCAACCAACCATCATAATACCGCCTGGAAAAAACAAGTTGTATAGCAGATGACAGGGCAGAGATTATTTTGGGAATATTTTTGAAAAACAAATATCAATTAAAAAAAAAAAAGACTGGAAAGTTATGGAGACGGCGTGAAGACATTATTATGATTTAAAAGTGAATTTGTTTCCAACAAAGTAGCTTTTTTTAGCTTCTTGTTTGAGTACTTCCTGTACTATGTTACAATTCACAGAGTGCATACCACGTATGGGCAAAAACTATATCACGATATACGTTTTTTATATTGATTGAAATTGATAATTATTTATATTTTTTATGACTTATCTAAAACTGCAAATAATCACAGTAAAACAATTTCCAACTTACCATGTGTGCTATTTATCAATGGAGAGAGTGTTTGGTAGCCAGGTAGGATGAGCGCTGCTACAATTATTAAAGTAGATTTGAAGGTGGTTGCAAATTTGAGACAGTAGATGGCAGTAGCGTATAGGCTATTGAACACTACACAGTAGTTTGGGAAGCAGGTAATTAAACTGACACATTGGAAGTGTCAGGATGTTAAAGTGCCAATGATTGTCACAAACATACACCAGGTTTTGCAAAATTATTCTCTGCGTTTGACCCATTAGCCTTGTTCACCCGCTGAGAGGTGAGGGGAGCAGTGGGCAGCAGCGGTGGCCATGCCTGGGAATCATTTTGGTGATTAACACCCAATTCCAACCCTTGATGCTGAGTGCCAAGTAGGGAGGTAATGGGTCCCCTTTTTATAGTCTTTGATATGACTCAAAACCTCCTGAACTCAGGGCGGACACTCGAACCACTAGGCCACTGAGTAATTTGCCACATTGTCTGCATTAAAAAGCAACAAAACTAAAGACAAGTTGATGTTGATATATTACAGTTTCTCTTGTCACTCTGTGCAGCGAAATCACGGCAGGACAGAAAGACAGCGCAGCCACACTAGTTTTATGAGAGTAGTATATGTGTGTGTATGCTCCTTTAAGAACGGCAGTGACTGAATGGAAGAATTAGGAGAGCAAGCGATGGCATGCAGCAGTCATGGCGACTGGCGAATAGTAGGTTGTGTCCTGCAGAAATGAGAATAAAGAGACCAAATTGTCACAAAGCGGAGCTTAGCAGACCCATTGTCGGGTAAAGTAAAGGGTGTTACCCCCAACGTAACATCGGGCCTGGAGAGATAGTCTCCCATGCACTCCTAGACTATGGTCTGGGACTGGGAAGCAGGAGCCGAACAGCAGGAAAGGTCTAGTTGATACTGTTACGTAATTGGCTGTTATCATGACCCTCTCATTGCTCAATGAATACTGTTTACTGATTGTGGTTAGCGTGTCCCTCCCACTGCTCAGGAAGGTCTAGTTGATACTGTTACGTGATTGTCTGTTATCATGAACCTCCCATTGCTCAATAAATACTGTTGACTGATTGGTGGTTAGCGTGTCCCTCCCATTGCTCGTTTACTGGGTTCACAAGGCGCGAGTGACATCATGAAACAAATCTTGCTTCATAATGTCTGGTTTCTTCCGACCCAAAAATATTAATATATATTGAATATTAGGGCTGGGGGATATTGCCTTTTTTTAATATCGCAATATTTTTAGGCCAAACCGAGATATACGATATATTTTGCCTTGGCCTTGAATAAACACTTGATGCATATAATCACAGCAGTATGATTATTCTATGTGTATACATTAAAACATTCTTCTTCATACTGCATTCATATATGCTACTTTTAAACTTCCATGCAGAGAAGGAAATTACAACTAAGTCAATTGACCAAAAGTATAGTTATTAAAGTTATTAAGCAATGGCACAAACATTCGAGTCATTTCCAACACATAAATTGCAAGATTGTCAGACATTTTAATTTTCAAATAAAAATGAGCTGCATAATAGGAAATCAAATAGTATTCATCCTTCACTATGTGGTATGTTCCTAAGGTTATGAAATTCTCTTCATTCTCTGGCGAGTGACTTTACAAACGATGCTACATATTAGCAGTAATGCTACTTTTTATAGCAACGCTTTTTCCTCACACTTGACAAATAACGGTTGTCTGTTCGACATATTCCCACTTGAAGCCGAACCACCGCCAGACGATAGAAACCCTGGTGTTTTTCTTGGGAATTAAGTCTTCCTTCATTTGTTACCAGATCCGCAGCATCTTTCTTTCGTACGGCTACGTTACCAGCTAACGTTAGCCACGCCGCTAGCTCTCTGCTCTGCGAGGGCGTGTATGTGACGTGTGACGTGACAGTTTGTGACGTACGTAAGAATGTGCGCCTACACAGGAAAGAGCGAGGAGAGCCTGAAGTGTAATAGCCCGCAGCTAAAAGTCCTGCGTGAGAATATATACCTGAATATTACAATATAGTCATTTTCTATATCGCACCGAGACAAACCCGCAATATATCGTATATATTGATATATCGCCCAGCCCTATTTAATATTTTGTCGAACACATTTTATATTATCATTGCGTCTATTGCTATATATTTTGATATTGTATTGTTGTCCCAATCCTAATACCACTTCAAAATTCACGGCGCAATGACTCATTAAACGTTGGCGTTTCCCACTTACTAGCTGCAACCCGTTTTCGAGGCAATTATCGGGACAAATCCTCTCTTAACACACTTCCGAATATAAAACTGTCTTAGAAGACATACAATAATTGAGTGTTTGCGGTCTTCGGTAGGAAGGGATAAAATTGGGACAAAACAGCCCTAATATCTTTGAAATGTGTATCCCGCTTTAATTTACCTCCTGAAATTAAATGCGTAATACATATTTTAATGAGAGGCGTCAGTATATAAAATTCAGATATTGACTAGAATGGGGTTTCAAAGTGTTGAACTGGGAGCATCCCCTTAAAGATCATAAACTGTTGGTGCTTCCCTGCTCTCCGAAAAACTAAAAATATATTATTTTTGCCTTTGAAAAAACTTAGCTAGGAAGTTGGAAAACCCTAAACACCTGGACTAAAAAGGGGGTGGGAGGATACTAAAAAAAAATTTGCTTAATTTTATATAAATATAGTTGACTAGAACAAAGACGTTTGGTTTGTATTACATTGTAACTAAACAAGTGTTATTTACGTAAGATTGTATTTTCTTACAATTGATTACTCTGCTTAAATGTAGTTCACTTCAATACTAAAACCACACACTTGTTTAGACATCAGTCAATAGTGCCTTGCATGGTCCCAGCCGTGTACTGCATTTCATTTTGCCTCAGTTGCGACAAGACACCACTGACAGTCAATTCCACACAATCAACATAGTTTTTTTAAATGGCTTATTACTTACTTTAATACATTCTCAGTCAAAAAATGCTTTAGTTTCTGTACCTTCATCAAATGGATTCTCAGTTTTTCGATTGACATTTATCTTATTTATGCATTTATTAGGTGTGACAACTGTTACGGACTCATCTTAAAAGAACTGGATACAAGCTGTACATAAAATGGCGCAACCCCCTCGCTTGGACATCACCAAAATTGGAGAGAGTGAACATATACAAGAAGAAGATACCAGTATTTCACCTGACACGCATAGTTATAGAGATGATGACCACCTTGCTCATGATCGTAGCAGAGGTTGGGTGTCTTTTCCCTGTCAGGACTATGAGCAGTCTTTCAACAGCCAACAAGGCTTGGTACAACACATGCATATTCACGCTTTGGTGAAGAATGTGCCACCTGGCTACAAAAGCAAGAGGAGAAAAATCTTCTGTGGTTCAGATTTAGATCAACAGCTGCATGAGAATGTGATACCTTCAGTTTCAGTAAGCTCAGTCACTCATCTTGAAAGCACTAGTACTGCTGAGTCATTGACTGAATGTAACATGTCACCACCTGACAGAGAACCAGATGAGTTGCATCAAGAGGAGAATCTTCAGCAGGTTATCATTGCAACGTTAAAGCATGGAACCAAATTGGATGTGGAGAATAACAGCGAAGACACTGGACAGTGCATGCTAGATGTCTCCAGCAGTACATCAGAAAACCTCAGTTTTTACTTTGATGGGAAAATAGTGTCAACGAGCACAGTCAACGCCTGTGAAGCAGCTGACGTTCACTCTGCATGTTTAGATTTGGTTGGACTGGACACCCTGATTCTCGATCCCTCCCAATTCAACTTAGGGTTAAATTCTGATTCAATTCTGAGCAACCAAGAGTTGCAGGGTTTAGCACCAGCCAAGAGAAGAACTGCAACACCTCCCCTGTCACCAGTAATTCAAACTGAATTGGAGTCTGAGGTGGTTGTTTCGTCATCTTCACTTGTGACTTCGGTAATAGAACATTTACTTCCTCAGAATACAGAGTCCACAGTTGCCCACCCCAAAGGAACATCTGTGTTTCTATCCCCAAAGTTCCAGCAGCTACTTGAGAAGCAGGAAAACGTGAATCCCGCACCTGCCCTGCTTCCAGATGGCCAAACTCCTTGTTCCCTTTTCTCTACTGCTGTAGCAGGAAGGTTTAAAAGAAGGACTGCATCTCCTCAAAGTTCTCCTCAGCACAATTTATTATCTGATGAGGAAACAATCATGCCAGATCCAGATGGCAGTGATGCTGTTACTTTATGGCAGATGGACACCCAGCACAGCTCTACCAATGAACAGGCTAGTGCATCACAAATTATAGAGGAAAAACAAGTGATTCCCATTTTAACTGAGAACTGGTCGCCTGTGACTGTCAACAACTGTAGTCAGCAACCTTTGGATCTCTCCAATACAATGAAAAGGCATGACCCTGACACTTCTGCTGCACTGGATTTAAGTTTGCAAAAAAATAACCTTAACAAATCTGACCTGACATCAAATGTTGCGCAGTCAAGTGGAAATCCAAACTTGTGGATAGAAGGGTGCGATTATGTGAGTGAAGAGCAAAACTTGAGCCTTGAAAGCCCTAAGACGCCTGGAGTGACAGACTTCATTGTTACTGGTCCAAATATGGTTGACCCTGTTGCAGAGGGACTTGTTTATGGACTTGCTGTCCCACCCTGTTCGCTGATTTCTACACCTACGACTCTTACACCTTTTAGTTTCCCGACAGCTTCCCCATGCACTATATCATTTGAATCCCCAACTTATCACACCGTACTACCTACTGCTCCTTCATTAATCACAGTTCTGGCATCAGCGCTAGCTGTGCCTGGCCCCTCAAGCCAACCCATCCAGATCTTGGCTCCAACTGTATCACCTGACCCACTGGTACTCTGCACAGAAAATTCAGGAAATTCTACACGGTGTGACTCCACCTCTGTGCTTGCAGCTAGCAATGTTGCAAACCTTCTTGCACTCTCACAACCGCGAGACCCCTCTCTCAATCCTGGCCACATGTTTCTTAGTGATCCAATCGCCTTCAACCCCCCAATAAATGAAACCAATCCAGGGTCAGAGGTGCCATTCACGGCTACTTCCACATTAAATGATCCCCTCTCAAACTCGTACAACAACATCACAAGCAACACTGTCCTGATAGAGTGCACAATTTCCCTTGAAAGTCCAGTAAGTGTCTCTGATGCTGTTACTATGCAAAACACGGACACGCCAGCATCCACACAAATGCTTTTTAATCACATTGAACAGCAACAGATTGTCTCATTACCCAACAGTGCAAATGTAGACCCCACCATTAATATGCCCTCCATTGAAGAGTCAGTAACAATGTCCGCTACTACCTCATTAACACCGGATTGTCTTGCAGAGTCTGTGTCAAATCCTGACTCAGAAAAAGTCCCCGAAGCTCAACCTCCAAATGCAAAAGAGGAGGAATTTACTGACAGTACAGATTCAGCGGTGGAAACCTTTGCTGACACCTCAAGCCAAGATGAGAAGTTGGAAAAGATAGACCCCCCGAGCAACACACCAAGGGACTCCGAGCAGCAGACTTTCACCAAGAACTTCATCTGCAATGTGTGTGATCAGTTGTTCCACTCAATGAAAGAACTCGGTCATCATGTTTGCGACCATGCTGACGAATGGCCCTATAAATGCGAGTTCTGTGTTCTGCTCTTTGATAAGCCCTCTGCATTACTAGACCATCGATCAAGCTTGCACGGCGTTGACAAGACTTATGTTTGCAGTGCATGCACAAAAGATTTTGTTTACTTTTGCAATTTGAAACAGCATCAAGAGGAATTGCATCCTACTCAGCAGTGTACGTTCACTGAAGAAGAAAAGGGAAAAATAAGGCCTCAGAATTACAACTACTCTATTAAAGTCAGCACAGAGCCTCCAGTGTCTGATGCATCTGAAGAATCCAACAAAGAAGTCAAAAAAGAAGAAAATGGTGTCGATCTAACTGCGGAAGAATTATTTACAACAATTAAAATCATGTCCTCAGATACTGGCAAGGTCAAAGGGCCCGATGTTCGTCTTGGAATTAATCAGCATTATCCAAGCTTTAAGCCCCCTCCCTTTCCTTACCATAATAGGTCACCTGCTGGCTCCCTGGCCTCAGCCACAAACTTCACTACCCACAACATCCCACAAACCTTCAGTACAGCTATTCGGTGCACCAAGTGCGGTAAAAGCTTTGATAATATGCCAGAGCTGCACAAACACATTCTGGCTTGTGCAAACGCCAGTGATAAGAGGCGGTACACACCTAAAAAGAATCCGATCCCTCTACGCCATTTTGCAAAAAGCCAAAATGGAGTGCTGTCCACAGCTAACTCTGCAAATGAGTTTAATGCTTCAAATGGAGCCAGCCAGTCCCCCACAGAATCATCGGTTAAAGTTAAGTTTAAATTATTGAACAGAAAGAAGAGAAAGCTGGTCCAAAGGGTCATGCCCCAGAGAAACAAGTCCACGTCCTCTTCACTTGCGCATAATGACGTATTTGCCTGCCCTCACTGTAGTAGGGAGTTTACTATGCGCCGCAGCCGAACCAAACATATTGCTGTCTGTCCTAAAAAACCCAAAGAAGTAAGAACGAGAAAAGAGGGAGGACTATCTGTAACTAAAGAAAACGACGGTCGACTTCATAGAGGGGTATCTAATGTTGAGCAAAAGCAAGAGGCCTCACCTCATCGTAGGACGAGACTCCAGACATCAGGGCCAACTAAAAGGCCTACCATCCTTCCTGCAGTGACAAGCTTCTCTAGTAAGAGGATGAAGTTTGCAATAAAAGACACACCAATGTCTAAAAATGAGATGTCCACTTTGAACGAACTTCCCATGGTTCGCTCTTTCAATCCACCTCTGCGGCAGTACACGCGGGTACATCATGGTATCAAAGATATTCCCGTTGAAATAACCTTAGTGAAACATCAAACCGATCGGCGGAGGGACAAGTCGCCTTCTACACAGAGTAAAGAGGCGCCAACTACTGGTGGAAGTTCTAAGCAAAGTGCTGTAGCTTGAAGACCTTTCTGCAGCCCTGTCAGGTAATCCAAATAATTTTGGTGTAGCTGTAGGAATTGTTTTATGCCAAAATCACACAGGGGCCAGTTTGTGCTGAGTTATTCTTACCCTTCCCTCTCTTTCCCCCTCGCTGGTTCACAGTCTAACTGTGCTGCACTCAGTTGTGTTTCAGCATCCTTTACATTACATGATGGGACACCACGTTAATGTAATTTTCTTGACTTTGATGCCTATTTAATTTCTTGTTTTTGCAAATTTATTTTTGGAATTATGTGCTTGTGCATGAGCACGCATATCTGTATCCTTTTATTATGGCAGATATGATTAATAACTGGTAAGGGGAGGACTACATGACTGTACGTGCCTGCAATGTGTAGTCATACTGGGCTTGGGCCCACCTTTTAAGACCATACCATTGAAGTGCCATGAAGCTTTTAGCATTGCCAGGTCACTCACGTAAAAACATCAATGAGGTAAATAAACCTTGTGTCAACAACTACCGTGTCTCTTTTAGGTCGATGGACACCTTTCCTGCCCCTTCGCCCCGTGAAGACTCAACTACACTGTACCAGAAATTAATGAAACCGAGGACTTGGAAAACAAGAAATAACACAAAAACAGAACATAACTGAACTACTTCTGCAAGTAGATGTATTTTCAAACTCTTGTAGTTCCGAATTTGGCACAGTCTTCGATTTCGTCAACTTTCCGTTAACAGCCTGGATTTTTGCACTTTGAAGTTAATCTGACTGCAGCGTGTTGTAGAGAAAATGGGAGGCACTGAAGCTGAGAGGCTTCGCTCATTTCCCGCTTGGTGGGCCACTCGGTGAGGATGGCAGGTTGCAATCACTGTCAGCATGGATTTGCACTACTTTTTCTTTATCACTCATATGTTGCCTTTTCGGATTTAAATTCGTCACTGCATGCTGTGCGCCTGTGGTTTTGTGTTCATTTGGAGTGAAAGATATTGGCTCTTAAACAATAATTATTGTGCTGCTTTGGCAGAGTGAAATTAAGTTTAAAATCAAATCACTGAACAGAGCACAATAGTATTAAAAGCTGCCTTTCAAAGTTGTGCAATTGAATATTGTGAATGTATTGTTGGGCGGGATTAATGTTACAGCTTACACAAATCACAATTATCTTATTTGGTTGGTCGCCGCCTACATATTTCTATAAAGAGTAGAGCTATACATGTTAAAAGTGAATGACATGGTTATTTGTAGCATCAGAACCAATGTTTCCATGAAGATTTGTTTTAATTTAGTGGTTTACCCAAATTGATCTTGTGTCTGCAGTCTTCTGTAGATTCCTTTTCAAGTAATTATGTTAAATACAGAGCTGGTAGGTCACAGAATTTCTCAAAGTAGGGAAAAAAAAACGCTGCTAACCTATCATGTAATATGTTTTTGTCTAAAATGGTATGTTTTTTAAATTGTAGTATTTATCAACTCTAGAATGCAAACACTTCATCCTAACTGTAATATACTAATGTGCTGTATCTCAGAATGCAAATATAAATTTAATTTAGGGTTAAGTCTGAAAAAAAAAGACTATTGAAGGTTGTAACTCTGAAATGGTTCCAGTCTATATATTCATAAGCTACTAGTTTATACAGGGTACTTAAATAATCATGATATATACATCAAATTGATTTTTGATTTGGGCAAAATTTTTTGTAATGTTGACACTTTGCTGTAATGCTCCCACAGACTGCAGTATGTTGGATGTACAGGGTGTTTAGGGGAAACTGTTGTCTAACTGTGAACGTTGGTTTAGCATTTTAAAGTGAAAGTCATGTATATTTATTAATAATTTAAAGCCATGTAATGATTCTGAAGACATTTTCTGTTTGATTTGCACAATTTTTGTTTCCAAGAGTGTGGTCAAAATAAATGAATGTTTGTGTTAACTAAGTGTGTGGGATTTTGTTACTTAGAAAATGTTCTGTTGGGAGTGGTTGTAGAAACACATCTGTATCTTATCTGTGAAGGTGTTAATGGAGCACACACTTGTTACACCCTCACCAGGGCCCATTAAAGTAGCCAAAGTTTGTGGAATTGCGAGTGGGTCAGTGTCCAAGACCCACTTTCCCTATAGAATTTGTTACTACCACAATACGTCAAGCCCTGGTCCTCTGGTCCAAGCTCATCGGAAATATACAGGTGCTGTACATATTATTAGAATATCATGAAAAAGTTGATTTATTTCAGTAATTATATTCAGAACGTGAAACTTACATATTATATCAATTCATTACACACAAAGTGATATATTTGTAATGTTTATTTCTTTAAATTTTGATAAGTACTAACAATTACTGAAAATCCCAAATTCAGTATCTCAGAAAATTAGAATATTAGTTACGACTAGTACCAAAAAATATTTTTTTGAAATGTGGGCCAACTGAAAAGTATGAACATGGAAAGTTTCAGCATGTACGGCAATCAATACTTAGTTGCAGCTCCTTTTGCCTGAATTGCTGCAGCAATACGGCGTGGCATGGAGTCGACCAGTCTGTTGCACTCCTCAGGTGTTATGAGAGCCCAGATTGCTTTAATAGTGGCCTTCAGCTCTTCAGCATTGTTGGGTCTGGCATCTCGCATCTTCCGCTTCACAATACCCCATAGGTTTTCTATGGGATTAAGGTCAGGTGAGTTTGCAGGCCAATCAAGAACAGGGATACCATGGTCCTTAAACCAGGTACTGGTAGATTTGGCACTGTGTGCAGGTGCCAAGTCATGTTGGAAAATGAAATCTTCACCTCCATAAATTTGGTCCGCGGCAGGCAGCATAAAGTGTTCTAAAACTTCCTGGTAGATTGCTGCATTGACCCTAGACCTCAGGAAACACAGTGGACCAACACCAGCAGATGACATGGCACCCCAGACCATTACCGATTGTGGAAATTTGACACTGGACTTCAGGCAACGTTGATTCTGTGCCTCTCCTGTCTTCCTCCAGACTCTGGGACCTTGATTTCCAAAGGAGATACAACATTTACTTTCATCTGAAAACATAACTTTGGACCATTCAGCAGCAGTCCAGTCCTTTTTGTCTTGAGCCCAGGCGAGACGCTTTTGACGTTGTCTCTTATTCAACAGTGGCTTTACACAAGGAATGCGACAGCTGAAGCCCATATCTTGCATACGTCAGTGTGTGGTGGTTCTTGAAGCACTGACTCCAGCTGCAGTCCACTCTTTGTGGATCTTCCCTACATTTTTGAATTGGTTTTGTTTGACAATCCTCTCCAGGGCGCGGTTATCCCTCTTGCTTGTACACTTTTTTTCTACCACATCTTTGTCTTCCCTTCGCCTCTATTAATGTGCTTGGACACAGAGCTCTGGGAACATCCAACCTCTTTGGCAATGACCTTTTGTGTCTTGCCCTCCTTCTTTAAAGTATCAATGGTCATCTTTTGGACAGTTGTCAAGTCAGCAGTCTTCCCCATGATTGTGTGTCATACAGAAACAAAACGAGAGGCCATTTAAAGGCTTTTCCAGGTGTTTTCAGTTAGCTAATTAGAGTGTGGCACCAGGTGTCTTCAATATCTGACTTTTTCACCATATTCTAATTTTCTGAGATGTTGAGTTTAGGGTTTTCATTGGTTGTCATCTATAATCATCTCCTTTTTGGCAAAAAACACTTGAAATGTATCAGTCTGTTTGGAATGAATGTATACATTCTACAAGTTTGACTTTCTAAATGGAATTAATGAAATAAATCAACTTTTTCATGATATTCTAATAATATGACCAGCACCTGTATATCGGCAAGTTACTACAGCTTTTGGCAAACAATATGGATTCACTAGTCTGGAGCATGATCATTCAGTTGTTGGATTTCGTAGAAAAAAGTACATAACAGACATGACCCAAAACTATAGTAATTTCAATGGCAACTTTCTGATTAAAAAAATAATAAAACAAGAATAGAAATGGTGGTATTCAGCAACAGTTTAAATTTTAGATCAAGCTGAAATAAAAATTATGAAAGAGCTCAATTCTGAGGTGGAAATTACAGAATCACCCTGTAAATTTAAATTTCTAAAGCTAGCACTTGCATCAGATTAAATCTGTTTATTAGTCTGCAGTTAAAAATCAGTGTTCATACCCTGAAGAGCTGTTGCCAAACCAGTTGGATTGACATAATTCACCGGTACAGCACGGACACGAGAGATGTCAATTGAAGCAAAGAAACTCATTAAACTTCTCAAAGAAGGTATCATCACTCAATGTTGCAAAAGATGTTGATTGTTCACGGTCAGCTGTGTCTAAAATTTAGACAGAGCACAATCAACATGGGAAGGTTGTAGAAGGCAAGCACACTGGTAGACCAAGGAACTAAGTGTCTAGACAAAAAAATTAAACGGTTTGTCTTGAAAACAGAAATTGCACAGCAAAACAAATAGGCGTAAAGTGGAGTCACCGTCTGTGACCGAACTGTGAGAAACCGCCTGAAAGAGATTTAAATACAGAAAAACTAAATGAAAGCCGGCAACTAAACAGGACAAGAAAAAAGGTTCCTGGACTATGGATGACTGTATAAAAGAATCGCAACATATTGCATTGGGTTAGGTGGTGATGCTGGATCTATAGTTTGGTGCCTTTCAAATTAGGTTTATGAAGACTGCCCGAAGAAGACAGTCATTAATGAAATGGGGCTGCATGTCAGGTAATGGCCCCAGGGCAGTGCCATTACCTGACATCTTCAATACATGTACGTTTACATTGACATTTTGGACACTTTCTTATTCCATCAATCAAAATAATCTTTGGGTATGATGGCATCATTTTTCCGTTGAGTAAAAACTGGAAAAAAAAACTTAGATACATAAGATCAAATTCAGGGCATTCAAATATTCTGGATCTCCATCGAAATAAATATCTGCGGTGAAAACTGAAGAAAATGGTCAATGACAAGAGTCCAACCTGCAAAGCTGATCTGACAACAGCAATTAGATTGATGAGTTCATATTGTCCATGCCTCAGGCTGCAAGCTGTTATAAAAACCAAAGGTAGTGCAACAAAGTACAAGTGGTGTGTTGCATTGTTAGCTACATGTCCATGAAAAGAATAGAGCTGGAATGATCTGGGGTGGACCTGGCTTCAGTTTGGTGATAAAATACAGGAAACCAAAGCTACTGAAAATGTCTCTGCTGTGACATCAACAGAGGTAGGGCAACAGCAATAGTCAATATTGTACAATTTAGATGCAAAAGGAGGAATTTACTCAAGCTTTTTGACACTTGCATTGGGGCCAAATGTTGCAGTGACCCCCCAGATCCTGCAGATGGCTGTGCAGAGCTAGAATAAACTGAATGTGTTTACACCAGCTTTAGAACCCTTCTTGATGACTTGAGTGGAACAGCATCACCCAACATGATTTGGAATTCACACATTAAATAAAATCATATTCACTGTGGAAAAAAAGATATATATATCATATAAGCTGTAAATACTTTAATATTAAACACACAACCATCCTTTTAATACAAACTGAAATGTTGAAAGCTGAAATATATTAAGAAATCAGAAATTCAACAGAAAAGGTACCTGAAGCCTGGCATCAAATACATTACACTTACCATATTTTCCTAACTTCAACGCATGCATATTTGCATAAACATGAACTGTTATTCAAGTAACCTAAAATTATAGTGTTTTGAGGTTGTCTGTTACCCCTCCTGCTATTGTGCAAGCTGTTCGCGACGATGATAATAATTTTAACATTAATAAAGAATGCCAATTCATTTTTAATGATGTGCTGGCCTCTTTTTTTTTTTTTATGATTTTTGCATCGGAGAACTATGCTTCGTACCCATGTTTTGTTCAAAGAGCAACCTAATGATGTGCTGCACAGTGCGGCTTAAAACCTGCATGCACCTGAATGTGAGTGTTAGGGCGAGAATGCATGGTTGGTGGATTCTTGTCTAAATTTGGAGGATAATCCTGGAGTGGGGAAGTCATGGGAATGAGAGGAAGGATGAAAGAAGAAACTTCAGTGTTGCGGATGAGTGAGTTTATTTGAGGCTGAGCATTAAAACTCATCCATTGGATCACATGCCGCAAAGAGAAAAATCATTCCATACAGTCGATAGCTGGTGGTGGACAATTTGCTACCAGTTATCGTCTTCACTATATAGTTTTACCTTATTTCATTTTAGTGAGCAAACTTAAGCAAACAATACTTTTAGTACTACATTTACATAGTGAGGAGAACAAGTGTTTAATACACTGCAGAGTTTGCAAGTTATCCCACATACAAAACATGTTGAAGTCTGTAAATGTTATCATATAGGTACTATTCTATGATAAATTACAGAATCCAAAACAAAAATCCAGAAAAAAAAACACATTGTATGCTTTTTAAGTCATTAATCAGCATTTTATTGCATAACATAAGTATTTTATGTCAGGAAAACAGAACATAATATTTGGTACAGAAACCCTACAATTACAGAGATTAGATGTTCCCTGTAGTTCTTGACCAGTTTGTTGGTACAGACACCTTTTGTTTACAATTATAGAGATTATAAATTTTCTGTACTTCTTGACCCTCCCTTCTTACAGATATTCTCCAGATCCTTCAGGTTTTAAGGCTGCCGTGGACCTACAGACCTTCAGCTCTCTCGAAAGGTTATTAATTGGGTTCAGATCTGGGGACTATCTAAGCCACGGTGGGAGAGGGGTTAGTGCGTCTGCCTCACAATATGAAAATCCTGCAGTCTTGGGTTCAATCCCAGGCTTGGGATCTTTCTGTGTGGATTTTGCATGTTCTCCCTGTGACTGCGTGGGTTCCCTCCGGGTACTCCGGTTTCCTCCCACTTCCAAAGGCATGCACCTGGGGATAGGTTGATTGGCAACACTAAATTGACCCAAGTGTGTGAATTTGAGTGTGAATGTTGTCTATCTGTGTTGGCCCTGCTATGAGGTGGCGACTTGTCCAGGGTGTACCCAGCCTTACGCCCGATTATTGCTGAGATAGGCACCAGCGCCCCCCGCCACCCCAAAAGGGAATAAGTGGTAGAAAATGGATGGAGGTAAAAATCTGCATTTTATTGCATAGCATAAGTATTTGATGTCAGGAAAACAGAACATGATATTTGGTACAGAAACATTTTGTTTACAATTACAGAGATTAGATGTTCCCTGTATTTCTTGACCAGTTTGTTGGTACAGACACCTTTTGTTTACAATTATAGAGATTATAAGTTTTCTGTACTTCTTGACCCTCCCTCCTTACAGATATTGTCCAGATCCCTCAGGTTTTAAGGCTGCCGCGGACCTACAGACCTTCAGCTCTGTCCAAAGATTTTTAATTGGGTTCATATCTGGAGACTATCTAGGCCACTCCAGGACCTTGAAATGCTCCTTACTGAGCCACTCCTTAGTTGTCCTGGGTGTATGTTTCAGGTCATTGTCATGCTGAAGACCCAGCTATGACCCATATTCAATGGTCTTACTGAGAGAAAATGATTGTTGTCTAAGATCTTGCAATATATGGACACATTCATCCTCCCTTCAATACGATGCAATTGTTCTGTCCCCTTTGCAGAAAAGCATCCCCAAACGACGATGCAGTCACCTCCGTGCTTCATGGTAGGGATGGTGTTCTTGGGATTGTACTCATCCTTTTTCCTCCAAACACGGTGGGTGGAGTTTAGACCAAAAAGCTCTATTTTTGTTTTATTCGACCACATGACCTTTTCTTATTCCTCTTCTGGATCATCCCGCTGGTCATTGGCCAACTTCAAACAGGCCTGGACTTGCTCGAGCAAGGAGATCTTGTGTGCTCTAGGATTTGAATCCATAACGGCGTGATGTGTTACTAATCGTTTTCTTTTGAGACTGTGGTCGCGGGTCCTTTCAGGTCGTTGACCAGGTCCTGCCATGTAATTCTGGGTTCTGGGCTGATCCCTCACCGCCTTTTTGATCATTGATGCTCCACGAGGTTAGTTCTTGCATGGTGGCCCAGACCGAGGGACATTGACACTCGTCTTGAATTAAGTCACAGCTGCAGCAAAACAAATTGATAATAAAGATATATATGTATAATAATTAAAAAATATAATCCAAAAAAAGGGCAGCACAAAACAGAGGGTAGAGCCAGCAGAAAGTTGGCATTATAAACAAAGAGAGGGAGTTTACATGGAAGCGGTCGGACAAATAAACAATAAAAATGAAAAAACTTCCCGCGGGCAGGATTTTGGAGGCCGGGGGCCGTAGTTAGGGGACCAATTTTCAAAACTTTACCGCTGACGGCTTTTTTTTTTTCCCTACACAAAATAGATCCAGCAGACAATAGGCATTATAAAGCTGTAGCAACAATGTTATTGTAGGAGCGAACATGGAGGAACTATTTTTCCAGCATAGTAAATGCGTTATACTTGTATTGCGCTTTTCTTACTGTCAAGGTACTCACACTATTTCCACATTTACCCTTTCACACATACATTCACACACTGATGGCGGAGCTGCCCTGCAAAGCCCTGACCATGACCCATCAGGAGCATGGGTGAAGTGTCTGACTCAAGGACACAACGGACAGATAGGGATCAAACTAGGAGCCCTCAATTTGCTGAAATGGCCACTCTAGCAACTAAGCCACGCCGTCCCAAGTAACACATCGGCATGCTACGGTATTAGTCGTGAGATAGCTACGACAAGAGGGAAGCTATATTCTTTGCATCACCTGAATGGCTTTTGAGTTTATAATGCCCAAGACAATGCTTATGCTTGACAGCATATGTACTGTAGTTGTATTAATGAGCATAACGTGCTGCGTGTATCATGATCCTTATTATGGTGACTCACTCGGAAGACAGTTATTGGTTTGGTCCAGCTGACTGGGGACATTTTCTCTGGTTTATTTTAGTTAGGCACTCCATTTATGTCGCATAGCTTGGTTCCAAGTTCCACATTTATGCCGTGAACAAGTCACGCTGGTCTCGCTCTTTCGGCTTCCGTCTGGTACGTTTCACCCTTCCTTCGCTCTGGCTTCTGGAAGCAGCAGTTCATCCTCTGTATTTTCAGCTTCAAAAAGATAAGCTTATTAATACTTGTTGGACCAAAAATAGCTGTCTTTGTTGTCTATTACTAAGTCTGCCAGGGATAGAAAACACAACCGTTTGTTTCCGGAAGTAAGAAGACACATCAATCAGTCAATCAATGTTTATTTATATAGCCCTAAATCACAAGTGTTTTAAAGGGCTGCACAAGCCACAACGACATCCGCGGTACAGAGCCCACATAAGGGCAAGGAAAAACTCACCCCAGTGGGATTTCGGTGACAGTGACTATGAGAAACCTTGGAGAGGACCCCCACCTCCCCAGGGGAGAGCGAAAGCAATGGATGTCGAGCGGGTCTAACATGATATTATGAAAGTTCAGTCCATAGTGGATCCAACATAACAGTGAGAGACCAGTCCATAGTGGATGCAATATAGTAGCGAGAGTCCCGTCCATAGTGGAGCCAACAGGAGACCATCCCAAGCGGAGATGTATCAGCAGCGCATAGATGTTCCCAACCGATGCACAGGCGAGCGGTCCATCCTGGGTCCCGACTCTGGACAGCCAGCACTTCATCCATGGCCACCGGACCTGTGTCCTCCCCGACCCCCCTCCACAAGGGAGAGGGGGGCAGAGGAGGAAAACAAAAGAAACGGCAGATTAACTGGTCTAAAAAGAGGGTCTATTTAAAAGCTAGAGTATACAAATGAGTTTTAAGATGGGACTTGAATATTTCTACTGAGGTAGCGTCTCATACTGTTACTGGGAGGGCATTCCAGACTACTGGAATGCCCTCTTCACTTGGATGAATGTTGCCAGAAGTCGAAAGTGCACTGCTAAGGAAATGGAAATAAGTGCACTGATGAAAGACGTTCCGGTAATGGTTAAGATGACCAAAATATGGTGAATATTGTACATCCATTCATCCATTTTCTACCGTTGGTCCCTTTTGGGGTCGCGGGAAATGCTGGAGCGGGGGAATATTGTTATTTATGTGTCTGTTACTACATTGTATATAGACTTGCAGTGTATAAAAAAAGTTAGGGGGTTTTGAAGTTTCTTTTTTACGGTGCTTTGAAGGCTACAAAGGTGACTTCCATTAACCGCATCTTTCAAACAAGTCCTTTTTTAAAATCAAAAGGACTTGTGTTCTTGTCTCTCATAATGAATTCAAACGATCGTCAAAATTCCAAAAACAAGTGCAGTTCCCCTTTAAGGGGTCATGTAATGATTTTTTTTTTACATTTAAAACACTTCCGTGTGGTCTACATCAGTGGTCTCCAACCTTTTTGTAGCTGCGGACCGGTCAACGCTTGAAAATTTGTCCCACAGACCAGGGGGGGTTACGGACTGTATCCCTGAAGACTGTATTGATCTATATAATGTATAGGGTTTTTTTTATGTTGATTTAATAATAATTTTAAAAAAAATACATTTTTTTTTAATAATAATTACAACAAAAAAAAATGTTTTTATTTTTTTTCTTGTGCGGCCCGGTACCAATTGGTCCGGTGGTTGGGGACCACTGGTCTACATAATATGTAATGGTGGTTCTTTGAGGACAAGTGGTGGCAAAATGGATGGATGGTCAAAATGTTGCATGGATTATGTTTTACAGATCATCCTCAAGCTGCTGTCTGACCGTCTTCAGGATGTGCCGTTATATGGACGATCTTGTTTACCAATATTTTTTTTAGCTCTTCCATAGTGAGACTACTGACCAATATGAGCTAGAACTGTATGCTACTTTATATTGAAAATGGAAACAGCGAGGATGAATGCCTCACAACAGGAGAATAAAAAGAAAAAAGAAGGAGCTTATTGACTATGGCGTGGACTACAAAGGAGAATGCGTGCAAATTGTTCGGGACTTATGCAGACCCCAAATACACAGCAGTTGTCATGAAAAGTTGGTTTTGTGTAGTAGGTCAAAACAAAACGCCTGATAGGTGCCAATTTGTGGTCCCTATAGAGCAGGGTCGTAGAGGCCCTGAGGAATATATTCGTTCACTTTTGTCTAAAAGCACCAAATTTGGCACAGGGGTAGCTCAGGGCATACTTACATGATTTAGGTAGGGCGCCTGCTCCGTTGACATTTAGGGTCGCCACAGCGGCCGATCCAATATGGCCGCCACTTGTACCGTATTTTTCGGAGTATAAGTCGCACCTGCCAAAAATGCATAATAAAGAAGGAAAAAAACATGTATAAATCGCACTGGAGTATAAGTGGGCTTCACGGTGGAAAAGGGGTTAGTGTGTCTGCCTCACATTACGAAGGCCTGAGTACCCCTTGGTTCAATCCCGGGCTCGGAATCTTTTTGTGTGGAGTTTGCATGTCCTCCCTGTGAATGCGTGGGTTCCCTCCGGGTACTCCGGCTTCCTCCCACTTCCAAAGACATGCACCTGGGGATAGGTTGATTGGCAACACTAAATTGGCCCTAGTGTGTGAATGTGAGTGTGAATGTTGTCTGTCTATCTGTGTTGGCCCTGGCATGGGGTGGCGACTTGTCCAGGGTGTACGCCGCCTTCCCCCCGATTGTAGCTGAAATGGGCACCAGCGACCCCAAACTGAATAAGCGGTAGGAAATGGATGGATAGATGGAGTATAAGTCGCATTTTTTGGGGAAATTTATATGATAAAACCCAACACCAAGAATAGACATTTGAAAGGCAATTTAAAATAAATAAAGAATAGTGAACAACAGGCTGAATAAGTGTACGTTATATGACGCATAAATAACCAACTGAGAAGGTGCCTGGTATGTTAACATAACATATTATGGTAAGAGTCATTCAAATAACTATAACATATAGAACATGCTATACGTTTACCAAACAATCTGTCACTCTTAAATCGCTAAATCCCATGAAATCTTATACGTCTAGTCTCTTACGTGAATGAGATAAATATCATTATTTGATATTTTACGGTAGTGTGTTAATAATTTCACACATAAGTCGCTCCTGAGTATAAGTCGCACCCCCGGCCAAACTATGAAAAAAACTGCGACTTATAGTCTGTACAATACGTAATAGCTTTTGTCTCTAACATTTGAAATAGATGAGCTACAAATGTAAACTTGCTGTCTATATCATGTGTTTTGACAATTAGAAATGTGTTGAAATGCTCATTTTTATTTTTGGGTGTGTTTAGACCCCTAATTTGCATATTTCCAAGTGGCGCTTTGCTATTCTGAAGACATTGGACGTAACTTGGGCCTTGTTATGAGTAAAACCTGGTGCAACATGCATGATTCCTTTCTAATGTTTATATGAAATGTCGGTGGTGGTGTTGGGGTGGGGGCTCGGCTTTGGTTGTGAAATTTTGATGACATTGGTTTCGCTTAAAGGGCGACTACACTTTGGCTACTTGCAAGGGAGACTACGTGGAGGCTGTCTTCTTCTCTCCCTTTTTTATTTTTTTTGTGGGGGTGTTGTTTTTGTTCCCCATATACGCTTCTTCTTCTGATATGCTGAAAGATGTTTTATGTTGTGAAACTTGTGCTGCATATCTCAAATTCAAATAACATTTGGTATGATACAGTGAAGTGCAGTCAGGGGCGGCAGGTGATGTGTGGCCTCACCTGCCATCATGGAAAGAAAAAAATGTAAAAAGAAAAAAATAGTAATTATATTGTTATATGTATCCAGTGATTATACTATAAAGTTATTTTCCATTTAACTTCACCAGTGTTAAATTATTTTTTATTCAAAATTGCTTAATTTTTTACATTTGCCGTTTAAATACTGAGAATTACTTGCGGTGAGTCACAGCCAGCTGAGCCTCCCATGGATTGCGCAATGACTCGGCTAACAGCTGTCTGCTGTGCAGTGAGACGGTATTGCTATATGAATTATATTATATATTTCCATAGTTTAGTTAGCTGAGGTATATAATGTACAGTGTATTTTGTCAACATTTGTATGTGTGTAACGTATTTCTTGTGCTGGGCAATCATAAAACTGCTGCGAAGACGTACAATGTGAGGCTCCTGTTCTCCCGCCTCCTAGTGGTAGAGGGCGCTAGTGATCCCAGAGATCATTAGTGCACTACTCGGCTAGGCCGAAGCCGGTATGTTTTAAAGTTGTCGTTTGCCTGCATATCGTAAAAACAACCGTCCAACATTTTACAACTAATTGTAAACTTATAGGTGCCAACCATTAGGGCCGAGTTGCGACGAAATAGTGTGTCGATGTTGAGATATTAAGCCAAGTTGGTAAGTGAATTTGTTTGCTAATAGTAGCTACTAGCCGTACCCATGTATTTTCTATGGGCGGTTAGCATCGGGTTTTAATCCCCTTTCCTCCAATGTTTCTGATCTGATTGAATTTATATTTATGTCGAGTCTTTATTTTGGGTACTTAAATATGGTGACTAAGTATTGTGGTATTTAAAGGCCATCTGCATTTTTTATGCTACAGTAAAGACAATGAATGAACACGGCCGCTGGAGCGCGGTTACACCTGTCATAGTGACAACACTGTGTACTGTCGTGTTTGTTATTTTGTACAGACATGTGATTATTTGATATTGTTAATGTCAGCAGTATTATCGCTAATAATGATAATAATAAATGTAATTTATTTACACTATACTATACTAGCTAAACTACCTGCTACATTAAGTTCAAGTACCAATGATCGTCTCACACACACACTGGTGTGGTGAAATTTGTCCTCTGCATTTGACACATCCCCTTGTTCACCCCCTGGGAGGTGAGGGGAGCTGTAAGCAGCAGCGGCCGGGAATCATTTTAGGTGATTTAACCCCCACTTCCAACCCTTGATGCTGAGTGCCAAGCAGGGAAGAATGCTGGTATGAGCTTTTAAACATAACCCGTTAACTGCTGCCAATCAAATGGTTAATAAGATACTCTATAGGGTTCATATGTTTATAAATCTGACTGTGATGAAATCAGTGCCTCACCAGCCATGAACCTCACCACACGTCACTGCTATGATAGCACGTGCACATTCTGCCCAGTTTTTCATTTTGGAATCAACATTATTTGTTAATTCCTTGTGCAGATCTTTCGAATCCTCCCCTTTACATATCACACAATGAATACCACTGGAAGAGGCGTGGCGCGGTTAGGAGAGTGGCCGTGCCAGCAACCTGAGGGTTCCTAGTTCGATCTCCACCTTCTACCAACCTCGTCACGTCCGTTGTGTCCTTGAGCAAGCCACTTTACCCCTGCTCCTAATGGGTGGTGGTTAGGGCCTTGCATGGCAGCTCCCGCCATCAGTGTGTGAATGTGTGTGTGAATGGGCGAATGTGGAAATACTGTCAAAGCGCTTTGTGCTCCTTAAAAAGGGGTAGAAAAGCGCTATACAAGTACAACCCATTTACTATAAGCTCTTCTGTATGAGTTTCACATAAGGAGAAGTCAGAAGACACAACAGTTGCCTGTTGCCCATCAGTGTGTGAATGTGTAGGTGAATGTGGAAATAGTGTCAAAGCGGTTTGAGTACCTTGAAGGTAGAGAATCACTATACAAGTATAATCCATTTACCATTTACTGGTTTGGGGATGACTTGATCAAAGCTATGGGGAAAGCATGATCCTCATGCTTTCGAGCCCTTTTAACACGAGAACTACTACAATAGGTTCTGCAGCGTTTGTGGTATTTGGCCTTGTTTAACACAAGTGTTAATGCGATACCTGAACCATCATTCAATTGATCAATTGTGACATTTATACATGAAAGTAAAGCATTCGCAATTTCAATGAAATCTTTGATATCCTTTTCTAGCGACAAAAGTCCTTCGCTTTTGGGTGTTTGTAAGGGGTCATCAGACTGTAGTTGGAAGAGACAACATGAGTCCCAATTGATGCTGCAGCTGCTACTATTACCAGAAGTGGGTAGTAACGCGCTACATTTACCCCGTCACATTTACTCCGTCACATTTACTCCGTCACATTTACTTGAGTAACTTTTGGGATGAATTGTACTTCTACGAGTAGTTTTTATGCAATATACTTTTACTTTTACTTGAGTATATTTATAGAGAAGAAACGCTACTTTTACTCCATTGCATTTATCTACATTCAGCTCGCTACTCGCTACTTTTTTTTATCAATCTATTAATGTTTGTTTTGGTTAATGACAGAGCTTCAAAGTAGAATCTACGCATGCCTGCGTTTCACCAATCACATGCAGTCACTTGTGACGTTGGACCAATCAAACAGAGCCAGGCGGTCACATGACCCGACTTAAACAAGTTGAAAAACTTATTGGGGTGTTACCATTTAGTGGTCAATTGTATGGAATATGTACTGTACTCTGCAATCTAATAATAAAAGTTTCAATCAATCAGTCAAAAGTGTAAAGGAAAAAAGACACTTTTTTATTTCAACCGTACTTCCCGTCAAAAGCCTAAAGACTGATCGCACAGTTCCTGTCTTCACAATAAAAGTGCCGCTCCATCGCGCCTGCGCTAACAAAATAAGAGTCTCCGAAAGCCAGCGCAAACAAGCTAGCAAGCTACGGAGTTTGCCGCCAATGTATTTCTTGTAAAGTGTATAGAAACGAATATGGAAGCTGGACAAATAAGATGCCAAAAACCAACGACTTTCATGTGGTATTAGACATAAAAGAGGAACTTTTTTTGTCCTCCATTTGAAAACGTGGACGTCTGATTCCAATCAATGCAAGTCATCAGAATCAGGTAATACACCAACTTATATTCTTGTCTTCATGAAAGATAGGAATCTATATGTTAAACATGCTTGTATATTCATTAAAACACCTTCAACATGTGAACAAAAACGGCAAAATAAATAAATATAAATTATATACTATATATAAATGTGTGTATATATATATATATATATATGTATATATATATATATATATATATATATATATATATATATATATATATATATATATATGTAGAAATGATATGTGTGTGTATGTATATGTAGAAATGATATGTGTGTGTATGTATATGTATATATAATCACCTCGACTTGGTCATTTACTAAGTAATTGATAAACGTTGGAAAACTTATTGGGGTGTTACCATTTAGTGGTCAATTGTACGGAATATGTACTGTACTGTGCAATCTACTAATACAAGTTTTAATCAATCGATCAATCAATCAATCAATCAAATCAATGAATGCCTACTGAGGCTATGGTGCTGCTAAGTTATTGTGGCTCAATCTGCCATTTTTTTATTTCATTTTAATGTACTATTATTTAATATATATTATTGTTTTAGTTGCTTAAGAGATATTCCTGGCTCTGAATTTGCTCATTCTCTACTTTTACCAATGTTAAAATGAAATATATCTGTAGCTTTACATTATATCTGTGTTGAAATATATCAATCAATCAATCAATCAATGTTTGCTTATATAGCCCTAAATCACTAGTGTCTCAAAGGGCTGCACAAACCACCACGACATCCTCGGTAGGCCCACATAAGGGCAAGGAAAACTCACACCCAGTGGGACGTCGGTGACAATGATGACTATGAGAACCTTAGAGAGGAGGAAAGCAATGGATGTCGAGCGGATCTAACATGATACTGTGAAAGTTCAATCCACAATGGATCCAACACAGTCGCGAGAGTCCAGTCCAAAGAGGATCCAAGACACAGCAGCGAGAGTCCCGTTCACAGCGGAGCCAGCAGGAAACCATCCCAAGCGTATGTGCAATACATTTTGGTAGATAATGGCTATGTTGTTAATATAGAAATTAAATTGCTTTAATAATGAATGAATGGGTTGTACTTGCATAGCGCTTTTCTACGTTCAAGGTACTCAAAGCGCTTTGACACTACTTCCACATTTACCCATTCACACACACATTCACACACTGATGGAGGGAGCTGCCATGCAAGGCGCTAACCAGCACCCATCAGGAGCAAGGGTGAAGTGTCTTGCTCAGGACACAACGGACGTGACGAGGTTGGTACTAGGTGGGGATTGAACAAGGGACCCTCGGATTGCGCACGGCCACTCTTCCACTGCGCCACGGCGTCCCACAAATAATCATAAATCTGATCATTCCAGTATGTTTCTGATGCTCAAAAAACCTGAAATAGTTTGCCAAAAGTATCAAAAGTTAAGGTACACCTAATTTTTGTCTAGCCGCCATTTTGGAAATATGCTAAGTAGGTGTCTAGACAGAACCAACCATAAAGATGATTTTTCCATCATATTTCTAATTGTCAATAAACATGAAATAGACACCAAGTTTGGAGTTGTAGCTCATCCGGTTCAATTGTAGAGGCGTGTTCAGGTGGTGGCCATATTGGATCAGCCGCTGTGGCGACCCCAAAGGTCACAGGCACAGGCGCCCTAGCCCAATCATTTAACGGGCAACATTATCACAATTTCTGAAGGGTTAAAACCAATAAAAATCAGTTCCCAGTGGCTTATTTTATTTTCAAAGTTTTTCTCAAAATTTTATCCATCACGCAATATCCAGACAAACAGCTTCAAAGTGCCTGATTTACACCATCGCTATATCCACCCGTCTATGGTCCCGTGACATCACTGTGTGAAGCCAGCAAAAAAAAAAAAACATGGCGGATAGCACAGAAAGGTATAGCATAGTGGCTTGGATTCAGACTCAAATTTTAGCGCCGTAAGCGATTCTACAGATTATTATTATTGGAACGGATGGTGGGAGTATGGAGGCGGGTACCGAAAATGAAATTATAGAAAAAACAGAAGCTTTTGAGACATATCACGACATACAGCGGCATGAGAGGAAGCGCGGATTAATCAGGCGATCACCTTCTAACCAACGATTGGTATGGGTTTGTTTGGCATTAAATGTGGGTGGAGGCAAAGGATGGATGCAAATATGGCTACAAATGAGGCATAATGATGTACATACAGCTAGCCTAAAATGCATGTTAGCATCGATTAGCTTGCAGTCATGCCATGACCAAATATGTCTGATTAGCACACTCCACATACAACAAAACTCACCTTTGTGATTTCGATGACTTTATCGTTGGAAATGCATCTGTTTTAAGTGTCGCAGGATATCCAAACATTCTTGCCATCTTTGCCATTTCTGTTGTAGCATAGCTGTCGTCGGTACAGTGTGCAGAACAAACAAGGGACTTCCGCATCTTTTGGCCACTGGTGCAACTTGAATCCGTCCCTGATCGTGTTGTTACACCCTCCGACAACACACCGACGAGGCATGATGTCTCCAAGGTGTGGAAAACAGTCGAAAAAACGGAAAATAACAGAGCTGATTTGACTTGGTGTGTGTAATGTGTTTGAGAAAATGGCGGATTTCTTCATGTTGTGAAATCACGGGTGAAAGGTCATTGCTCCGACAGCGAACAATTGAAAGGCGTTTAAATCGCAAAATTCACCCTTTTAGAGTTCGGAAATCGGTTAAAAAAACCTACGGTCTTTTTTCTGCAACATCAAGGTATATATTGACGCTTACATAGGTCTGGGGATAATGTTCCCCTTTAAGTATGCCCTGAACTACACCTGTGCCAAATTTGGCGCTTTTATACAAAAGTGAACAAACACACCCTAAAATCTCCCTAAGGGCCCCCCACTAGGGGTGTCAAACTCATTTTAGCTCAGGGGCCGCTTGGAGGAAAATCTGTACACACGCAGGCCAGACTATTAAAATCATGGCATTTAAACTAAAAAATAAAGACAACTTTAGATTGTTGTCTTTTTCTTACTTTGGCCAAAAATAGGAAAAACACATTCTGAAAATATTACAATAAAAATATAGAAAAAATACCATGGTGGTAAAGTTTAGATCCATGAAGGAAAGAAGAAAGTGAATGAATGTTTATAATTGAATACATTTACATATGCTGTTTTCTTTTGTATTATTTTTTTTTTATGAATCAAGTAACGCTTGATTTTTTTTCCCAAACACACAATACAGAATGTGAGAAAGATATAACAGGATAATGCATACATTTATCATTTGTTTTCAAAACGGTTATAAAAAAGGGGAACCCCAAAAAATGTATGCACCCCGGTAGCACCAAACCTCACCCCCCCTCTCCGTGCGTCCGTTGAGGTGGGCGGGCTTGGGGGGGCGTGTATAATATAGCCAAGAGTCATGGATGGATAGCATTGTGGGTAATTCTTATGTTGCGTTTGTAATATGTTACAGAGCCGATGTTCTCCAGAAATGTGTTTGGTGTGGGTCCACAGAGTGTGGCACATATTAGTAAGAGTGTTAAAGTTGTTTATATCACAACCATCAGTGTAAAAGGTATGGCTGTTGACCAAGTATGCATTGCAATCTCGTATGAGAAGTAGCGAAATGCTTGCGACCGGCCGGCAGGCAGATGGCGTTGTGTAAAGGCGGTCACGATGACATGTTATGGAGCAGTGGTCCCCAACTAGCGAGCCGCGGCCGCAGAATAATTTTTCATTTATTTTATTTCTTTTATCATTCTCAATTTTTTACTGCATGCCATTGATAAGCACAGGGGTGAGAAGAGGTTTTAAAATGATTAGCGCCTGCTTACTTTTACCGCATGCCTTGAATAAGCGCAGGTGTGAGAAGAGGTTTTGAATTAATTAGCGCCCCGGCGGCTATTCAAGGAAATATGGTATGCCTTGTCGTCCGAAAAATACGGTTATGCATTTAGTGTTTCTGTCTTGAGTTCATGTTGTGGGCTGGCTGTCCACAGATATGACACCGTCAGCCCCTATGTATTGAGTTCATTTTTTGATATAAAAACACCAAATGAGAGATGCCTCGATGTAACTCCATAGTCAGACATGATTGGTTCTGCAACATGTGTGCCTCATTCATCTCAAGGGAGTTTTGATCCATGTCCAACATTGAGTCCATTACTCTCGACATAGAGTGAAGGGAAACTACAAGCATCAGCAATATATGATGTTAGAACTGGCAACAGTCGTCTCTTCGCTCTGTCATCAGGGGATAGTCTGGTCTCTCTACCCTGCTGCAATCTTCTCCCGACCATCCTTCACCCTCTCTCTCTCACCCTCTCTCTCTCTCCCTTCATGCCGTCTTTTTCTCGGCACTCTGCCGCACTAATGATCGAGACCAGAGCTACTGTACGCACAGCAGCACTGATCTCCTTTCAGCTGGGCTACGGCGACCATCGGCAGCACTGAGGCACCGAGGCTGATCGGCAGTCTGCTGGCTGGCAAAGCAAAGCTACTGGGGTGGGGGTGTGAAAAACAAACAAAACAGGGGACACCAGGGAGAGATTCGGAGACAAATTGACAGTCAGAGGGAAAGGGAGAGAGTTGAGCTGCTGCCAGGCTGACCCTCAACTGCACTTTTCTTTCGCCCAGGACCAAGAAGGACCCGTTTTTTGATTTTTGCATCCAGCCATGGAGGAGATGCTCACCTGCAGCCGTAGCCCTTTCTCCCAGGTGTTTGGGCGCCAGGGTCAGCTCATGCAAGCCAGTGAGTGTTTGTCTGCAAAACACAAAGTTTATTGTTTATTTATTTATAGCATGCACTGTTCTTTTTCTATCGTGAGTCCATAAACTTGCGTATACCGAGCTGGCTTTAATGAAATGTATTGATTACTATTCTGTAGAGCAGTGATTCTCAACCTTTTTTCACTGGTGAACATTTTTTTTATTTAAGTACTCCCTAATTAGAGCAAAGCATTTTTGGTTGAAAAAAAGAGATAAAGAAGTAAAATACAGTACTATGTCATCAGTTTCTGATTTTTTAAATTGTATAACAGTGCAAAATATTGCTCATTTGTAGTGGTCTTTGGAAAAAAAGATATGAAAATAACTAAAAACTTGTTGAAATATAAACAAGTGATTCAATTATAAGTAAAGATTTCTACACATAGTAGTAATTATCAATTTAAAGTGCCCTTTTCAGGGATTGTAATAGAGATCCATCTGGATTCATGAACTTCATTCTAAACATTTCTTCTCAAAAAAAGAAATCTTTAACATCAATATTTATGGAACACGTCCACAAAAAATCTGGCTGAAAACACTGACTATTTCATTTTTGTATTTTTTTTTCACAGTTTATGAACTTACATTCACATTTTGTTGAAGTATTATTCAATAAATATATTTATAAACGATTTTTGAATTCTTTCTATTTTTAGAATATTTTAAAAAATTCTCACGTACCCCTTGACATGCCTTCAAGTACCCCCAGGGGTACGCGTACCCCCATTTGAGAACCACTGCTGTAGAGTATGTTCTAGTATCTGCTTTTAGGGATTCTCATAAGGCAGGGGTCGGGAACCTTTTTGGCTGAGAGAGCCATGAAAGCCAAATACTTTAAAATGTATTTCCGTGAGAGCCATATCATATTTTTTAGCACTGAATACAACCAAATGTGTGCATTGTTTAAGTGAGACCAACATTTATAGAGTATGATAAGTCTCTAATTCTTTTGAATAACATTGTTATTTCTTGAACAGGTGCGGTAGAAACCGGATGGATGGATTAAAATGCATGAGAATGTTTTATATTTTGAACGTTATTTTTAACATCGTGATTACTAGCGGAATTATTCATTACTTATCGTGTTAAGCAATGTCAGCTAAGATTTATCTGAGAGCCAAATGCAGTCATCAAACGAGCCACCTCGTGATTACTAGCGGAATTATTCATTACTTATCGTGTTAAGCAATGTCAGCTAAGATTTATCTGAGAGCCAAATGCAGTCATCAAACGAGCCACCTCTGGCTCTAGAGCCATAGGTTCCCTACACCTGTAAGGTGTATCGATGCACATTCTTTCGAGATGAACATTAATATTAGAACGCATGACAACAAGACTGAGATGTTCCAGTGCAATATGAGCATGTATGTGCACACAAATGGAAGCATACAGGTCCAATAATGATCTGTTGTCTGGATTAGCGTGACTCCCCGTTGCATTTGATATTCACGGCTATAAAGAGGGATGCAGCAGTAATAATGTGGCACTAAAACCAGTTATTGCTTTATTAGGTTTGGGTTTTACTGCAATGTTATTGAACTCAAGGGTATAGTTGAAGCTAAAACTTTCTTCCCTTATTACTTTCACACCAATCTGATACATGGAATAGTTTCATAATTTGTTATACTCCACATCTCAAAAAAAGAAAACAATGAATGTTTACTGTTGCAAAGACCACATAACTCCCACAGTCAACATCATGTGGGTGCATATATGGATGATTTGTTCCAATGTGCCTCGCTTCAGTGTGAATCATAAAGCTTCTTCTTGCATCAAGCCTCCTCACTGCATGACATAAAGGTGTCATATCCTGGGAGATTTGACATGCACTGATTTATTTTTTTGCTGAAAATTACTATGTGTATTTTCCTTTTTGGCGATAAATAATGGATTATTCACAATACATATATTGGACATCCCAACTGGGTTAAAATAATTTTACACCTATTCTGAATCGAGTCCCACTGCAATGCAAAGAAATCATAATGGATATTCTACACTGAAAAAAAAAATATTTAGCTACAAAAATGCAATATTTTGCCATTTTAACCCTGTATATTTTCTTCTTACTTTCAATGCTTCAAAACTTTTTGATTCATTAGTATAATACATATCATTCTTCTTCTTATTATTATCTATGATATATTTTCAAATATATCTTTCACATCTATCTTTTTGTCATTTTTTACGTTTTATTGCATTTTTGTTAAAAAAAAGGCCTTTTAATAAGGAGTAAAAGCAGAATATGCAATGCTTTAAAAATAAATTGCAGTGTTGCTTGAATAGGTTAATAATTATGACCACATGATGTAGTAAGCAATTATTTATACACTGCCTATTAAGCTAGATAAAGAGAGAAAGCAGGCAGAACGTGTTTGAGTTTATTAAGCTAATACAATTATTTTATAATGTCTGCCAGCTTTTATATATATATATATATATATATATATATATATATATATATATATATATATATATATGTCTGTATGTATGTATATATATATGTATATATATATATATATATATATATATATATACATATATATTTGTATGTATATGTATGTGTATATATACATATGAGTGTGTGTGCATATATATACATATATATATATATGTATATGTATGTGTATATATACATATGTGTGTGTGCGTGTGTATGTATATATACATATGTATGTATGTTTATGTATGTATGTATATACATATATACGCACACCTGTGAAGTGAAAACCATCTTAGGTGACTACCTCTTGAAGCTCATTGAGAGAATGCCAAGAATGTGCAAAAAAATAATGAGAACAAAAGGGTGGCTATTTTGAAAAAAATTTGAATATAGAACATTTTTTCAGTTTTTTCAACGTTTTTTGTTAAGTACATAACTCCACATGTGTTCATTCATAGTTTGTAAGCCGTCAGTGACAATGCACAATGTAAATAGGCATGAAAATAAAGAAAACCCATTGAATGAGAAGGTGTGTTTAACCCTAACCCTAACCTCAAAAAGCATAGGATTTTAATAAAAATCAAAAAACAAACATTGTCTTTATGATTTACTCGTTTTATACCACTCAGACCTAAAAGCAGACAATAGAAAGCAGTAACAGCACATACTCAGAGCTCTTGGTCAAATTGTACTGTTTTAGTTTGTTGTAACTAATAAATTAATAGTTAATTAAGAAACACCACTGAAGGATCGCCTATTGACCTCTGCCTGCTCTGTTGCCCACACATTGCAGACATTTTCCATGTATGTTTTACACTTGCCAACAGCAACATTAATTAAACATGAATTTTTGTTGCAACACATTTACTCCCACATTTGTGAACTATTGAGAGCAATCTACAGTTCTAATTTGTGTTTGTGTTTGTACAATTAAAATATGTTAAAATAATGTAATAATCTTATATTATATATTCATATAGCACTGAAACTAGGTATCCATAACTACTTTTTAAATCTTGTAATACTACTTACCCAGAATGCTTAGAACCGTGGACAGGAACGATAAATGTCTGAGCTATGCGGCTATGCCGTTTGAGCAATAAAGAGTTGATAAATGTGCTACACATTGCTGTTTCTCCGTCATATACACGAGTAATAAACATATGTTTGGATTAAACAGTTAAAGTGCGCGTGTTTTGGAAAGTCGCGGGTATCAGTCATGGTTTCAAGGCCGCACATAATTCACAGGAATTTGGGCATTTGCGCTGAATTGGCGTGAACACAATATTGCAGATTTCTGCTGGCAAAGCGTTTTTAGAGAATTTGGCAGCACATCCACACAACTGCAGATTACGTGTAACCACACCAGCAGAAGATGTCTGACACCAGCCACTTGGCTTTCAGTTGTCATATACACAATGAAATAGAAGTGTTTTGAGCCTGGATTTGAACATTGCCAACATTGAATTTTGTCTCACATCTTTAGGAATATGATTCCAGATTTTAAGAGCATAAAACTGAAACGCAACGTCACCATGTTTAGTCCTGACTCACCTACAGGAGACTACTCGCAGAGGTTCCCAGAGACTGAGAAGGTTCATATTTCTCTAACATGTCAGAGATGAACCATGAAAAGACCTGTACACAAGCAAAGCTGTTTTAAAGTCGAATCTCTGAGCAACGAGAAGCCAGTGCAGTTACCTGAGCACTGGACTTATATGGTCATATTTTCTGGTTATAGTCAGGACTCAAGCAGCAGCAGTTTGAATATTTAATTAAGTGATTCTATAGCATAGCACTAGATGTAGCCCGTGTACCACTGCCAGCACGTGTACCACAGTCTGGGAATTGCGGTTAAAGACAACAAACACAAGTGCATTTTATTGATAACATTTATAATGGACAGTGAAACAATGACAAGATCCCGAGGCTCATTGTTTTGTTTTTCCCCCCCACTAGACCTGTCAATTGATTAACATTTTTAATCATGATTCACCATAGTTTGCCCGTAGTTGCCCCAAAATTAATTGCGATTAATCGCAGATGAATACAATTGTTCTTCATCAATAAGTGGACCCGAGAAAGATCATCCTCAAGTTTAAACATGATTGGATAACTAGTTTGCCTTAATGAATTGTTGTTAAACATTATTATTATTTTTTAGGACAAAATAACCCTTTTAAATATATTAAAACAACGACTTGCAGTGTGTTGGCGTCTTGCTAGTTTTTGTAGAAATACAGACTTTGTATTCCTCCTGTAGGAGTACTTGCATTACGAGGAGAAATACCATGTTTGCATACCATTTTCACACATTATTTACACAATATGAGGATTGTTACGATCATGCGTTGATTGCCAAAGATGTTTGGTAATGTAAAAAAAATCATATTTTTTTAATCTAAATGAATGTTTCTGATATTCTGTAGATTATATGTTGCACAAGTTAAATGTATTCATATCAATCAATCAATTAATGTCTGCAAACCCCGTTTCCATATGAGTTGGGAAATTGTGTTAGATGTAAATATAAACGGAATACAATGATTTGCAAATCCTTTTTTAACCTATATTCAATTGAATGCACTACAAAGACAAGATATTTGATGTTCAAACTCATAAACTTTTTTTTTTTTGCAAATAATAATTAACTTAGAATATCATGGCCGCAACACGTGCCAAAGTAGTTGGGAAAGGGCATGTTCACCGCTGTGTTAAATCACATTTTCTTTTAACAACACTCAATAAACGTTTGGGAACTGAGGAAACTAATTGTTGAAGCTTTGAAGGTGGAATTATTTACCATTCTTGCTTGATGTACAGCTTAAGTTGTTCAACAGTCCGGGGTCTTGTTGTCGTATTTTACGCTTCATAATACGCCACACATTTTCGATGGGAGACATGTCTGGACTGCAGGCGGGCCAAGAAAGTACCCACACTCTTTTACTACGAAGCCACACTGTTGTAACGCGTGTATTGGCATTGTCTTGCTGAAATAAGCAGGGGCGTCCATGATAACGTTGCTTGAATGACAACATATGTTGCTCCAAAACCTGTATGGACCATTCAGCATTAATGGTGCCTTCACAGATGTGTAAGTTACCCATGCCTTGGGCACTATTACACCCCCATACCATCACAGATGCTGGCTTTTGAACATTGCGCCTATAATAATCCGGATGGTTATTTTCCTCTTTGTTCTGGAGGACACCACATCCACAGTTTCCAAATATAATTTGAAATGTGGACTCGTCAGACCACAGAACACTTTTCCATTTTGCATCAGTCCATCTTAGATGAGCTCGGGCCCAGAGAAGCCGGCGGCGTTCCTGTTTGTTGTTGATAAATGGCTTTTGCTTTGCATAGTAGAATTTTAACTTGCACTTACAGATGTAGCGACCAACTGTAGTTACTGACAGTGGTTCCAGAGCCCATGTGGTGATATCCTTTACACACTAATTTTGGTTTTTGATGCTGTACCGCCAGAGAGATCAAAGGTCCGTAATATCATCACTTTTGTGCAGTGATTTCTCCAGATTCTCTGAACCTTTTGATGATTTTACGGACCGTAGATGGTAAAATCCCTAAATTCCTTGCAATAGCTCATTGAGAAATGTTGTTCTAAAACTGTGCGACAATTTGCTTACAAATTGGTGACCCTCACCCCATCCTTGTTTGTGAGTTACTTAGCATTTCATGGAAGCTGTTTTTATACCCAATCATGGCACCCACCTGTTCCCAATTAGCCTGCAAACCTGTGGGATGTTCCAAATGAGTGTTTGATGAGCATTCCTCAACTTTATCAGTATTTATTGCCACCTTTCCCAACTTCTTTGTCACGTGTTGCTGGCATCAAATTCTAAAGTTAATGATTATTTGCAAAAAAAAATGTTTATCAGTTTAACATCAAATATGTTGTCTGTGTAGCATATTCAACTGAAAATGGGTTGAAAATGATTTGTAAATCATAATATTCCGTTTATATTTACATCTAACACAATTTCCCAACTCATATGGAAACGAGGTTTGTATTTATATACCCCTAAATCACGAGTGTCTCAAAAGGCTGCACAAGCCACAACGACATCCTTGCCTCAGATACCACATCAGGGCAGGAAAATATTCAACCCGATGGGATGACAATGAGAAACCTTGGAGGGGGCCGCAGATGTGGAGACCCCCCTGTGTGGGACCAGTGATCTAGTTAATAGTGTGAGAGTCCAGTCTATAGTGGATCTAACATAATAGTATCCCTGCACTGCAATGGAAAACATTCTGTAATTGCGGCCTATCAATTAGAACAGGTTATAAAATAATAAGCCATTGCGATGGTAATATTGTGTAGTGAAGTATAATTACCCAATGTGGGCTGCAGGGGGCAGTGGCAGACATGTCTGCAAGATTAAACCTAGTCTCAGTGCGGGTGAAGAAGACGTAGCAGTCATATTGTGTGTTTCGTGCTTTTGTTATTGAGTTTTACAATGCTATTTGTAAACATAAATAAAAGGTTGCCTTATTCAGAGACAGTCTACCGCCATTATATCACAGCCGCTCTTACAATATATTTTATTTCAATTTACCAGAAAACATTGTTTTAGGTAGAACTATCACATGATTACATTACAAAACATCTTTGACAAAGCATTTCAATTTACCAGAAAGCATTTATTTAGGTAGAAATATCACATAATTACACAACAAAACATCTTTGACCAAGCATGATGGACAATTTTTCCTTGTTTTGTTGGTTAGACCGGATGTGAAGCGTAGCTATTATTTTGAAGCTGGACATGTGTGATTGGTTTGAGAAAAGACTATACATATTTTGACGACCGCCTCCGATTAAAGTCCCTTTAGACTTCCTCTCTACCGTATTTTTTTCTGCTGAGCTTTTTATTCCAACGTACTGTTGCGTTCTGACCCGTTCTTCCTTCGGTCAACGACCCCAGGTTCTTTTATGACACATAAGCTGGTTTTAAATCAATCAGAGACAGAGGTTTCTCATTTGGATATTTTATAGCCAAAGCGCTTTGGGAGATCAATCTAGATACAACATTTCAAAGGCACGGTACAAATTGATCTAATCCTAAAATGGCAGTTTCTTCCTCCTCACTCACTCTCACCCGCCCCTCTTCTTCTCCTCCCTACCTTGGACAGTTGAGATAACAGAATGTTATGTCTTCATTCCAACATTCCAAATTTAAGGCCTATGTAAAAGGCTCACACTTTAGCTGTTCTAAAATCTGACGAGGAAATAAAAAGACAACCAAATCCAACAGTCCCCCTTCAGATCTTCTAAAAAAGATCTCCCAACACAACTACAATACTTCTAAAGCACCTACCTAACATTGAAGTTTTAGCAAGCTCGCACTAAAATAAAATACTAGTTACAATTGGGAGTCAGATAGAGGGAGTCCACGTTAATGTGGTCATAGTCAGAAAGGGAAACTAGCCATTCTCGGAAAGTTACCACTTTGCTTAACTGGATGGCCAGAGGGAGGTCGGGGCAATTTGTTCTTCAACAGCGTCACGACTCAGGTTGGTCAATCTCAATAGATTACAAGAACATAGTGAATGCGTTCTACATTTTTAGTATCAGTCACAGGGAAAATTGCACCAATGTTAGGAAGGTTCTCGAAACCTGCACAGGATTCACACCACAATTTATGTTGTGAGGGGATCCCCCTTCGTTACCCTATTACATCAAAGTAAACACCACCAGGGTTTCTTATCAAATCAAAGGAGCCCCTTACATTCCTCCTAGATAGAACATGACGGCGTCGGCGGGAAGTCAAAGAGGCCGCTGAAACAGGAGTTCCAAGGCGTGTTAATTTGGTACCCACTAGGGTGAGTGGGGTCACCAGTCTAACCATAGCACAAAGCCCAACGGCTGACGTCGGGATTCTAATGTACAATCTGGGTTCCCCACAATACCAGAATATGTCAGCCCGTGCCCAAGGGCCTATTTTGGAGCCATCTTTCAGTGTGGTGCACCAGGAAGGGTCAATGTCACCCAATTTGTTGGGAGACGAAGAGGGTCCTGTGAATTGAAAACACGTCATTCATTTTTTGGACCACAAAGGGAAGAAGTCGGATGAAATTGTCAACAGGAGGGTACACACTAGCCAACAAATTGCACCCTGGCGGCGTGGTTTCAGAAAACAAGGAGATAAGCCAGTTTGGGCCATTTGTGTCAGTCAACTTAAAAGGACTTCCAGCGGAACAAGCAACACAATCACCCATACTTTGGCGGCCTCTCGAGGGCAATAATTTTGATAATCCCTTTAGATTCTTTACCAGTCCGGTCAACCCCTAAAACAACATAAAACGGACAGGGCCAATTGGGCATGACACCCACGTTGGCATTTGTAAGGACGAGGGGGTTCTGGGAACGATCAAAGTTCCTCTGGGAGTAGTTTTGATGTAATAATAGGGGCCAGTGGGATTCCAATGCCCTGTGTAGTGGGTTACCTGCTTTCACCAGGGTCACCACACCCTAGAGTATGTATTCTGCTTCCGACACCAATAGCTCTGAGTTGCGTCGTATCAAAAATAGAGGTTAGTACCACGGTAATAGCTACTATGTCCCTCGCAATCAATCACACTGCACAGATCAAAATAAATAAGCCTTGCTGTCCCCCTTGATCCAGTCTATTTCAAGTCCGCCCTATGTTTTAAGACACTTGTCAGTCACTGTCGTCAAGAAGGGAGGACTGAGGCACAAGGACATTAGAACAAGCCTAAGTACCAATCTGTCAGGGAATACTGCTGGGTGTAACATCCTACCTTTCGTCTATCAAAATCTGAGTAATTTAGGTAACTAAACGGGGATAAACATCAAACTTTTCACTTATTGTAGCGACACCAATAGTTATGCTGAAAACAAGTAAGAGAAGTTATATAACATCGAGTATATAGGTTGATTTCAAGTAATGATAGCTTTGGATATATGAAACAGCAGTTGAGCAGGTCTGGTAGATCTACACGACGGTAGACGGCAGCTCAACGTGGGGAGATCTCTCTCAGCGTCGTCTTCTGGGTTGTGAGGCTATGTGTGTAAGTTCTGCAAGGGGACCGAGTGGGGGTCGGCAGTGACATCTGCCAGCCGAAGGGAGTGAGACGTCAGTTCCACGACCTCAAAGGGACCGGTCCACCTGGGCTCCGTCCGCTTGCGGTTAATGACCTTGACCCTCTCGACCGGCGGAAGGGAATTTGGTCTGGCGGGCTGTCATCCTCAAATCTGCACAGAGGAACTGGCACATAATTCTGAATTTGCTCCACTTACCACTTTGGTTTTACGCTGATTCCTCCTTCCAGGGGGTGGCTGGACCTGGGAAGGGCTGATCTGTGTGCAGTTCATAGGGTTAAAGACCAGTTTTGTTCATGGACATTCGAGTGGCCATTAAAGCCAATGGTACTGTGTCAACCCACTTTAATTTGGTCTGTGCACAGATTTTAGCCAATTTGTTTTAATTCTTGTTCATTCTCTCGACCTTACCTAAAAAGAGGATGGTACACCGAACAAAACCTGTATTTTAGTCCGAGATCCTTTTCGACCAAAGCTAAGTGAGCATTTTTAAAATGGGTGCCGTTCTCTGACTTAATCTTTTTGGGGTAACAATGTCGGGCTATTAGGTCATTAACAAGCCTTTTTATTACTGATTTTGCATCCTCTTTTTAGGTTGTGGTTGCTTCCGGCCAACCACTGTAAGTGTCAACGCAAGTCAGCAAGTACCTTTTCCCTTGTACCTGTTTGATCATATCAATGAAATTACAAACTTTACCCAGATGTTACCTCACCTCCTCCCTATTCCAGATTAATCTACTAAACCACTATCGATGTGCAACATCGTTATTTTCAAAATAAATTCCGTTACATCTTTTTACCCACTGAAAAAATGTTACAACTACTCCACTTATCCCTTACCTTGCCCTGTCAGCAGTCTTGCCTACATCCAATCATGGCACCTTCTACCTTCCTGTTGTGACTACCAAGAGAGTAACCATTGGGAAACTTAGCCACCCTGCTAACCTAAACAAACTAATTCCTAACTTCTCCTAATCAAAGCCAACATCGAAGCTTATCAATACCATCATCAGTATGGGTCTATTGAATGTCAGGTCTTTGAATAACAAATCATTTTTAGTCAATGATTTTATTACCTCATTCTCAATTTGACTTTGTTTTTAACTGAAAAATGTTAAAACTATTGAAATTGTCAGAGTCGGATGATTGTCGATTTTGTTGTAAGGAGTCTGACTCCACCCTCAACTCCTCCCCCTTCTGTTTCTGAAGAAGGGACATCAAAGGTGTTTGTAATACTTTTACTTTCATAAACATCTAAGTAAAAGTTTAGCTGATAGTCAAGTAAATTATTCAACCTGGTGAAGGTGACAAAATATGCTTATATTTATATTGACACAAAAGCTAGAAAAACACCAACCTTATGGCGGATGCTTTTGCAATAGTAATTTGACATTCTACCACACCTGGTGGCTGCCTTAATTCGTTAAGTCAAGCTCATGTTGTAGAAACTTGAATGATGCGGACACGTTTCTTACCGAATACTTTCTATTAGACTTCTGTCTTGACTACTTTGTGCATGTAATAAGCAACTATAATTATTTGATATGCTTAAATGTCATGTGTAGTTTTAGCTCAGCTGTTGTGTAGCTGCTAGCTCCTTGTAGCCTACAGCCGAAGTGTCCAAAGTGCAGCCCATAGCTATGTGTTTAACAGACAACTGAAACAATTAATAATGTGGTATTTGTGTGGTTTCATCATTGGACCTAAATCTTTAGTTTCCGTAGGGGGGGGACAGAGAGCAAGGGAACAATGTGGGACAGCATTGGTGTCTATCTTATACCATGCTAGTTGTTGCAAAGATATGTCAAAGTGAGTAGCCACACCTTGAGTTCCAACATATATATATATATATATATATATATATATATATATATATATACATATATATATATATATATATATATATATGTATATATATACTCACACCTTATATTGGTAAACTACCGACCGGTGTCTCACCTTCCCTTTATTTCAAAAATCCTCGAACAAATTGTTGCGGAGCAGTTAAATGAACACTTAGCGTCTAACAATCTATGTGAAACCTTTCAATCCGGTTTCAGGGCAAATCACTCCACGGAGACAGCCTCACAAAAATGACTAATGATCTATTGCTAACGATGGATTCTGATGCGTCATCTATGTTGCTGCTCCTCGATCTTAGCGCTGCTTTCGATACCGTCAATCATAATATTTTATTAGAACGTATCAAAACACGAATTGGTATGTCAGATTTAGCCCTGTCTTGGTTTAACTCTTATCTTACTGATAGGATGCAGTGTGTCTCCCATAACAATGTGACCTTGGACTACGTTAAGGTAACGTGTGGAGTTCCCCAGGGTTCGGTCCTTGGCCCTGCACTCTTCAGCATCTACATGCTGCCGCTAGGTGACATCATATGCAAATACGGTGTTAGCTTTCACTGTTATGCTGATGACACCCAACTCTACATGCCCCTAAAGCTGACCAACACGCCGGATTGTAGTCAGCTGGAGGCGTGTCTTAATGAAATTAAACAATGGATGTCCGCTAACTTTTTGCAAATCAACGCCAAAAAAACGGAAATGCTGATTATCGGTCCTGCTAGACACCGAACTCTATTTAATAATACAACTCTAACATTTGACAACCAAACAATTAAACAAGGCGACACGGTAAAGAATCTGGGTATTATCTTCGACCCAACTCTCTCCTTTGAGGCACACATTAAAAGCGTTACTAAAACGGCCTTCTTTCATCTCCGTAATATCGCTAAAATTCGCTCCATTCTGTCCACTAAAGACGCTGAGATCATTATCCATGCGTTTGTTACGCCTCGCCTCGACTACGGTAACGTATTATTTTCGGGTCTCCCCATGTCTAGCATTAAAAGATTACAGTTGGTACAAAATGCGGCTGCTAGACTTTTGACAAGAACAAGAATGTTTGATCACATTAAGCCTCACCTGCACTGGCTTCCTGTGCACTTAAGATGTGACTTTAAGGTTTTACTACTTACGTATAAAATACTACACGGTCTAGCTCCATCCTATCTTGCCGATTGTATTGTACCATATGTCCCGGCAAGAAATCTGCGTTCAAAGGACTCAGGCTTATTAGTGATTCCCAAAGCCCAAAAAAAGTCTGCGGGCTATAGAGCTTTTTCATTTCGGGCTCCAGTACTCTGAAATGCCCTCCCGGTAACAGTAGAAACATTTAAGTCTCACATTAAAACTCATTTGTATACTCTAGCCTTTAAATAGACTCCCTTTTTAGACCAGTTGATCTGCCGTTTCTTTTCTTTTTCTTCTATGTCCCACTCTCCCTTGTGGAGGGGGTCCGGTCCGATCCGGTGGCCATGTACTGCTTGCCTGTGTATCGGCTTGGGACATCTCTGCGCTGCTGATCCGCCTCCGCTTGGGATGGTTCCCTGCTGGCTCCGCTGTGAACGGGACTCTCGCTGCTGTGTTGGATCCGCTTTGGACTGGACTCTCGCGACTGTGTTGGATCCATCATGGATTGAACTTTCACAGTATCATGTTAGACCCGCTCGACATCCATTGCTTTCCTCCTCTCCAAGGTTCTCATAGTCATCATTGTCACCGATATCCCACTGGCTGTGAGTTTTCCTTGCCCTTATGTGGGCCTACCGAGGATGTCGTAGTGGTTTGTGCAGCCCTTTGAGACACTAGTGATTTAGGGCTATATAAGTAAACATTGATTGATTGATTATATATATATACCTATATACAAAAAGGAGTCAAAGGCCTCCTGGTATGAGTCGTCTACTTGTGATCATAACAAATGGCGGGTCGGGCGGTGGTGCACATGGAAACAGCTCAGTCAGCCAGGGTTTTCATTGATAGAATAGTTGCAGCAGGAGTTGAGGTACTCAGCAGGCGCCAGCCATGTTTGGTGCTCCAGGTTGTGGTATGAGCTCATGCTCATGGAGGTGCCTTCATAGTGGTGCCGCAGCTTGGTGGTTGTGCCGTCAGGTAACACCAGAAAGGTCCCTACTGTGCGATATTGAATGTCAAGGCACAGTTTGTAAAGCAGGTCATTACCAAGCAGGCACGGTGTGTTCAGCTCGACCACAAAGGGATGCTTCAGTGTGTGTCCAGCAATTTGAACCAGAAGCGGTTTGGTGACAGGTAACCTTCTTGTGACCTCAGTGAAGCCTTTGACCTTCAAAAGGGAAGCACACAGTTTCTTTGGTACCTTTGCATTCAGAGATGAGTGGGTGGCACCAGTGTCAATCACGAACTGATAACATTGTCCATTGACACTTATGTCCAGCAGGGGTCTGTTTGTATCCCCTTCTGGGCGTCAAGCTGTGGGCACAGGCGAAACAGTTTCCACCCCGGATTGACCTTGAAGCACCGCGTTGTCCACCATCCGAGTCCATCTGTCTGGTCTCACATCTGTTGCGGATTCTTTTCTCCGCCTGCTGGAACTTAAAAGGAATGTCACCCACTGCTGAATATACTTTAGCTGATTTTTGTCCTTTCGGTTCTTTTGACAATTTTTCTACAGTGATTTGAAAATTAAGGAGTCGTTTCCTTGTTACTCTGTCATCCGTTTTATCATCGTCATCCTGCTTCGCCCAATTATGCATATCACGTTTTAAAACCACAACATTAATTGTCCCATTAAATGTTAATCAATACCCCTATTTCAACGATTTATACGCATTACTTTATGTATATTTAAGTAGCTTTTCTAAATCAACTAAATATTATCTAAGAATCCTTTGAAGTGCACAAGCTTTGACTTATCTATAAGGTAATAGGACTATCGTTTCTGTCTATTAGTTAGTTATTTGTGCATTCTGACTTGCTGTCGTGTGTGATATTCTCAAAATAAGGGCATGTGTTTATTCTCATTCGTCTAAAACTATCAATGTGACACACACACACACACACATACACCCACACACACACACCTATTTGTGTGCACGAACGCACATTCCAAGAGATAAGGTGGAACACGCTCAAAGATGCCCTTGTTTCTAAGACAACTCTTATCTCACGGCTCACCCAGAAGCGCAGCTGTATCATATCAACCCTTAGTAACTGCAAACAACATTTATCATTCACTCCGACCTTCACAAACTGGCCCTGTGTAAGTGAAGTCACTGGGCCTCCCTGCTTCGGTTGCTGCCCCCGCGACCCGACCTCCGATAAGCGGAGGAAGATAATTAAATAGATGGATCACTCACTCATACTATTTCTGAACTAAGTATTATAAGAACAACTATAAAACACAAATGTATTTAAGTTTTAGGAGTTAACAACCAGCCATACAAAGAAACACATGCAGTGAGCCCCAACAGCATACGCTGACACACGAACACCATCAATACCTTCATTTGTCACATTCCCTTCCTTACTTCGATTTGCTTTTTCATTTTCAAACCACATCCTGTATCCATCTCTTCCTTACTCTTCAGACTGTTTCTATTTCTATTCTCCTCTCCTAGAAACCACCATCCATTCTCTTCACCTTCAAACCTCTCTTGCTCTCTCTTTCTACGTTCCACTTTACCATAAAACTTCGAGTTACTTTTTTTTAAATTTACCAAACGTTTGAGTTCACTACTTTACGAGTGTTGTAAACACCCTCTTACAGACCCTTTCAAGAAACGTTCTCTTTTTTATTTTCTCTCTTTTTTCTTTTTTTCTTTTTTTTCTTTGTTAATTTTCTTGTCGACAAAAGTACATTCAATTGATCATTAAACAGTAACGATTGATCACATTTTCCCAGCTGCCATTACGTTCCTGTCTGTCACGCTCCTTTGCCATTGTGTCATTTTCCTTAATTTTAACGCACACCTGAGTGCCGCAGGGATCTCTCAACCGGGAACTTTATTGTACTTTTTACAAATGGCCTCCAACCTCGGAATTTGTCATGTGGTAGAGAAGGGCCTCCACCCTTACGGTCCGTATTTTCCGTGCACACGTTAGTGTCACTTGGATCTTGCAACCGGAGAATATTTTATTGTACTTTCACAAATGGCTTCCAACCCATCCTTAATTTCCGTGCACACGTTAATGTCACTTGGATCTCACAACCGGGGAGTATTTACTATCCACACAACGGTTATCCGTCCCGTTACTCTTTTAGGGGAGACCAATTCCCCAGGGCGAGCCAAACCCGACTATTTGCTTACTCGTCAGTGAAGCAGCCCGTCATGGTAATCTAGACACAATGCCGTGAGTTGACCACTTATTTACAACTTTTATGCAATGGCGGACAAGGCAATAATGCAACCAACCTATCAAAATCAGCACCCGTCTCTGTGGTATATAACAGTGTTTGACTTACAAGACTTTTGGACAGACTCCTAATGCAGATTTTAGAAAAAGGCTCTGCTTACCTTAGATGTTGGCCAAGTGAGTCTGTCCGTAAGTTTGCAAAAGCTGTCCAATTTTCAGCGTGTCATCCCGGACGAGCCCCCAAATTGTTGCGTTCTGACCCGTTCTTCCTTCGGTCAACGCCCCCAGGTTCTTTTATGACACATAAGCTGGTTTTAAGTCAATCAGAGACAGAGGTTGCTCATTTTGATATTTTATAACCAAAGCACTTTAGGAGATCAATCTAGATACAACATTTCAAAGGCACGGTCCAAATGGATCTAATCCTAAAATGGCAGTTTCTCCCTCCTCACTCACTCTCACCCGACCCTCTTCTTCTCCTCCCTACCTTGGACAGTTGAGAGAACAGAATGTTATGTCTTCATTCCAACATTCGTAATTCAAGGCCTATGTAAAAGGCTCACACTTTAGCTGTTCTAAAATCTGACGAGGAAATAAAAAGACAACCAAATCCAACAGTACGAAAGCAGTTTGAGTAATAATCTACATTTTATGTTAATAATGGGCAGAGGTGGGTAGTAACGCGCTACATTTACTCGGTTACATCTACTTAGTTCAACTTTTGGGATAAATTGTACTTCTAAGAGTAGTTTTAATGCAACATATTTTTACTTTTACTTGAGTATATTTATAAAGAAGAAACGCTACTTTTACTCCGCTCCATTTATCTACATCCAGCTTGCTACTCGCTACTGATTTTTATCCATCCATCCATTTTCTACCGCTTATTCCCTTTTGGGGTGGCTGGGGGCGCTGGCGCCTATCTCAGCTACAATCGGGCGGAAGGCGGGGTACACCGTGGACAAGTCGCCACCTCATCGCAGGGCCAACACAGATAGACAGACAACATTCACACTCACATTCACACACTAGGGCCAATTTAGTGTTGCCAATCAACCTATCCCCAGGTGCATGTCTTTGGAAGTGGGAGGAAGCCGGAGTACCTGGAGGGAACCCACGCATTCACAGGGAGAACACGAAAACTCCACAAAGAAAGATCCCGAGCCTGGGATTGAACCCAGGACCTTCGTATTGTGAGGCAGACACACTAACCGCTCTGCCACCATGAAGCCCACTGATTTTTATCGATCTGTTAATGCACGCTTTGTTTGTATGGTTTGTCAGACAGACCTTCAAAGTAGGATCCATCACATGCCTGCGTTTCACCAATCAAATGCAGTCACTAATGATGTTTGACTCCGTTTCACCAATCAGATGCAGTCACTGGTGACGTTTGACTCCGTTTCACCAATCAAACAGAGCCAGGCGGTCACATGATTAACTGCACACTTTTTTTAAATCTTTTTTTAGAAACCTTTATTTATAAATTTCAACATTTACTAACAGTTGAAAATAATAATCAAAGTAAGTATAGAACAGTATAAAACCCGTACAAAACAGCGCCAGGGGGTTGTAAATTCAAAGTAACTAAAATAGAATGCATATATATATATATATATATATATATATATATATATATATATATATATATATATATATATCCATCCATCCATTTTCTATATATATATATATATATATATATATATATATATATATATACATATATATATGTATATATAATGAACAAAGTGCAAAGCCATAGGCTCACTCAATCTCAGTATATAACTTACATTTGGAACACAGCATCATCGTTTTCACAGTTTTTGGGTTGTTAGAGGTGGAGTATTTTAATGTAGAGTTCTAAATCTTTTTTAAAGGCACAAAAACATTGAGAAACTTACATTTACCTTGAAGGTAGAAAAGCGCTATATAAGTACAACCCATTTATTTATGAATATAAAATTTGAGGTTGCAAAGGTAAAATTCATTTTCAATTTTTTATTTAATACAGTGTAAAAAACAAATATATATTATTTAATATATATTATTGTTTTAGTTGCTTAAGAGATATTCCTGGCTGTAAATTTATTCATTGCTATTTTTATGTTTTTGTGCATTACTTGTTGCCGTCATCATTAAACGAACAGGTTACTCATCAGTTACTCAGTACTTGAGTAGTTTTTTCACAACATACTTTTTACTTTTACTCAAGTAAATATTTGGGTGACTATTTCTTACTTTTACTTGAGTAATACATCTCTAAAGTATTAGTACTCTTACTTGAGTACAATTTCTGCCTACTCCACGCACCTCTGGTAATGGGCTTAACAGTAATGTAAACACTAATGTGAAGCTCTCCTCACTGAATGCTCGTCAGTAGCGCGTCTGTTCCAATTTTGTCGTAAGGCAATTGAAGATAAAATTGTCTTGTCTCGATTTGTCATGATTTTGGATCTGAGACTTCTATAATGTCCCGCTTTCTTTGTGCCTTTTATGCTCGCTATTTCCCCCCGCCTGTGGCTCCAAAACAGAGGTGGGTAGTAACGCGCTACATTTACTCCATTACATCTACTCGAGTAACTTTTGGGATACATTGTACTTCGAGGAGTAGTTTTTATGCAACATACTTTTACTTTTACTTGAGTATATTTATAGAGAAGAAATGCTACTTTTACTCCGCTCCATTTATCTACATTCAGCTCGCTACTCGCTACTTTTTTTTATCGATCTATTAATGTTGTTTTGGTTTTTCAAAGTAGGATCTACGCATGCCTGCGTTTCACCAATCAAATGCAGTCACTGGTGACATTGGACCAATCAAACAGAGCCAGGTGGTCACGTGACCGTCACACGTAAAACCCGGCTCAAACAAGTTGAAAAACTTATTGGGGTGTTACCATTCAGTGGTCAATTGTATGAAATATGTACTGTACTGTGCAATCTACTAATAAAAGTTCCAATCAATCAATCAATCAAAAGTGTAAAGGAAAAAGGACACTTTTTATTTTAACCGTACTTCCCGTCAAAAGCCTAAAGACTGATCACACAGTTCCTGTCTTCACAATAAATGTGCCGCTCCATCGCGCCTCTGCTAACTAAATAAGAGTCTCCGAAAGCCAGAGCATACAAGCTAGCAAGCTACGGAGTTTGCCGCCAATGTATTTCTTGTAAAGTGTAAAAAAACAAATATGGAAGCTGGACAAATAAGATGCCCAAAACCAACGAGTTTCATGTGGTATTAGACAAAAAAGAGGAACTTTTTTTCTCCTCGATTTGAAAACGTGGAAGTTATCAGCACTTTACTGTCTGATTCCAATCAATGCAAGTCATCAGAATCCGGTAATACACCAACTTATATTCTTGTTTTCATGAAAGATAGGAATCTATATGTTAAACATGCTTGTATATTCATTAAAACACCTTTAACATGTCAACAAAAACGGCAAAATAAATAAATATACATTATATACTGTAAATATAAATGTATGTATGTACTGTATTTGTATATATATATATATATATATATATATATGTGTATGTGTATGTATATGTATATATATATGAGGTAGATCACCTCGACTTGGTCATTTATTAAGTAATTGATTAACGTTGAAAAACTTATTGGGGTGTTACCATTTAGTGGTCAATTGTACGGAATATGTACTGTACTGTGCAATCTACTAATACAAGTTTCAATCAATCAATCAATGAATGCCTACTGAGCCTATGGTAAGTTATTGTGGCTCAATGTGCCTTATTTTTTTATTTTAATGTACTATCATTTAATATATATTAATGTTTTAGTTGCTTATGAGATATTCCCAGCTCTGAATTTGCTCGTTGCTATTTTTATGTTTTTGTGCATTATTTGTTGCCGTAATCATTAAACAAACAGGTTACTCATCAGTTACTCAGTACTTGAGTAGTTTTTTCACAACATACGTTTTACTTTTACTCAAGTAAATATTTGGGTGACTACTCCTTACTTTTACTTGAGTAATAAATCTCTAAAGTAACAGTACTCTTACTTGAGTACAATTTCTGGCTACTCTACCCCCCTCTGCTCCACGGTAACTGGACGCCATTACATATCACCACACTACGGAACGGGCCAAGTGTCAAAAAGAACCCAAGGCGTAAATACATTAATCACGTGTTAAGATTTTTAAAATAATTCATTGATAGCGTGTTATTATCGCGTTAACTTTAACAGGCCAAATTTTTACCTTTCCCATTTTGACCAAAATTGGGTCTCAAATTCCCAGTACTTGGGAAACGGTATAGCAGCAATCAATGGTACACATTTTCAGTAATTTTGTGTGTGTTAATAAATGCTAGTTATTTCATTTTTAATATACCTTTTAAAAAGTTTTGGATACATTTGTGAACAATATTTGAGAGAAATAGGACTCGTGTGTACACAGAAAAAGTTTTATTTGCATTCATCCCAGGAAAATAGGGATCAAAACCAAGCCTTGACATTTTTGTTGAGTGTATGATATAAATTCATATTGTTAATGTAACAGTGGGGGAATGTTAAAGGGAAATATTGCTCTTCAAGCTGCACAATATTCACTATTTGCACGCATCTAATAACTCTCCCCAGTGCTTGTTTACTCACATTTAACCTAGGATGTCCGTTAATGGCTTTTTTGCCAATATCTGACATTCCGATATTGTCCAACTCTTAATTACCGATACCGATATCAACCGATACCGATATATACAGTTGTGGAGTTAACACATTATTGTGCCTTATTCTGTTGTGATGCCCCGCTGGATGCATTAAACAATGTAACAAAGTGTTCCAAAATAAATCAACTCAAGTTATGAAAAAAAGTGCAAACATAGCACTGCCATATTTATTATTGAAGTCACAAAGTGCATTATTTTTTTTAACATGCCTTAAAACAGCAGCTTGGAATTTGGGATATGGTCTCCCTGAGAGAGCATGAGGAGGTTGAGGTGGGCGGCTTGGGGAGGCGAGGTTGAGGTGCCGAGGGGTAGGGGGTGGCAGGGGGGTGTATATTGTAGTATCCCGGAAAAGTTCTGCAAGGGATTCTGGGTATTTGTTCTGTTGTGTTAATGTTGTGTTACGGTGCAGATGTTCTCCCGAAATGTGTTTGTCATTGTTGTTTGGTGTGGGTTCACAGTGTGGCGCATATTTGTAACAGTGTTAAATATGGTCACCCTCAGTGTGACCTGTATGGCTGTTGACCAAGTATGCCTTGCATTTACCTGTGTGCGTGAAAAGCCGTAGATATGTGATTGGGCCGGCGTGCAAAGGCAGTGCCTGTAAAGTTTATTGGCGCTCTGTACTTCACCCTACATCTGTGTACACAGCAGTGTTTTAAAAAGTCATACATTTTACTTTTTAAAACTGATACCGATAATTATGAAACCTATACCGATAATTTACGATATTACATTTCAAATAATTTTTGGGCCGATAATATTGGCAGTCGGATATAATCGGACATCTCTAACTTAACCCAAATGCCACTCCTACACTATATTGCCATAAGTATTTGGCCACCTGCCTTCACTCACATATGAACTTGAAGTGCCATCTCATGCAATTGTCCAAAATGTTTTGGTATCCTGGAGCATTCAAAGTTCTTTTCACTGGAACTAAGGGGGCCAAGCCCAATTCCTGAAAAACCAAACCCACGCCATAATTCCCCCTCCACCAAATTTCACACTCGGCACAATGCAGACCAAAATGTAGCGTTTTACTGGCAATCTCCAAACCCAGACTGGTCCAGCAGATGGCCAAATGGAAAAGTGTGATATATCACTCCAGAGAACGCGTCTCCACTGCTCTAGAGTCCAGTGTTGACGTGCTTTGCGTTGGATTTGGTGATGTAAGGCTTAGATGCAACTTCACGGCCAGGGAAACCCATTCCATGAAGCTCTCTGCGTACTGTACGTGGGCTAATTGGAAGGTCACATGAAGTTTGGAGCTTTGTAGCAACTGACTTTTTATAAAGTATTTGCACTATCTTTGCATCCACTGACCACTCTCTGTCAGTTTACGTGACCAACTACTTGGTGGCTGAGTTGCTGTTGTTCCCAAACTCTTCACTTTTCCTATGATAAAGTTGAATTGGAATATTTAGGAGCAAGAACATTTCACAACTGGATTTGTTGCACAGGGGGCATCCCATGACAGTTCCACGCTGGAAAACATTGTTAACAGCCTTTTCTTTCACAAATGTTTGTAGAAACAGTCTCCGTGCCTAAGTGCTTGATTTTATACACCGGGCCAAGTGAGTAGGACACCTGATTCTCATCATTTTACTGCAAAAAGTCAGTGCTCAAAAACAAGAAACAAAAATACAAAAATGAGGGGTATTTTATTTGAACTAAGCAAAATTATCTGCCGATAGAACAAGAAAATTTGGCTTGTCAAGACTTGCCAAAACAAGTAAAATTAGCTAACCTCAATGAACCCAAAAATACCTTGAAATAAGTATATTCTCACAAATAACAAGTGTACTACTATACGAGTATGTATTTTCTATTGTTACATTGAAAATAAAACAGCAAAGTCCATTTGGCTGTCATCTGTTTTAATATGAGACACAATTGTGTCAAAGTCATATTTTTCTTTTTGCTTTAAAAAACATAGTTTTAAACTTGTGAGTGTTAATGACACAGCTTTGCAACAGTTGATATTCTAGTTTCAAGCATGTTTTACTCGTTTGGGTCATAAAATATCAGGAAATTTAGGACCAAAACCTTTAAGACAAGTAAAACAATGTAACATAAAATCTTATGTATGGCCGCGCAAGTCCCGGGATGCCTAAAATTTCCATAACACACTCAGCCGAGTCCCACGGGGAGTGGGGATAACTGTTGTAAACGTCGGCGAAACTACTAAAAAAGGTCCAAAATACCTACCCAGGTTCGTGTCCAACAAGTCCCGCCGCCGGCCGGGATGCCCAAGATGTCAAAAACACGCCCAGCAAAGCCCCACAGTGTCATGATTCGCTGCTCAGATCATGTCTTATATCTTAATATAGTATTTTTGTTCCGTAGTTCCTAGTGGCACTTCCTGTTTTGTTCTGTTGTCATAACTACGCATTTGGTGTCACCTGCCTTTTGTTTTTGACGTGCACCTGCCTCCTAATTACTGTCCGTATTTAAGCCTGCCTTTTTGGTTTACTCGGTCTCGCATTCTAGTTTCTGTTCCATGCAACAGGTGCCGACGCTGATTGTGGTAAAAGACTATTTTTGTACTTGTTAGCTTCCACCCTATTCCTTTGTTTATTACCTAGCTCAGGGTTTCCCACACATTCATTTATTTGTGGTGGCCCGCCACGAAAGAATTACGGCTGCCACAAATAAAAAAATAAATAAAAACATTTCGGCTTTTGACTCGCTCGACCGCTCATAAAAGCAATGCGACTCTGTCTGTGAATGGAGCTTGTAGTTACATATTATATAAATATGTAAATATTATATAAAATATGTATATAAATATGTACATAAAGTGTTGTAATTATATTCCAACTCCGCGTTCTTCTTGGTCGTCGCCCATCTCACCTCCCCCCCCCCCCCCCCCCCCACACCACGAATAGATGCCTGACCTGTGGGAAACACTGCTAGCTCACATTCTAGCGCCTTTAGTTCCCTCTAGCTCCCATGCTAGTTCTGTTTGTTTTGTCTTTAGTGCCTTGTGCAAGTGTTTCTGTTCTTAGTTTGTTTTGTTGGTGTAAATAAATCTTCATTTCCTACCTTCACGCTGTGTCCATATCCGACTGCATCCTTGAGAGAACAAACCGGCCAGCTAACCGTCACACACGGGAAGGCGGGGAGAAAACTGAGAAAAGTCGATACAATTGAAAAAAAATCCCACCCGGGTTCGATTCCCAAGACTTTTGGCACTCCATGTGGGAGTTGAACCTGGGTAGGTATTTTGAACATTTTTGGGACTTTTTCCAACTTTTATCCCTCCTCCCCATGGGACTCGGCTGGGTGTCTTATGGACATTTTGGGCATCCCGGGACTTGTGGGACTCGAACCTGGGTAGGTATTTTGAACATTTCTGGGGACTTTTGCCGACTTTTCTCACTTTTCTCCCCCACTTCCAGTGGGACTTTGATGGGTGTGTTTTGGACATTTTTTGCATCCCGTGGGACTGCAACCCGGGGAGGTATTTTGGACAAAAATGGGACTTTTGACCATTTTGTTTGCCTTTTCCCCTCTTCTTCCCTGGCTTTCTGTGCACCATTGCTGGATGTGTTTTGGACATTTGGACAAAAATAGTTTCAAGCATGTTTTACTCAGTATAGGTCATACAATCTCAGCAACGAGCTGTAATATCTGACTGAGATCATTCAGGACCAAAAGCCTTAAAATAAGTAAAAGACTAACATAAAATCTGCTTAGTGAGACAAATTATCTCATCAGACAGAAAACAACCAAATATGACCCTTATTTGAGATATTTAATCTTACTTACATATCAGTTTTTGCAGTGTTGGATGGGTGGCCAAATACATTTGGCAATATAGTGTATATGAATGAAAAAAAGTGGCATTATCATTGCATGTGTTGTTATGAAATGCAGTTCAGCCTCTTGTCTAAGTTATCTATGCTCTTTGAAGCTTGTGCTGCATGCCCGTGATTTGGGAGGAGGAAGGCGAGGGGGAGGTATAGAGCGAGAATAGGAGATGGGTACTATTTTTATAGCAGCGGCAGCAACCTTACACAGTGTTGCGCAGCGAGTGGAGGACTAATCCGCAGTAATGCTGGCTTGCAAACATCTGAACAGTAATTATGCTGGGATTTTTGTTATCTTTGGCTGTCACCCATCACTGGATCACAAGTCCCTTATGCAGAGTCCTGCCCGAGGAAGAAATCCACTGAGTGTTGCACGTATTCCAAATGGCTCGAATATTAACAACCTTCTGCTGGGACCCAGGCAGAATATACCCACCAGAGGAATGTGTCTTTTTTTTGTTTTGTTCCAAAGACTTTCGTGCACGTGGAAGTGCCAGGTGCATACGCCTGCAACGATTCTCCTGCTCCCCGCTGACGCTGTGATCTGTTTTGTGCTCACTGTTGTGATGTGGTGTCAAAAGTCCCTCGGCACTTTTTCACTCTGCTCCTATTTGTCAGGAGAGCGTGACAGCTCAGCTCTCTGGTTTTTAAATAGTTAAAGTACTCAGGGAAAAGTGTTTTTTTTCTTTTTGACATTTTAAGATGTGTCCATTGGAGGCACACCGTTATGTAAAACAGAGCATAGGCGCGGATCCCGTGGGTGCTTCGGGGCCCCGAGCACCCACGGACAATGCCGAGCATCCGCGTGCAATTGATGTCAATTTTCAGTCTTTATATAATAATATTTGAAAAATCAATCTTGATGTTGTTAATTTTGTGGCGAGTTTGTCGGTTTTACAGAATTAAAAAGTCACAATCATCTAGTCTGTTATTAACCCACCTTACTTGAATCCTGATAATGAACTAATGCAGGGGTCGGGAACCTTTTTGGCTGAGAGAGTCATACAAGCCAAATATTTTAAAAAGTACTTCCGTAACAGCCATATAATATTTTTTTTTAAGACTGAATACAACTAAATGCTTGCATTGTTAAGTAAGACCGACATTTTTAGAGTTTAATAAGTCTCTTATTCTTTATTTTTTTTTTTTTGTCCTGTCCAGCTTCTCAGGCAGATTTTATAGTTGATGTAAATGCCCATATCGGCTGTTCAGATCTACTTTACAAAAGAGAAGTGTAGGATACTTCTCTTGTTGCCTCTTTTGAATCTGACTTTATTAAATGTATTTACATTATCATTTGGTGCAGCCGGGCCAGGGCAGGAGGGGATAGAAAAAGAAATAAAGGAAGACAGAGGGGGAAATTGTGGGGATAAGAGGGGGATTAGACAGAGAGACAAAAATAACAACAGCAAACACATCAAAAACAACAAAAACAACAACAACAATAGAACAACACCAGCAAATAGGATATGTACAAATATGATCGTAAAAGTGAGAGCAAATAAGCAGTTAGTGAAATAAATAATAATGTAGAAATGACAATGAGTATTTTTACACTACAACTGGAGCAATACAAATACCAATAGAAAAAGCGCTATTGGTCATGAACAATACCAATAGTTTACCACTATTATCAACAATACAGTTGTTCAAATGCAACAATATGTATACATAATGATAGCTAGAAAGATGATAATAATAAAAAAAAAGAAAAAAAAAAAGGAATACCGAAAGATGGAGGGGAAGAGAGAGAGGCAACCTATATTAATCTTGTAGATTGTTATAGTAACAATGGGTTAAGATTTGTCAATATACCATGTGTTACGCAGGTTACCCTCTCTTCTTCTTTTTAATACCACTGTTATTTTGAAGCTAACCAATAATAAATAAAATACTTCTTACCATTGATGTGACTTCTTGAACAGGTGTGGTAGAAACCAGATGGATGGATTAAAATGCATGAGAATGTTTTATATTTTGAACGTTATTTTTGACACTGTGATTACCAGCGGAATTATTCATTACTTATCGTGTTAAGCAATGTCAGCTAAGATTTATCTGAGAGCCAGGTGCAGTCATCAAAAGAGCCACATCTGGCTCTAAAGCCATAGGTTCCCTACCCCTGAACTAATGAGACATTTATCTTGACTAAACACACACTGCACATGAGCGAATGAAGGGCATACTTAGCCAAAAGCCATACATGTCACACTAAAAGTAGCAGTATGAACAACGCCAACACTGTCATAAATATGTGCCATATAGTGAAACCACAATAAACAACAACGACAAACACATTTTGGGAGAACACAACATAAACACGACAAAACAAATTCCCAGAATTCTTAGCAGCATCGACCCTTCCAGGACGCTACAATATAAACAAACGCCATTGGTGGAACTACACCTACTGGAATGATAGCACGTACAATAGCGTATTGAGTCGATACTACTATGATTGCATCGATATTTTTTTATATCACAAAATCTTCCCTAGTTTTAAAAAAAATGTATTTTATGTTTATAAACTCATGAAATTTGTCCCTGGACACATGAGGACTTTGGATATGACCAATGTATGATCCTGTAATGACTTGGTATCGTATTGATACCCAAATTTGTGGTATCATCCAAACCTAATGTAAAGTATCAAACAACAGAAGAATAAGTGATTATTACATTTTAACAGAAGTGTAGATAGAACATGGTGAAACAAACAATAAGCAGATATTAACAGTAAATGAACAAATAGATTAACAACTCAATTTCTACCACTTGTCCTCAATAATTTTGACAAAATAATAGAATAATAAATGACACACTATGTTACTGCATACGTCAGCAGACTAATTATGAGTCTTTGTTTGTTTACTTACTAATAAAATACAAGTTGTCTGGTATGTTCACTATTTTATTTAAGGACTAAATTGCAATAATAAACATATGTTTAATGTACCCTAAGATTTTTTGGTTAAAATAAAGCCAATAATGACATTTTTTGTGGTCCCCTTCATTTAGAAAAGTACAAAAATACTTTAGGTACCGGTACCAGATTATTGGTATCGTGACAACACTAGTACACACACACCAGGCACCCACTGGCAGAAATGTAAATTGGCGCCTATGAAACATAGTAAAACAATTTTATTTTAACTGCGTCACCTAAACATTTATTCCTGTGGACGTCAATTCTAACAAGTTCCAGAGCCAATCAGTTTTGCAGGTTTTATCCTGGACCAGTCCTGCACACTGACCGGGCTCGATCCTGCGACCGTACATCCCCACTGACTTACAAATGAGCATCAATAGCCAGTAAACTAAAAGTCCAGGGCTGTCAACCCACTGTCCAGGACAGCTCTTAAGGCGTTGGGGGCTGAGGTTTACAATATAAGACCCATAGTGTTCAAATGACCAACATTTCAAGAACAACTTTACTGTGTGTAATTTTTTCTCCAGAAAATTAATCTGGCAGTCATTTTTCATAATAAGTGTACTTGAAGCGCCCCCTTTTCATCACCAGACTCGATATGTCACCCCTTCCTGGTGTGACGTTATCTACAGAACTGGAGCACATTTCCCTGCAGAGACATCCATCCATCCATTTTCTACCACTTATTCCCTTATGGGGTAGCGGGAGGCGCTGGCGCCTATCTCAGCTTCAATCGGGCGTAAGGCGGGGTACACCCTGGACAAGTCGCCACCTCATCGCAGGGCCAACACAGATAAACAGACAACATTCACACTCACATTCACACACTAGGCACCATTTAGTGTTGCCAATCAACCTATCCCCAGGTGCATGTCTTCGGAAGTGGGAGGAAGCCGGAGTACCCGGAGGGAACCCACGCATTCACGGGGAGAACATGCAAACTACACACAGAAAGATCCCGAGCCTGGGATTGAACCCAGGACTGCAGGACCTTCGTATTGTGAGGCAGATGCAGTAACCCCTCTTCCACCGTGAAGCCCCTGCAGAGACAGCGAGAATAAAAACTTGCAAAACTTTAATTGTGGTCACTTCATTGTATGTTTTCGTCACCCTGGTCTGGATTACTTCAAAATTTATTTAACAATTTGAGAAAAACAAAATGCAGTAAAAGGGGATTTATATGGCCCGATTTGTCACAGTTTACCTGGCACATGAAACGTTACGAATTGGCAGTCCACTATCCACTTTAGAGTGTTAAATATCTTGAAATGTGTTTTCTGGCAATTCCAACTTTGACCACTTCATCAGTTGCTATGTAGAGTGGTACTTTCCATCATTTTCTGCGGACTGCATTGCAAAATGATTAGCCCCCTCTCTTCCCTCATGCAAGATCCACTTAGTAATTGGACAAAATGAATCCCTTCCCTACTGTATACCTAATGTAATCTATAGACATCATAGCTTCTGTTACTTTATCTTCAACGTCTGCCAGTCATGGTATTTTTTAGGATTATTCTAACTTTTTGAATAGTTTTTATTTTGTATTTATTTTTGTGTTACCACCCTTGTAAAGCATCTGGAAATGTGAATTTATTTTAACAGCAAATAAAGTATCCAACTATCTATGTTCTTTCAGCATGTTCTCGAGCACAATTCAACTCCACTGACGGTAACGTCCTAAATGTAGCCGTAGGAAGGAACTGCATAGTCTCGGTAAAACCAACGTGGTGAAAAGTGGCGAAAACATGCACAACATGTACTGTACAGAACAGGCCTGGGCAATTATTTTGACTTGGGGGCCGGATTTAAAGAATACATTTAGAGGGCCGGTATATATATTTTTAGGAGCACTAATACGAAACCTCACAATAATGTCTGTATGAATGCTAAAAACTTTTGACATACCCCCTGAAAAAACGTAATTATATTTTCAATTTTTTTTACTAAATTAGACACCCAGAATTTACATGAAAATAAAGAATGTGGGATTTACAATATTAATTATGAACGATAAAAAACTGAATATTGACAACTTATTGACAACGTATTTACAATCAAGGAAAACACAACAAACACAGCGAAATATGAACTCAAAGGGTAAAAAAAAAAAAACACCTACTATCTGATACATCACTAAGCTTTAGAATTTGGTTGTAAAAATCTCTTTCCGCGTCTGTCCCTGACACCCACATTTCAGGCTTGCCGCTCTGGAAACACTCCGTGGAAACGCTCCCCACCCACACTGCTCGGTGCCTCGTCTGAGATGCTCTGACTTAGATTACCATAGTAACTAATTAGATTACCTTAGTAACTAGTTTATCATACCAAAGCGCAGATTCCAACCATTGAAATACTTTGTATAGTTCAAGATTACAGTAATTTAAAAATATCACTGCACATTGTAATGGCAGCTACAGTTTGGAAAGCTCCCGGCCTGAACTTTCCCAGGTCTGGTACAGAATATTTATCTGTCTTTCTCCGCTCGTGGGTATTTTGCAAATTTCTTCAAATTCTGCGCCAAAATATCATGATTAATTAAAAATGAAGACGCTACCGAAACACATCCAATATGAAGTGTCCTCTCGTCTTCTGTCGGTGACGTCAGCAGGCTGACAATCTGCATCGCCCACTTTTAGCACCAACATTTTTACCACTACTTTGTCTATTTTGGGAGGACTTTTACTCACACACTGGTTTGAATAACATTTTTAACTGCCAAACACATCTAACCTCCTGAGAACCAGTGTCTTCTTCAGAGGACAATTGTGTTTTAGATAATAGGATTTTTTTTTTTTTTCTCTAAAACTTGTAACTCTGACAAAAGAATTAGACCAAACGGTCTAACAAATGGTTCTCAGGAGGATATATAAGATCTCTACATTGTTTTTTTCTCCTCAACAAAGTACTACAGATAACTGGAAAACAGCTCACTCTGGACATAACAGTCTTATCACACAAAATGTTTTGACATCATAGAATGTGACTGCACACAATTTTTACTGAAGAGGAGATTAAGTCGAGTAAGGAAACCAATCACTGCAGCAAAGTGGAGGCTTTGGAGCATGAATTAACCCTTGTGTAATGTTCATATTTTTGTTACTCAGCCGGCATTTGTGAGTCTGATGGACCCTTTGCATTTTGTGGCTTTTAATGCCTCACAATCAAACACGTTTACGTTAAAATACTGAACAGATGTTTACCATATACCAATAAATATCTGTTCAGTATTTTAACATAAAAGTGTCACAATCAAACACTTTTACGTTAAAATACTGAACAGATGTTTACCTTACACCAATAAACACCTGTTCGGTATTTTAACATAGAGGTGTTTGATTGTGAGGCATTAAAAGCCACAAAATGCAACGGGTCCATCAGACCCACAAACGCTGGCTGAGTAACAACAATATGAAACGTTGCACGGAAAATTTCTCTGCCAGTTTCTGCATCCCACAGGGATTCTTCTTTTGTGTTTCTGCACCTGCAGTTCACACACAAGGTTGCAACATTGTTTGTCAACACTGTCTGCTCTCATTTTCTCGCACATTTAACCCTCTGATGGTCTGTGTACCTACAATCTGTCCTCCTCCTGTCTAGGCCTGCTCTGTGTGTGTGTGTGTGTGTGTGTGTGTGTGTGTGTGTGTGTGTGTGTGTGTGGGTAGGTGGGTGGGTGGGTGGATGGATGGCTACGTGTGGTACAAAGAACATCAATTTCCACACTTCTATTAGCCTCGGGTCCAGTGGACACGGACATCTTATATGTAATAGAAATTTGTAGGGCGGTGTATGGTATGTTGTCATTAAATATGTATTGTGATATTCACAGAAAATGAGCCAAAGTCAGTGAGTGTCAGTTTGAAAAATTATTTAATTGTATCATTTCCTTTTAATAAAAAATGAAAACGGTTTCCACAGACCCGAACACCACACAAGGGTTAACCCTAATTTGAATTAAATCAAATGGAAATTGTATATATGAAACTAAGTTTTGGGCATAATAATTGATCATAAATTATATATAAATATATATATATATATATATATATATATATATATATATATATATATATATATATGTATATATATATATATATATATATATATATATTTTCTACCGCTTATTCCCTTTTGGGGTCGCGGGGGGCGCTGGCGCCTATCTCAGCTACAATCGGGCGGAAGGCGGGGTACACCCTGGACAAGTCGCCACCTCATCGCAGATATATATATATATATATATATATATAAACATATCCAAATCCATTGCTATTTTTTATAAAAGGAGACACATGCTGAATAAGAAATGTATGCATATGTTATATATTATTCTTTTATTTTTCCATATCCAACATATTTTATTGAAGTTTGGGGAAATGTTTATAAAACAAACAGACCTAATAATTAAACTTCAAAAAAGGGTATTTAGAATAATACACAAAGCGTGCAACTATTAACCTACCGAACAATTATTCATAAGATCTAATGTGTTAAAATTTTCAGATATTGTGTTTTTAAAACAATGGAAATTATGTTTTGAGTAAAGAACAGCCTTCCAGCTTGTACTTTAATGTTATTTAAATTAGGAGGAGAAAACTATAATTTACGGGGGATATTGATTTTTGAAGACATGTAGATCTTCGTTAAGGTTTAGGAAAACCTTGCAATTTGAAATAATGGAAAATGATAAAATATAGCAACGATTACTTTCATCCCATTTAATTTTGAACATTGATGTTGCACGCAATCTAATTTTCAGTGAATGTGTAGGATAGACAAATATAAGCCTTGGCTTCAGCCTATTCCTTTTAAGGTCATTCTTTTTCTTTTTGTGTGTGTATGTGTATGATTGTTAATACAATATATTGCCAAAAGTATTTGGCCACCTGCCTTGACTCACATATGAACTTGAAGTGCCGTCCCATTCCTAACCCATAGGGTTCAGTGTGATGTCTGTCCACCTTTTGCAGCTATTACAGCTTCAACTCTTCTGGAAAGGCTGTCCACAAGGCTGCGGAGTGTGTTTATAGGGATGTCCGATAATTTTTTTTTTTTGCCGATATTGTCCAATTCTTAATTACCGATGCCGATATCAACCAATACCGATTGTAAATGTCTCTGCTCTCGCTGGGTTCTTTTGGACCACAGACCACGGCCACACGCCCTCGTTCAGAGTTTACAAAGATTTTATTTTCAATATTCTTTTCTGCTTTTCAGCAAATGTCCTTCTCTGCGCTTTTCAGCGAATGTCTTCTCGGATTTTTGCTTCCTCCGTCTGTCAGCCCGTCAGCCTCTCATGGTCTCCAACGCTGCTAATAAAGAGACAGGTGATTAGATAAGGGCTTCACGGTGTGCGTCTGCCTCACAATACGAAGCTCCTGCAGTCCTGGGTTCAAATCCAGGCTCGGGATCTTTCTGTGTGGAGTTTGCATGCTCTCCCCGTGAATGCGTGGGTTCCCTCCGGGTACTCCGGCTTCCTCCCACTTCCAAAGACATGCACCTGGGGATAGGTTGATTGGCAACACTAAATTGGCCCTAGTGTGTGAATGTGAGTGTGAATGTTGTCCGTCTATCTGTGTTGGCCCTGCGATGAGGTGGCGACTTGTCCAGGGTGTACCCCGCCTTCTGCCCGATTGTAGCTGAGATAGGCACCAGCGCCCCCCGCGACCCCAAAAAAGGGAATAAGCGGTAGAAAATGGATGGATGGTGATTAGATAACTTGTTCCAGCGTAGAAATCTCCTCACCTGTCGTTGATTCACAGCAGGCTCCTGCGCATGCCCTGCCCACAGGGGACATATGAACCACGCCCCTTCCACACCGATATATTCAGTCGTAGAATTAACACATTATTATGCCTAATTTTGTTGTGATGCCCCGCTGGATACATTAAACAATGTAAAAAGGTTTTCCAAAATAAATCAACTCACATTATGGAAAAAAATGCCAACATGGCAATGCCATATTTATTATTGAAGTCACAAAGTGCATTATTTTTTTAACATGCCTCAAAATAGCAGCTTTGAACTTGGGACATGCTCTCCCTGAGAGAGCATGAGGAGGTTGAGGTGGGCGGGGTTGGGGGGGGGGGCGGGGTCGAGGTGGGAGGTTAAGGGGTGGCGGGGATGTATATTGTAGTGTCCCGGAAGAGTTAGTGCTGCAAGGGGTTCTGGGTATTTGTTCTGTTGTGTTTATGTTGTGTTACGGTGCAGATGTTCTCCCGAAATGTGTTGTGTCATTCTTGTTTGATATGGGTTCACCGCGTGGCGCATATTTGCAACAGTGTTAAAGTTATTTATATGGCCACCCTCAGTGTGACCTGTATGGCTGTTGACCAAGTATGCATTGCATTCACTTGGGTGTGAAAAGCCATAGATATGATGTGATTGGGCCGGCACGCAAAGGCAGTGCCTTTAAGGTTTGTTGGCACTCCTACGTCCGTGTACACAGCGGCGTGTTAAAAAGTCATAAATTGTACTTTTTGAAACTGATAATGATAATTTCCGATCATACATTTTGAAGCATTTATCGGCCGATAATATCGGACTGCCGATATTATCGGACATTTCTAATTTTCGACCATTCTTCCAAAAGTGCATTGGTGAGGTCACACACTGATGTTGGTTGAGAAGGCCTGGCTCTCAGTCTCCGTTCTAATTCATCCCTAAGGTGTTTTATCGAGTTCAGGTCAGGACTCTGTGCAGGCAGGTCAAATTCATCCACACCAGATTCTGTCACAGGTGGCATCCTATGACAGTTCCACGCTGGAAATCACTGAGCTCCTGAGAGCGGACCATTCTTTCACAAATATTTGTAGAAACAGTCTCCAGGCCTAAGTGCTTGACTTTATACACCTGTGGCCGGGCCAAGTGATTAGGACACCTGATTCTGATGATTTGGATGGGTGGCCTAATACTTTTGGCAATAAAGTGTATGTGTAATCTGTGCTGTTAAATTGATCACACAAAATGGTTCATTATATGACCGAAATAAACTAATTTCATTCATTCATAACATTCTTGCTAAAAATAGCATGTTTTTGTGTATGTTTACTCTTGTAATTTCTTCAAGTATATGCGAATCGTCCGAAGGTGTTAGACTTAGTGCTGTGGGTGTTTAGTGCCTGCTTTTGCCAATGGGAAACTTTTAATGTCATATTGTGCTGAGCAGCCTAGACAGCAATGCCTTTTACTTGATTTGTGTATGACATCAAGTTCAATGGTGTGGATACGTCAGAAACAGACCACATGTACAGTATTTAGTCAGCCACCGATTGTGCAAGTTCTCCCACTTAAAATGATGACAGAGGTCTGTAATTTTCATCATAGGTACACTTCAACTGTGAGAGACAGAATGAGAAAAAAAAAATCCAGGAATTCACATTGGAGGAAATTTTAAAGAATTTATTTGTAAATTATGGTGGAAAATAAGTATTTGGTCAACCCTTCAAAGCTCTCACTGATGGAAGGAGGTTTTGGCTCAAAATCTCACAATATATGGCCCCATTCATTCTTTCCTTAACACGGATCAATAGTCCTGTCCCCTTAGTAGTAAAACAGCCCCAAAGCATGATGTTTCCACCCCCATGCTTTACAGTAGGTTTGGTGTTCTTGGGATGCAACTCAGTATTCTTCTTCCTCGAAACACGACGAGTTGAGTTTATACCAAAAAGTTCTATTTTGGTTTCATCTGACCACATGACATTCTCCCAATCCTCTGCTGTATCATCCACGTATCCATTTTGGTATAAACTCAACTCGTCGTGTTTGGAGGAAGAAGAATACTGGGTTGCATCCCAAGAACACCACACCTACTGTGAAGCATGGGGGTGGAAACATCATGCTTTGGGGTTGTTTTTCTGCTAAGGGGACAGGACGATTGATCCGTGTTAAGGAAAGAATGAATGGGGCCATGTATCGTGAGATTTTGAGCCAAAACCTTCTTCCATCAGTGAGAGCTTTGAATGGTTGACCAAATACTTATTTTCCACCATAATTTACAAATAAATTATTTAAAATTCCTACACAGTGAATTCTGGATTTTTTTTTTCACATTCTGTCTCTCACCGTTGAAGTGTACCTATGATGAAAATTACAGACCTCTGTCATCATTTTAAGTGGGAGAACTTGCACAATCGGTGGCTGACTAAATACTTTTTTTGCCCCACTGTTTATTCCCTTGCAGTCATACCTCACGTTGGATTAGATGTTATCGATTGACGGATTACCCCATACTTTCACAGCGTAATGAGAAACTTTACAAGCCAACACTAAAAAAGACACATGACTCGAGTTTTATAGTGCGGGACTGTTTCTTTTCTTCCACATGATCCATCTTAATACCCCCAATAAGTAATGGGTTCGTAAAGCACTGGCGAGGTGGTGAACGTGAGCTGAGGCTTGAAAGTGGGACCACTGCAGGTGTTTTTAGTCTTTTCTTTGAAGGGATGACTTCCTCTTGGTCTTCCACATGCACAGATTCCTTCCTCCTTTGCTCACTAGACAAGCGCTCCTGCGGTTAGAGATTATCTCCATGCTCTGGGTGTTGCTAATCGTGTCGAAAGGGGTCACGTTGCAAAAAGTTTGGCCCGCTAGTTTTTGCACTCAGCAAGGTATCTTATTTTTCTGAGACGTGGAACGCAGTGCGTTTGTTTGCAGCCCTGTGTTGCTTAGTGACGCTGCTGGGGGAAAATGAAGCTGTAATTCAAAAGTACAAGTATTGTAGACTGACCACACGTCATCTTTTCCCCGGACATGTCCTCTTTTGCGGGGGCGCTGTCCGGGCGGAATTTCTTAAATGCCTCAAAAGTCCGTTATTTTGAGTTAGGGTTGCGTGTACGGTATTTTCGATGTACGAAGGTTAAGAAGGGGTTAAAAACAAAACAAACTGTGAAGGTGTGTGCGGACGCAGCAGCATTCGTGAGGGAGGGACAGAGAGAGCAAGAGAGTTATGATAAACGCGCATGCGTCGCCAGGCTCTGCTTTTTATGATAGATTTATCAGAATTAGGGGTGTCAAAAGTGTGACCCGGAGGCCATTTGCAGCACACAGCTAATGTTTCAAAGGCCCATGGGACGTTCTAAAAATACTATTAAAATAAACGATAACATAACAAAAGTGAAAAAAAAATGCTTAAAAGTGAAATGTAATTTAGAAAAAGTTGCAATGTTGACTGATATCATTGCTCAAAACATAATATTGAATCAAAATCAATGTTATTATGAATTATTGACCTAGCCAAGTTTCCCATTACATGACATCAAATATTCCACTTTGAAAAATATTTTTGGTGGTAGATTTTGCATATTTTGTGCGTTTGCCATCAAAAACATAGTTGTATTTGACAAAAAAAGGGCGGAAAACAAACAACATAAAAAGAACTAAAACATTTTGAAATGAGTGATGGATGATGGTTGATGTAGACTCCAGAGATTTTAGTGTTAAGTATAAAATGTATGTATGCCCCGGCACACCACTATCATCATTTCATGACCCAAGCAAAACACTTTTTACACTTTTCTACTGAAATAAATACACTGCAACTTATTAAATAAAAACAGAAAAAACTACCAGCAGCGGTAAAGTTCAGATCCATGAAGAAAAGAAGAAAGCGATTGAATGTTTATAACTGAATACTTTTACATATGCATACAAATTTGTTTTCTTTTTTTAATTATTTTTTTAATGGATAAAGTAATGACTATGACAACCTTTTTCCAAAACACAACATAGAATGTGAGATATAACAGGACAATGCATACGTTTATCATTTTTTCTCAAAACGCTTACAAAAAATTGGTACCCTAAAAAATTACTAAGGGGCCCCATTTTTATGACTGGATGGGGTCCTTGGGACCCCATTTTTAAAAGTTCCTAGCGCCAACACTGCTGTCAACATAGGAGAAAAAATGCTTTATTTAAATGAATATATTATTTAAAAAGCAAATTCGAGTATCATTGGCAAATTTTCACCGAGTCCCGGCCTTGGCATGCATATATGTGTCCTCTTTTTGGGATTTCAGAATATGGTCAGCCTAAAGTATTGCAAGAGTACAGTCGCAATCAAAAGTTTACATACACTTGTGAAGAACATAATGTTATGTATGTCTTGAGTTTCCAATAATTTCTACAATGTGTGATAGAGTGATTGGAGCACATACTTGTTGGTCACAAAAAACAATAATGAATTTTGGTTGTTTTCTGAATTTATTATGGGTCTACTGAAAATGTGACCAAATCTGCTGGGTCAAAAGTATACATACAGCAATGTTAATATTTGGTTACATGTCTCTTGGCAAGTTTCACTGCAATAAGGCGCTTTTGGTAGCCATCCACCAGCTTCTTGTTGCATTTTTGACCACTCCTCTTGACAAAATTGGTGCAGTTCGGCTAAATTTTTTATAATTTCATTTTTTTTCATGGACTTGTTTCTTCATCATTGTACACACGTTTAAGTCAAAACTTTGGTAAGGCCATTCTAAAACCTTAATTCTCGCCTAATACACACGCCTAATTGCACCCTGATATTAAGCTGTATAATGACACTATCTAATTAAATTAAAGTAACACAGTCATATACCAGATTGTTAAAAGTTTCCATACTGCTGCCCTGAAAATGTTTTTTTATATAAAATACTGTCTGTTCTTTTCATTTTTTTATTTTTATTTGTTTGATATTTATTGTGAAGTTCAGCTGTTTTTTCAGCGGGGCCTTGGCTCCACTGCAAGCATGAATTAATGAATTAAAGTCGAGTCAAGTCAAGTCTAATATAACCATTCTTTTTTCATTGTCCCACTTACTCTCTGTAAAGCACCATTTCCATTGGCAGCAAAACAGGCCCTGACTACTACCACCATGCTTAAAGTTAAATTACCAATGATTGTCACACACACACGTGGCGAAATTATCCTCTGCCTTTGACCCACCACCCTTGATTACCCCCTGGGAGTTGAGGGGAGCAGTGGGCAGCAGCGGTGTCGCGCCAGGGAATAATTTTTTTCTGATTTAACCCCCAATTCCAACCATTGATGCTGAGTGCCAAGCAGGGAGGGAATGGGTCCCATTTTTTTTATAGTATTTGGTATGACTCGGTCGGGGTTTGAACTCACAACCTACCGATCTCAGGGCGGACACTCTAACCACTGGGTCACTTGACGGTAGCTATGGTGTTCCTGGGATTAAAGGCCTCACCTTTTCTCCTCCAAACATATTGCTGGGTATTGTGGCCAAACAGCTCAATTTACCAAAAGTGGCTTATTGCAGTGAAACTTGCCAAGGGACATGTAACCAAATATTAACATTGCTGTATGTATACTTTTGACCCAGCAGATTTGGTTACAATTTCAGTAGACCCATAATAAATTCAGAAACCAACCAAACTTCATGAATGTTTTTTTTATGACCAACAAGTATGTGCTCCAATCACTCTATCACAAAAAATAAGAGTTGTAGAAATTATTGGAAACTTATGACAGCCATGACATTATGTTTTTACAAGTGTATGTACACTTTTGACCACGACTGTATATATGGGCACAATGTGCATTTAGTTCTATGTGTATTTACATGCAGCAATGAGAAGTGCATTATCCATGTAATATCAGTCCCGGGTGACACATATTATTATATACCGTATTTCCTTGAATTGCCGCCGGGGCGCTAATTAATTTAAAACTTCTTCTCACTCCTGCGCTTACCAAAGGCATGCGCTAAAAGTAAGCATGCGCTACTTATTTTAAAACCTCTTCTCACTCCAGCACTTACCAAAGGTATGCAGTAAAAATTTGAGTCTGATGTAAACTTGGACTTTAAATCCTACTGAATAGCTTTTAATCTTCTTCCCTTTATGCGATTTCAAATTACCGGGATTGAAATCAGCTTCCTCCATTTTGAAAATGATGACAGGGGAAGTGTCACTCGTGACGTCAAGAGTTTGACCAGGCGGTAATACTAAGCATGCGCTAATTATTTTGGGAAGCGAGTTTGACCCGGCAGTAATTCAAGGCAGGCGCTTACTATATGCCATGCGGCAATTCCAGGAAATACGGTATATATGTCAGTGTTCTCAAACGTACGATCCGAGGGTCGGATCAGGCCTGCGAACAGGTTTTATCCAGCCCGCGGGATGAGTTTGCTAAGTTTAAAATTGAGCGAAAATTTTTAATAAAAGAAACTGCTGTTCAAAATGTGTCTACTAGATGTTGCAATAGCAATTCTTTGTATCTTTGTGGATGATGCTACGTATGCAAAATAAATAAACCACATGATGTTTGTGCAGTCAACACGGTGTCTCACAATACGAAGGTCCTGAATAGTCCTGGGTTCAATCCCGGGCTCCGAATCTTTCTGTGTGGAGTTTGCATGTTCTCCCCGTGACTGCGTGGGTTCCCTCTGGGTACTCCGACTTCCTCCCACTTCCAAAGACATGCACCTGGGGATAGGTTGATTGGCAACACCAAATTGGCCCTAGTGTGTGAATATGAGTGTGAATGTTGTCTGTCTATCTGTGTTGGCCCTGTGATGTCCATGGTGTACACCGCCTTCCGCCTGAATGCAGCTGAGATAGGCTCAAGCACCCCCCACAACCCTGAAAGGGACACACGGTAGCAAAATGGATGGAGGGATGATGTTAATGCACCAGTCGAGGAAAATGAGCAAACTACATAAAGAACATACTGTAATTCGATCTTGGTATTATTTTTTATTTTATTTTGATGGATTGAAAATGGGGCTTCACGGTGGCAGAGGGGATAGTTCGTTAGTGTTAGAGTTAGAGTTAGAGGTCGTGACTTGTCCAGGATGTACCCCGCCTTCCGCTCAATTGTAGCTGAGATACGCACCAGCGCCCTCCTAGACCCAAAAGGGAATACGCATTAGAAAATGGATGGATGGATGCAGATTGTAAATGAACACCAGTAAGTTGACTGATGAACATTATCACACAATTTATTCAGAAAGTATAAATAACGACAAATAAAGATAGAATACTATTGCCGCAACATGTAAGTGTAAAAAAAACCCTGAACAACATTATGATTCATGAATTTTCAGAATTTTCTTTTTATATTTTTAAGCAAAGAAAACAATCTGAAGTTGTATTTATTTTTAAGTAATTGTGCAGTGGTTTTACCAGGTGGCTTCACATTGAAGCTGCTGTGTGCACTGGGGAGGCAGGGTGGAAAAGGAAGCCAAATTTTTTTGGACAAACAAACAATTGGGAACTGCACAGAAACACTCACTGGAAGACCAAAGAGACTGCCGGTAAGAGGATATCTTCTGCTCAAGTTTAATGGAAATGCTCTTGATGCTTAGTTTTTTTAATTGATTGAAACTTTTATTAGTAGATTGCACAGTACAGTACATATTGTGTACAATTGACCACTAAATGGTAACACCCGAATAAGTTTTTCAACTTGTTTAAGTCGGGGTTCACGTTAATCAATTCAGGGTAACACACAAACACACAACACCTCTAAGCACCAAGTATCCCCATTATTATTATTATCATTATTAGTATTATTATTATTATTATTACTATCACTAATTTTAACATTTGTTTTGGGGGATTTTTGATTTAAAAGGGGACGGCAATACAATTAAACACATGTCAAATGTTCTTTTTTCTCCCCCCAAACAAATTATATGTACTGTATAAAATAAAACAATCAAATTCCGGAGGGCCGGCCTCAGGAAAATCCTTATCTCTGCAGCTATAGCCGCCCTAAACAGCAGGCCTGGCAGACCCGTCTGATAAAGCCTGTAAATGTGTTGGTCATGTATGATGTCTTTTTGTTATTTTTGTTTTGTGATGTGCAATGTCTATATGTTTAAATGTACGGCAGTGAAAATGAATTTCCTCTCGGGAACCAATAAATCTAAATCTAATCTAATCTAATCTAATCTATTCTAATCTAATCTAATCTAATCAATTAGATGAGTACAGGTAAAAATATTGACATGAAGCTACGGACAACTGCACTTCATCTATTATCTACCTTTTCAATTACTTTTCAACCGGGGTTGAATTTAAGATCGATCTCTTTTACATAACAACCGTTCAATGTCAGCCTAATTTTCTCCAATTTAAAGGAAATAAAGAATAACTTCAATCCAGCGGGTGTGGCAAGGAGGTACTGCGATCTTCAAATTTAGCACAATGAGTCTTTTAGCCAACAAAGTAGTGAATTCTACCAAGTTCTTCTTGGATTTGCAAAAAGAAGACGACAGAGGGGGTTCCCCAAATAGTCGGCTTAGAGGATTTGGTTCGATCTTTCCAAACAATTACCAAAGACAAAGTATTTCACATTTTAATCCAGTAAGTGCACAGCGATGGGCGAAGCAAACACATGTATTAGGTTAGCTGGAGACTGTTGACACCTATCATATTTCCATATACATCTTAGCCAGCTGGACCTTGGTATAATAGGTACGATGTAATAACTTGCATTAAATAAGGCTGTCTTACACAAACAGACAACTTATAAACTCTACTGAAGATCTCTGTCCAGTTCTCTTCAGGTAGAGTCACTCTTAAGTCACCCTCTTGAAATCTTATAGTGAACTCAGAGATTCAGGCCCTAAATTAACAAAATGATTGCAAATACGCAAACGCAGCCAAGATAGTCTCCAGCACTCCCCGCTACCCTGAAAGGGACAAGCGGTAGAACATGGATGGATGGATGGATAATCCTCTTCAAGTCAGACGTGGTGTCAAAAAAAGCATCCAAAACTGTGTCAGTAAGTGTGGTAACCTGGGAAAAGTATTACCAACAATACTGCGGATATGTATAAATGTAAAAAAGTATTGATTAGGGAGTGAACATTCATCACAAAGTTGACCAGTAGATGGCAGTCATACATAAGAGAAATGTTTGGACTGCAATATATGGCAGTAAACACCGAAACGTAACATTTTCTATTGAGAATACAGACCATTACACAGGGCGCTCAAAAATCTGTCAAAAATGTTTTTTCTGTATATGTGTAAAAACTGTTACTAAGGGAGTGAAAATATATCCCAAAGTTGCTGGAAAGAGGCAAAAGTGTTTTCAATGTATACATTTTTAAATCAAACACTTCCAACTCAAATCAACATTTTCCATTGAAATGAATTGACCCCCCAAAACGTCACAATTTAAACATGTAACATGCCATTTAAAAAAATAAAAACAACAAAAAACTATCCGACAAGAAATATCGTATGCAAAAATTCCAACAGAGTGCACTACAAACAACTACAGTAGTTTTACGAAGTAGTGTAATTATAAATTACAGTATTGACTGGAGATGTCCGATAATGGCTTTTTTGCCGATATCAGATATTCCGATATTGTCCAACTCTTAATTAACAATAACGATATCAACCGATACCAATAAATACAGTCGTGGAATTAACACATTATTATGCCTAATTTTGTTGTGATGCCCCGCTGGATGCATTAAACAATGTAACAATGTAACGGCGTGGCGCAGTGGCGGAGTGGCCCTGCGCAACCCGAGGGTCCCTGGTTCAATACCTACCTAGTACCAACCTCGTCACGTCCGTTGTGTCCTGAGCAAGACACTTCACCCTTGCTCCTGATAGGTGCTGGTTAGCGCCTTGCATGGCAGCTCGTCCATCAGTGTGTAAATGTGTGTGTGAATGGATAAATGTGGAAGTAGTGTCAAAGCGCTTTGAGTACCTTGAAGGTAGAAAAGCGTTATACAAGTACAACCCATTTATCATTATTTATTAACATTTATAACAAGGTTTTCCAAAATACATCAACTCAAGTTATGGAAAAAATGCCAACATGGCACTGCCCTATTTATTATTGAAGTCACAAAGTGCATTATTTTTTTAAACATGTCTCAAAACAGCAGCTTGGAATTTGGGACATGCTCTCCCTGAGAGAGCATGAGGAGGTTGAGGCATACTTGCCAACACTCCCGGATTTTCCGGGATACTCCCGAAATTCAGTGCCTCTCCCGAAAACCTCCCGAGAAAAATTTTATCCTGAAAATCTCCTGAAATTCAGGCGGAGGTGGAGGCCACGCCCCCTCCAGCTCCATGCGGACCCGAGTAACGTGTCGACAGCCTGTTTTCACATCCGCTTTCCCGCAATATAAACCGAGTGCCTTCCCAATGACGTTATAACTATAGAATGATCGATGGCGAGTTCTTGGTTTCTTATGTGGGTTTATTGTTAGGCAATTTCATCAACGTCCTCCCGGCACAGTAACAACACACAACAACAGCAGTCACGTTTTTGTCTACCGTAAACAGCTATTTTGTGACACTCTTGAACGGGACAATACTGCCATCTACTGTACGTTTTGGGCCATGCTAGTGCATTTGATGAAAGCACTTTTGTGCGTGCCACACAGCAATGTATCATCAGCGACCCAGCATTGTCAGAAAAATAGTGACAGAGAATAGAACAAGGATGGGCAATTCAACCCTTAACTGGACAATGAGTAGATGAGTGTTATGTGTGTGTATATGTGTAAATAAATGAACACTGAAATTCAAGTATTTCTCTTGTTTATATATATATATATATATATATATATATATATATATATATATATATATATATATATATATATATATATATATATATATATATATATATATATAGCTCGAATTCACTGAAAGTCAAGTAATTATTTTATGAAATACTTGACTTGGTAAATTCTAGCTGTAAATATACTCCTCCCCTCTTAACCACGCCCCTCCACACACCACCCCCCACCTCCCGAAATCAGAGGGCTCAAGTTTGGCAAGTATGGGTTGAGGTGGACAGGGTTGGGGGGGCCGGGGTTGAGGTGGGGGGGGACAGGGGGAGTGTATATTGTAGCGTCCCGGAAGAGTTAGTGCTGCAAAGGGTTCTGGGTATTCGTTCTTTTGTGTTGATGTTGTGTTACGGTGCGGATGTTCTCCTGAAATGTGTTTGTCCTTCTTATTTGGTGTGGGTTCACAGTGTGGCGCATATTTGTAACAGTGTTAAAGTTGTTTATACGGCCACCCTCAAGTGTGACCTGTATGACTGTTGACCAAGTATGATTGCATTCCCTTGTGTGTGTGTGTGTGTGTGTGTGTGTGTGTGTGTTTGTGTGTGTGTGTGTGTGTGAAAAGCTGTAAATGTTATGTGACTGAGCCGGCACGCAAAGGAAGGGGTTTTAAGGTTTATTGGCGCTCTGTACTTTTCCCTACGTCGGTGTACACAGCGGCATTTAAAGAGTCATTCATTTTACTTTTTGAAACTGATGCCGATAATTTCTGATATCACATTTTAAAGCATCTATCGGACGATAATATCGGCAGTCCGATATTATCGGACATCTCTAGTATTGACCATGTCTACGGTTTCTCCTTACATCTGCTTCCTCGTCAAAGCCACCATCAGCATTTTTTCTATATTTTTATGAATGACAATTGAGTTTAGGTACAGTTCTACCAATTATGGCCTTTGCACTTTGCATTTAGTGAGCTGGGTCTGTATTTTATGTCGATTCTACCGAATTTTTCGGACTATAAGGCGCACTTAAAAACCTTTTGATTTTCTAAAAAATCGACAGTGCGCCTTATAACCCGGTGGGCCTAATGTACAGCATAATTCTAGGTTGTGCTTACTGACCTCGAAAGCAAATTTTTTTGATATATGGTTTAATGATAAGTAGGACCAGTAGATGGCAGTCATACATTAGCAATATGATGGCAGCAAACAAATAGAATATACAATATATCTTCATTGTCATTGTACATTGTACAACGAAATTGTAAGCAAAACTAAATTATTGCAGATTTATAACACATAAAAACATAAAAACAAAGGTAAAAATACCAAGCACACAGCTCACCATCACAGTCATTGTCTTTTGTTCAGCAACACTATTAAACCTAAACCTACCAACACCGACCTAAACAACTTTAAATGTTCCATTGAGACTATAGAACTTTTTACACGGCGCTCAAAAATCCGTCAAAATGTTTTTAGTACGACTTTGGTAAGCTATGAAGCCACACCGCTTGATAGAGTATTATTATGGTGTGTGTAGAAGGACCGCAAAATGGCACCTATTAGCAGAAATATATTTAAAACCAACTTTTCTTACCTTCTGGTACCTGCTGATGTGTATTTGGGATCTGCATAAGTCCTGAAAATGCTCGCTTGTCCGCAATTGTAGTCCGTGCCGACAACGTAGTCATTAGCATCTTCTTTTTCTCTATATTCTTATATGGCATTCATCTTCCACTGTTCCCATTTGTAATATAAAGTAGCGTAAATTTCTTACTTATATCCATCAGTAGACTAGCTATCAAAGTTCTAAAAACTGTGGTGGGTTTAAATAATTCACCCAAGGAACTTTAGTTATTAGAGGGTTCCGGTCGGTCGTTTTTTCATGGGACACATTTTCGGCGTTGTAGTTGTTTCCAGATGAGAAGATGCTGCTCCATTATTGATTGAAGTAAAGTCTGAATGTCATTAAAACAGTTAGCTCCATCTTTTGGCACTTTTTCCACTCCCGTCCTTGCACGCTACACCGCTACAACAAAGATGACGGGGTAAAGACGCTGCCGAAGGTGAGTCACGTAAATAAGATCGCCCACAAAACGGTGCATTCTGAAGAGACGCTCAGAAAGCTACTGTACTTTAAGATGGTCTGTAAAACATAATCTATGCAACCCTTTCACCAAAGAACCACCATTATAATTTTTGGCGGTCACTCGGACGAGTATGACAATTCTCCTGGTAGGGGTGTATCCCTTTTTTGGAGGATGCCTGTGCGTGAGTTTGTTTTACGTGGGGAGACTGGTGCACAGACAGTCACCACACGATCCTTGACAGAATCGGTCAGGGTCCAGTGGCATGGAGTCCAAGACGCCTGGGGAGCGTTTTCTGCTGCAGCCTTCTGCCGCCATCACAGCCGTTTTGGTATTTCTTAAATCTACCGTCTTCCGCCTGCTCCGATGTTGAGGTCTTCACCGTATCCCTGGCTAGGGGGCAGTCAGGTACAAGGCCTTTGCCAAGGGCCACCTGGCGTAACTGTAGTGAAGAGGTTAACCTTCTAGTGCCCCCACACCCCATAGAGGAGCCTCCGCTGCCTGATGCATTGTAACGTTATGCCCAGGGCTACCACCACCATTACATGTTATGTGAACCACAGGATAGTGTTTTAAATTTAGAAAAAAAAAATCATGTTATGACCCCTTTAATGTGCCTTATAATCCGGTGTGCCTTTGTTATGAAAAAAAAACTGAATAGACCTGCTCATCGGCAGTGCGCTTTTTAATGCGGTGCACCCTATGGTCTGAAAAATACGGTAAGTTTTTAAAGTATTATTGATTAGAAAGAAAAAAAAAACAGCTGCATATACTAACCATATTAGCAATGCAAATTCAAATGCCTTCACTTGTGAATGTATATATGTATTTCATCTCTATATGATGATGGTGTTTATGTCCATGCCTACAAAGGGCTTGGATAAAATATTGCATTCCATGTGCCGATCAACAAACTGCAAATGATGCTGTTTTCGCAGCGTCTCTCTCTGCAGTGTTATAAATTATTGTGTCATAAATCAGATATAATTATTATCGTGACCGCATCGAAGCTTCAGTAAGACCACTTTTATGTCGCTGGATCACTGATTTGTTTCATGTGTATTTCCAGGGAAAAGAAAGCGTCGCATGAAGTTGTTTTTCGTATCAATGCCGTCTTCTGAGCAATACATGCATTTTTAATCAGGACGGATTCAAGCATGTCTAGACCTGGTTTTGACAGGTCGACCACAGGTGGACGCGGGTCATTCTTCTGCACCACAGAGCAACTCTTGCTTACATGAGTCAGAAACCATAGTAACGCAGTGCATCCGTCTTTGGTCCACAGCGGGAGGCTTCTTCACGATGAACTTCAGTGTTGTCGGTGAGGTTTTAAAACACAGTCTACCTCGTCTGGGATCTGAACATATCAAACTTCATAGTGATTTGTTTAAATCAAAATTAGGCTTGTCACGATACCAGAATATCAGGAGTTGATATTTCCACAATTCTTGATACTTGTTTGATTGGAAGGAAAAAATAACTAAACCCAAGTTCTTTAACCTGGGTTTAGTTAGACCTTTAGTTAGACCTGCTCATAGATCTAGTGAGAGTGTCCACTCTGATATCAGTAGGTCGTTGTGTCCTGGGCCTGACGTTAAAGTGCATCCCGCAGTGTAATCTCCTCTATGGGGTCTTGGGGCACTAGGAGGTTAACCTCTTTACTACTGTTACCTAGGCCTAGTACCTGACTGCCCCTTAACAAGGATACGGTGAAGACTGTAGATTTAAGAACTACCACAATGGCTGTAATGGTGAAAAAAGGCTGCAGCAAAAAAAAAGGGTCAGTCAAGGATGGTGTGGTGACTGTGCCCCAGTCTCCCCACGTTAAACAAAGTCACTCACAGGCATCCCTCCATAAAGGGACACACCCCTACCAGGAGGATCGTCATAGTCGTTCGAGTGACCGCCGATGATCGGTAGGTCGTGAGCGTGGTTATGAATGTTGTTTTTTTGATCATTTTAAGTACATACATTTATATTTACAGCGGTTATTATTACTACCATTTATTTGTAGTACAAAAGAAGCCTACTCAGTGGCCTAGTGGTTAGAGTGTCCGCCCTGAAATCGATAGGTCGTGAGTTCAAATCCCGGCTGAGTCATAACAAAGACTATAAAAATGGGACTTGTTGCCTCCCTGCTTGACACTCGGCATCATTGGTTGGAATTGGGGCCACCGCTGCTGCTCACTGCTCCCCTTGCCTTCCAGGGGGTGATCAAGGGTGATGGGTCAATTGCTCACCACACCGTGTGTGTGTGTGTGTGTGTGTGTGCGAGAGAGAGACAATCTTTGGTACTTTAAAGTCATTACTTTATTAAAAACAATTTCAAAGTGTCATGTATTTAAAAGAATTGCACTATTTTTGGAATTTTGCCTATTGTTCACAATCATTATGAGGGACAAATACAAAAGTTTTTTTGTGCATTTTAGCATGTACAAATCATCTCGCTCCCATTAGCCGTATTTTTCAAGCGTTTTTTTTATATCATCTTTATAACAAACAAAAAACAGATGTGTTTTTGTCTCTCATAATGATTGTGATTAATAGGCAAAATTCCAAAAAAGTGCACTTTGCATCAACTTTGCACACAATTTAAATTGCAGTTTGAACCGAAATTTAAATTGCTGGAATCTAAAGACAGTATAACATTCATCCATAAATGTGAATGCATATGAAAAAGTACAATACATGTATCTGTACAGATATCTATTCATATTTGCACATTACTACTCTTTTATCCTGCACTACAACGAGCTAATGTTGTTCTTATCTGTACTGTAAAGCAGTGGTCCCCAACCTTTTTGTATCCGCGGACCGGTCAACGCTTAATAATTTGTCCCGCGGCCCGGGGGGGTTTGTCCCTTTTTTTTTTTTTTTTTCTTTCTCATGAAAAAGGGACATTTTTGTCATGATAAAGGGAGGTTTTTGTGGTCGGTGCACTAATTGTAAGTGTATATTGTGTTTTTTATGTTGATCTGATAAAAAACAAAAAATAAAAAAATAAAAATTATTGTTATTTTTTTTTTTTTAAATAAAAAATTCTTCTGCGGCCCGGTACCAATCGGGCCACGGCCCGGTACCGGGCCGCAGCCCGGTGATTGGGGACCAATGCTGTAAAGTTAAAATTTGAATGACAATAAAAGGAAGGCTAAGTTTAACATACTGTATAAGACATAACTATTCTACATTAAAAAAAGAACAGCAGTGGCCTAGAGCCTCCTAGTCTATCAAAACAAGCAATAAACAAATACTTATAAATATACCCCAAAAAGGGACAAGCGGTACAAAATGGATAGATGGATGCTCATGAAAACTAACATTCTAAAAGGAACATCAGTGGCATGTGGCTTTCAAATATATCAAAAAACAACATTGTTCTTCATATTCTTTCAATATAGTCATAGCGTTTACAATGGAAAATAAAAATAATAAAAATAAAATGGCTGAAACATTTCTAAAGACAAATGTTCATTTGTATTTATTAATAGTAACATTTCAATATTTTCTCATGTTATGACCTATTTCTTTATTTTAAAATTGTTGCTGTTTTTCTTTTTTTTTCTATAATGTGCTTACAAAAAAGAGCTGCGTTCAGCAAACACTCTGGTGAAACAAAGTGTCCAAAGTGTTGACAAATGACATAAGAGTATCTCTAAGCTGTGTTTTTTTGTCACTCAATAAGTTTTTGTGAAGGGTTTTCTGCATTCTGCGTTAAGGCTCACTCCTAGGGCTTGTGGTGGAGGATCTCCGCTCTTACTCATGTTAAGTGAAGTTAAAGTACCAATGATTGTCACACACACACTAGGTGTGGTGAAATTTGTTCTCTGCATTTGACCCATCCCCTTGATCACCCCCTTGGAAGTGAGGGGAGCAGTGGGCAGCAGCGGTGCCGCGCCCGGGAATCATTTATGGCAGGGGTCACCAACGCGATGCCCGCGGGCACCAGGTAGCCCGTAAGGACCAGATGAGTAGCCCGCTGGCTTGTTCTAAAAATAGCTCAAATAGCAGCACTTACCAGTGAGCTGCCTCTATTTTAAAATTTGATTTATTTACTAGCAAGCTGGTCTCGCTTTGCTCGACATTTTTAATTCTAAGAGACAAAACTCAAATAGAATTAGAAAATCCAAGAAAATATTTTAAAGACTTGGTCTTCACTTGTTTAAATAAATTAATTTATTTTTTTACTTTGCTTCTTATAACTTTCAGAAAGACAATTTTAGAGAAAAAATACAACCTTACTATAAAAATGATTTTAGGATTTTTAAACACGTATACCTTTTTACCTTTTGAATTCCTTTCTCTTCTTTCATGACAATTTAAATCAATGTTCAAGTATTTTTTTTTATTATAAAGAATAAATACATTTTAATTTAATTCTTCATTTTAGTTTCTGTTTTTTCGATTAATAATATTTGTGAAATATTTCTTCAAACTTATTAAGATTAAAATTAAAAAAAAAAATCGGGCAAATCTAGAAACTCTGTAGAATCAAATTAAAATCTTGTTTCAAAGTCTTTTGAATTTCTTTTTAATTTTTTGTTCTGGAAAATGTAGAAGAAATAATGATTTGTGTTTGTTAAAAATATAGCTTGGTCCAATTTGTTATATATTCTAACAAAGTACAGATTGGGTTTTAACCTATTTAAAACATGTCATCGAAATTCTAAAATTAATTTTAATAAGGAAAAATTACCAATGATGTTCCATAAATTCTTTTTTTTATTTTTTTTCAAAAAGATTCGAATTAGCTATATTTTTCATTATTCATTTTTTTCGGTTGAATTTTCAATTTTAAAGAGTCGAAATTGAAGATGAACTATCTTTCAAAATTTTATTTTCATTTTTTCCGTGTTTTCTCCTCTTTTAAACCGTTCAATTAAGTGTTTTTTTTCATCATTTATTCTCGACAAAAAACCTTCCGTAAAAAGAAAAAAAATGTACGACGGAATGACAGACAGAAATACCCATTATTTTATATATATAGATTTATTTATTAAAGGTAAATTGAGCAAATTGGCTATTTGTGGCAATTTTTTTAAGTGTGTATCAAACTGGTATCCCTTTGCATTAATCAATACCAAAGAAGTAGCTCTTGGTTTCAAAAAGGTTGGTGACCCCTGATTTATGGTGATTTAACCCCCAATTCCAACCCTTGATGCTGGGTCCCATTTTTATAGTCTTTGGTATGTGGCGAGATACATCTCTCGTCTATTTTTGACATGTACCTCTACTCGCTAAATGTAGCAACAAATTCGCTAAAGTGCATCACTGATCTTTTCTGCTACGTCTTATCCTCTGGCAAACCAGGCACGTATGAGGTGTGTTGTGTGGCGGAGTTAGGCCACACCTCCATGCTACTCTGCCACACTTCAATTATCATTTGTTTATCAGAGATGACGAATCAGAAGCATCAAATTTACATTCTTGACAGAATTCCACGATTAAGTAAATATATAATTTATAGCACTGGCTCGTATTTCTAAGACAGCTGTCGCCAAGAATTGACGCGGCCAGCTGAGGAAAAAGTGTTGTGCAATATTCGATACCGCAAAAGCAGGTATCGACGTATTTTTTGCATGTTTTATCAACTTGGTATCTAAGTAGCAATACTTTTGATAACCCTATCCGGGGGTCAGCAACCCACGGCTCTCGAGCTGCATGCACCATGAATTGATTAACGTGGACCCCGACTTAAACAAGTTGAAAAACTTATTCGGGTGTTACCATTTAGTGGTCAATTGTACGGAATATGTACTGTACTGCGCAATCTACTAATAAAACTTTCAATCAATGTGGCTCTTTAGCGCCACCCTACTGACTCCCTGGAGCATTTAAAAAAATATATTGAAAATGGAAAAAGATGGGGGAAAAATAAATGTTTAGTTTTAGTAAGTTTTTTGTTTGAGGACAAACATAACACAAACCTTCCCAATTGTTAGAAAGCCCACAGTTTAATATGTTTGTATGTATGCTTCACTGATGAGAGTATTTGGTGAACATCTTTCGTCCTACTAATTTCGGCGGTTCTTGAACTCACCGTAGGACTTTAACGCAACAGTTTGTTTTACATGTCAAATCTTCCACTCCTTTGTCTCATTTTGTCCACCAAATATTTTTTATTGTGCGTGAATGCACAAAGGTGCACTGTTGATGTTATTGACTTGTTGGAGTGCTAATCGGGCATATTTTTACTGACTAGCTTGTAATCCAGCATGAGAATTTGAACTGTTTAAACTGTTTTTAACTTTTTAACTGTTTTTTATCTAACAAATTGCTCTTTAGATAATTTGTATTTGCTTTTTATATTTGTATTTTACCTCTGTTTTTAAAAGTTATTTTTTTCAGTCTGCCATTTGCCTGTATTTCTTTGTGGTGTATAGTTCTTTGTTCTTCAACTGTGGTTGTTTTTCAAGGGCTTTAGAAATAAAGTTGGTATGGTATATTTGGTCAGTGCATGACAGCAAGCTAATCAATACTAACATGCTATGTAAGCTAGCTGTATGTACATATTGCGTCATCATGCCTCATTTGTAGCTATATTTGAGCTCATTTAATTTCCTTTACTTATGTCCTCTGTGTATTTAATTTACATTCGCTTGTCTCATGACACATTATCTTTATGTAATATTGGCTGCATTTCTGATAGTTGTTTGTGTGCCATGTTGTTCCAGACCACAGCAAATGTTACCTAGCCTGCCAAAGAGTGTAATAAATCTATTCGAAGACGACAGACTGCCATTTCCTTTAACTTGGACACACACATCTATACCTTTTTTGGCCAGTAATTTCCAGGAGTTATCTCACTTTCTGAGTAGCCTCTGTTTTACTAACGGTTTCTAATGTTAAAATGTGTAGACTAAATATTACATTCCAACATTTCTGTCAACAAACATTTGCTTCAGCCTGCGACACAGTCATTTTGAAAGTAGGCTATTATAGATAATACAAACACTTCTGTCATGTGTTGCCTTCATTACAAGACATATTCAGATTTTATTTTTTGCGGCTCCTGACAGATTTGTTTTTTGTATTTTTTACTCCAATATGGCTCTTTTGACGTTTTGGGTTGCCGACCTCTGCCCTAATCGAATCATACTTTTTATTTTGTGAACTGCTGCAAAGCTGTCGAGTGTGGCCATAAAGAGTTTTCTGTGTTATCAGCTTGTTCTGGGACTTAAAAATTATTTCCAGCCACTTTGATATTCATACTTGTCACAGAGAGGAAAAGTGCTGTCAAGGCACATGTCTTGAGTTGAACTACGGGGCACCGTAAGGACACATCCCAACCCTTCCTATTTTCCTGCTCCCTGAACATCTAGAATGCATTAACCTTCTGATGATGCCAGAGATGCTCCACAGCTCCATGGACTCCTATCCAATTGAACCATCCACACTTTGTCCACCTAATAACTCAACATTGTTGTCACTCTGCTAAATGTATAGACCATATTTTTTTACTAATTAAAGGCCTACTGAAACCCACTACTACCCAGCACGCAGTCTGATAGTTTATATATCAATGATGAAATATTAACATTGCAACACATGCCAATGCAGCCTTTTTAGTTTACTAAATTACAATTTTAAATTTCCCGGGAGTTTCATCCTGGAAACGTCGTGTAATGGTGACGTGTACGCAAGACGTCACGGGTTTTTAGGAAGTATGAGCGCTGCACACACACAGCTAAAAGTCGTCTGCTTTAACGGCATAATTACACAGTATTTTGGAGATCTGTGTTGCTGAATCCTTTACAATTTGTTCAATTAATATTTTAGAAGTCACAGTAGAAAAACGGAGTTGGGAAGCTTTAGCCTTTCGCTACATAAACACACGGTGATTCCTTGTTTAAAATTCCTGGAGGTGAAACGTTACTGTGGATCAGAGCTCGGTCAAGCGAACATGAATCAAGACGGAATGTCAACCAGCAGGTTTCGGTGAGAAAATTGTGGTTAAAAAGTCGCTTCTTACCGGAGAAAAGCTGAGCTTGTGTTGTCCATAGCTGCCGTCGACTCCCCTGAGACACTGGCCTCAAGACACCCGTGGAGACACCCTTCATTGAGGTTAGATCATTTTACTTGTTTTTGAAAGTCTTGACAAGCTGAATTTTCTTGTTCTATTGGCAGATAATTTTGATTAGTTAAAATAAAATACCCGTATTTTTTTTATTTCTTTTTTTTCTTGTTTTTGAACACTGACTTTTTGCAGTGTGCTTGGTGTTGGGTAATGAATCTGGTACTTTTATAGGTAGCGTCCTGATTCTGTCAGTATTACGGGGCACCGATTGAACTTAAAATCCATAACATTTTCTACCGCTTATTCCCTTTGGGGTCCGGGGGGGCGCTGGTGCCTATCTCAGCTACTGTATTTTAATCACTTTTTGCTCGCAACGTGATTGGCAAACAAGCATTCATAGCGGACTCTGCTCTGACTGCAAGCTTAGCTTTCCCAGAAATGTCCCAAAAAAAGTGGTCAAATATTAGGGCTGTGAATCTTTGGGCAACACACGATTCGATTTGATTCTTTGGGGTCACAATTCGATTAAGAATGTATTATTTTTTTTTATTATTTGTTTTCCTTTTTTCAAACATTTTTTTTATTAATCAGTCCAACAAAATAATACACAATAATACCATAAAATAATTCTAGTTCCAAAACCAAACCCGGCTCAGCAACAGTCAGGATAGCAATCAACAGAACAATTGAGAGGACACACAAACATGACAATAAACAATCCAAAAGTAGTAAAAAAAAGAAGAATAAAATCAACAACAGTATCAATATTAATAAGAATTCCTTACTAGAGTAATAGAGTTAACAATAACATAGTCCTCCTTTTAGTGCAAGGCTGCCTGGCATACTGTACAACAGGAAATTATAAACTGGGCTCAATCTGCCCTGCTCTAACATATTTGTATGAGTAACACAAATGTGCTGCAAGCTAGTGGTGAGTGCTTGAAGTGGCCTACCAGTCAGCCAGAGCTTCTGAAATTGCTGCGTTGAGACAGGGGACGTTCGCTCACTGCAAGCTGCAAAGTGTGTGCCATCCAAACTCCACCACTTTGCCATACTGCGTGCGTTGTCCCTGACCACAACGTGGGTTTTCGCCCTGGGGTGGTTATTGTTGTATTTTCATTTTTTCACGGCGTAGTCTTTAAGCGACAACTGTGTGGTACTACTTTTTTACGGTGTTTGCTTTTCATCCATCTTCCACTTGTATTTATTGTGTATCTCCTTATGATTCTAGAAGAGGTGGTAGATCAAAGTGCTTGTATTAAAAGTAGACGTCTTGGTTCCTCCTCATATAACCAACTTTTTGCAGTCATTGCAAATTGCCAGTTTTTTTTTATCCGTCAGACACATTAAAATAATCACAAACCATATACATAGTGTCGTTAGTCAGTCACCGAGCGAGCTCTCTTGTTAGCCACGGCTACAGCACCGGCAACAACACACTCTTATGTCCCCCTCGCATGTGCTCTTTATTTCTTCTTACGTCCGTGTACTGCTCTCCCGTCCAAAGGCAAAACCTAGTAACTCACTTCTAGCTGATTTTGAGAAAACAAAAGAAAACCAATCTATCTTGATGCTGTCTTACAAAGATCTACAAAGTCATCAAACGTATAGATATTTTCTTGAGCTTTCATTTTCTTGCCGATTGAGCCATGGATTGAATCTGCTCTCATGAACGTGTGCCCTTTCTCCAGATATTTTATCACAATCTCGGGGTGGGCCCCATTCTGCGTTTGCACATTGGGCAAGAGCCGTGTACAGCGTCCAGTTTTTATTTTGACCTCCACAGTTATCTGCCCAAAAGAATATGCAAAGGGAAGAATCAAGAACAATACATTTAATGAAGGTGCTTGCAACGTCCTGGGCCAATCATCCAAATATCCCCTCGTGCCATAATATCACATAATCAGGTTGACCGTCGGCCCCCATTCCTGCAAATGTCTCATTAAAGACAATAAGGCGACTGACAAAGAAGCTCCGATTGGTCCCTTTAGATACTAGGTTTTTCTGTTGTATCTACGCTTTTATGTGGTAGTTGCTAGGTCCTGCCATGCGCGTAACAGCTTACTTACGGAACAAATTACAATATCGCATACACTAATGTAAAGCATATAACCTAGGAACTCCAAAATTATTATCAGCTCAGTTTTGACCAAAATTGAGTTACTGGGTTTTGCCTTTGGACGGGAGTGCTCCGTACAGCGGCATTTTAGAAAGTCATTAATTTTACTTTTTGAAACCGATACCGATAATTTCCGATGTTATGTTTTAAAGCATATATGTCATGCATTGTACATTATTAATTAATTTTACACATGATTTCACCTTTAAACATTTTTTTTTCAGCTTTAAACAAAGCAGACCACAATAATAAATATACTTGAGCTATTTTCAGGGACCGATGTATTTCCCTCCTGGCTCCTTTTTCAAGGCAACTGTAATCCTCACTAATCACTACAACTTGATAGTAATTGTTCTGCAGCGTGTTACGCATTCATCGCCATTCAAACGACACATTTTTATACTCCCTCGCCAGCCACGTTTATCTCCGGCAGCAGGTGGACGACGCCTCTACCAAAGCACATCCAGCTTTGTCTCTAATCCTTCACTTTTCTTGCTCTAAATCCTGACTGGAGGCATCTGCAGGCTCCCATCTAGACAATCCATCTGCTCTGAGCTGTAACTATTTTTTACTGATAAAAGCTCAGTTTAATCCTGAAAATAACATAGCAGATCTCGACACCGGTGTTGAACGTTTCGGCCTAATAAAAGGAACCCTGCAGTGCCTTTTGAGAGCACAGAAGCTTGAACGTTGTTTGCTTCTAATCGTGACTGTAATGAGCTTGGTGGAACCTTGTATGAATAAACATGGTTACTGTCACAATAAGTCTCTGTAGAAATAAAAACCATCCAGTTTTCTCGGCTCAACATTTTGTACGATGACTCACGACAGGACCTGTGGCGAAAATGGCTCCTCTCCATTTAATAAGCGGAACATTCTAGAATGGTGCAGTGGTAAAAAAAAAAAATGTGTTGTGCCTGTGCCCTTTTGTCGCATCATGAAGCAGGAAGAAATGGGAGGTGCGGAGAGTTGGGGGGGAATGTGTTTTAAATCTTTTGCCTGAATACAGCAAGGCGAGATTGAAGTTAATTCAGTGGAACCTACGGATAAAATAGACTACAATAGTCCGTTCCAGTGTCAACCTTTTCTTGAGTAGTTCGACCAATGCTTGAAAGAGGCTCTGTATCATACCTGCCGGGAAATCCTTTTTTTTTTACCCATGTTTTTCCACTGTCCTATTTTTTTCGCTCCCGGATTTTGCTCTCTGCGGCAAAATTTTTTTTTTTTTAAATCCTCAACAGCAATCAAGTCCGTTCAACGCAGTACTTGGCGCTCCTAGCGGAGGTGATTGTGAACGTGCATGTTACGCAACTCAATCAAATGACTGAAAAGACATCCCTGCCGAAAATCTAAATTTCGGGTTAATTTTTTGACAAGACATGGACATGGGTTTGAGTCCCGCCTTGGGCATGTTATTTATTGAGTAAAACAAAATAACGATATACTGCTGCTTTTTTATTTTTGACTTCCCTTTTTTGATAATGTAAAAACCCAAAACCAGTGAAGTTGGCACGTTGTGTAAATCGTAAATAAAAACAGAATACAATGATTTGCAAATCCTTTTCAACTTATATTCAATTTGAGTAGACTGCAAAGACAAGATATTTAATGTTGGAAATGAGAACACTTTATTTTATGCATATATTAGCTCGTTTGGAATTTGATGCCTGAAACATATTTCTAAAAAGCTGGCACAAGGGGCAAAAAAGACTGAAAAAAGTTGAGGAATGCTAATTGGGAACAGGTGGGTGCCATGGTTGGCTATAAAAGCACCTTCCATGAAATGTTCAGTCATTCAGAAACAAGGATGCGGCGAGGTTCACCACTTTGTGAACAAATGCGTGAGCAAATTGTCAAACAGTTTAAGAACAACTTTTCTCAACAGGCTATTTCAAGGGATTTAGGGATCTCACCATCTAATGTCCGTGATAACATCAGAAGGTTCAGAAAATCTGGAAAATCACTGCGCGTAAGCGATGATATTACGGACCTTCGATCTCTCGGGTAGTACTGCATCAAAAAGCGACATCCTTATGTAAAGGATATCCCCACATGGGCTGAGGAACTTTTCAGAAAACCACTGTCAGTAACTACAGTTTGTCGCTATATCTCTAAGTGAAAGTTAAACTGCACCATGCAAAGCCAAAGCCATTTATCAACAACACCCAGAAACGCCGCCTGCTTCGCTCGGCTCGAGCTCATCCAAGATGGACTGATGCAAAGTATTCAATTGAACATAAGTTGAAAATGATTTGCAAATAATTGTATTGATTTTATTTACAAATTGCACAACGTGCCAACTTCCCTGGTTTTGGGTTTTGTACTTTCTGAGACCGAAAACAAGATCGGACTGACTCAACAGCGTCTCTACTGGTAGCAGCCAGTGAGATCATTCCAAAGTGCCATCCATCCATCCATTTTCTACCGCTTATTCCCTTTAGGGGTGGCGGGGGGCGCTGGCGCCTATCTCAGCTATAATCGGGCGGAAGGTGCATACACCCTGGACAAGTCGCCACCTCATCGCATTCCAAAGTGCTTCAGCTAAAAAAAAAAAAAAAAACAGTCAGCCTCAGAATCCATTTAATAGTGTTAATTTTTACAAGTTGCAGCTTGTCTGACACGATGACATCATCATCATCATCATCATCATCAACACGCCACACTAGACAAAGTGTGTATACTTACAGAGGTTTTAAAATCACACTTTGCACTGCGGTTTCATCAGGCTGAGGGCTTTGGATCATGCCGAGCATCTCGGGCCCAGCTGACCCCAAACTGCTGTCTGATCCAATCATTCCAGCGGTCAGTGTGACATTTAACCACACTAACACCTGACACTAACACGCTCCATTCTAACACTAAGAAACAATACAGTATTCAGGCTGAAAACTATGCTGAAAAATAGAATAATTCTCATTTTAATCATTCATCCATCAATCCATTTTCAACCACTTGTCCCTTTCAGGGTGGTGAGGGGTTGCTGGAGCCTCTCAGCTGCATTTGGGCGGAAGGCGGCGTACACTTTCGACAAGTCGCCATCTCATCGCGGGGCCAACACCGATAGATGTCATGTCTTTGTGATTATGTTCTGTTTAGTTATGTTCTGTTTTTAACTCCATTAGTTTCTGTTTTTGCGCAGCCTGGTTTGTTTTAGTTATCATGACAACCATTACTTTCACCTGGCTCATTTGTTTGGACTCACGCACCTGTCAATAATCACAGCACTATTTAAGCCTGTAGTTGCCAGGCAGTCAGCCTGGCGACATCACCCTCTGCGCACCCTTGCTCCATGCTGATGATCCATGCTCTTTTCTCGTTCCGCGTAAGTTTTGTTATTCTTGCCATAGTTTATGTTGTAGTAATAGTTTTGTTTCATAGCCAAGTTTTGTACTTCCTCTGAGAGTGCCTTTTGTTTATACCCTTTGTTTTGTTTGTACTTTTTGAGTTAAAATTAAAAGATGTCATTACCTTCACGCCATGTCCGGTCCAGTCGTTTTGTACTACGGGAAAACAAACCGCACCATAGTCCACGTCACGACTATAGACAACATATAACATTTAAACAAGTTTAGCAAGTCCCCATTGAAAAATGCAGGCCCTTTCACATTTTTATTTAAATATCTTCTTTCAGTTCTCATCATGGAAATTATGGAAGAAGTGGACTGTCTTTGATGTCTTGTTATCTTCAAAGATTAAGTGGTACAAACTACAGGTGTGCCGACACAATCTTTTCCCTTCCGATATCATACCGATATTGGAGCCTTGACTATTGGCCAATACCATCCATCCATCCATTTTCTACCGCTTATTCCCTTTTGGGGTCGCGGGGGGCGCTGGCGCCTAGCTCAGCTACAATCGGGCAGAAGGCGGGGTACACCCTGGACAAGTTGCCACCTCATCGCAGGGCCAACACAGATGGACAGACAACATTCACACTCACATTCACACACTAGGGCCAATTTAGTAATGTTAAGGTCTTGGTCGGGGGGACCTCAGGATGCAGTGACGGGAGACGAGGTGGAATTACAAAAATAAAAAATAAAAAATTAGATAAAAGGGATAACTAAGGGTGATGGGGCAGAAGCGCACACCACATAACCTGGACAAAACATGTTCCTCAGAGGTCTGCAGGAGAAAAAGCCAGGGCGCACTGAACAGGGCAGGAGTCCAACAAAAGAATCCCTTTTTAACTGGAGGAGGCTGGGAAACAAACACAGAAGAGGTTATGGAATCCAGGACTAAGTAGCGACAACGTATCAGGTCTGGTGAGGTGAAGCTGGCGCATGCACAAGAGTGGTTCAGGGTACATTAACAGGCAAGGCCAAGCTGTCAGTGACGAGCCTAAATACTGGTGGACTAATTGCGAGCAGGCCTCAAGGTTCGCCCCTCGCTGAGGACCGATCACTGAATACACAGGTGGAGACAAATAAGGCAGGATAAAACTAAAAAAAACAATTAATCTGATACGATACCAGCACACACCATAGTACACTGCAAATACTGAAATCTAAGTAAGATGACATATCTCAAATAAGGGTGATATTTGCCTATTTTCTGTCTGATAAGATATTTCTTCTCACTAAGAAGATTTTATGTTAGTCTTTTACTTGTTTTGAGTATTTTGGTCCTACATGATCTCAGTAAGATATTACAGTTTGTTGCTGGGAATTGATTACCTCTATTGAGTAAAACTAGAATATCAACTGTTGCAAAGCTGTGTCATCAACATTCACAAGTATAAAACTACTTTTTTAAAAGTAAACACTTCCTATTTCAAGCATGAAAAAAAATCATGACTTTGACACAATTGTGTCTCCTATTAAAACAAGATGACAGCCAAAAGGACTTTGCGGTTTTATTTTCAATGAAACAATACAAACTATGTATTCATATAATAGTACAGTTGTTATTAGTGAGAATATACTTATTTGAAAGTGTTTTGGGGTTCATCGAGGTTAGCTAATTTGACTTGTTTTGGAAAGTCTTGACAAGCCCTATTTTCTTGTTCTATTGGCAGATAACTTTGCTTAGTTCAAATAAAATACCCCTATTTTTTTTTTGTTCTTGATTTTGGACACTGACTTTTTGCAGTGTACATACCTTTTTATTTTTATGTAGTGTGGAATGTATAAACAAGATTTGATCAAGTGAAATTATTTAGAGAACAATGGTAGGTGTGAGGAGCACCAACCAATGTTTTTATTGATGTGAAACAACTTTTATACATTTTTAGTCAGATTTGAATTTGATTTGACGCATGTTTTGCATTAATGCTTTTGCAAAAAATCATGGGGATTCATTGCGCGCATGTGTTCAAAATCAAACTGCATGCACTGCAAAAAGTCAGTGTTGAAAAACAAGAAATAAAAATACAAAAATGAGGGGTATTTTATTTGAACTAAGCAAAATTATCTGCCAATAGAACAAGAAAATTTGGCCTGTTAAGACTTTCCAAAACAAGTAAAATTAGCTAACTTCAATAAACCCAAAAATACCTTAAAAAAAGTATATTCTCACTAATAACAAGTGCACTTCTCTTGGTAGAAAAAAAGAGACCTTTTTGCTCAATATGTTGAAAAATATTCTTAAATTAAGTAAATGCTTGTGACATTATCTTGACATAATGATATCCGCTCGGCATCATGATTTTTTTTTTTTCATGCTTGAAATAAGAAATTATTACTTCAAAAAAGTAGTTTTATACTTGTTGATGTTAATGACACAGCTTTGTAACAGTTGATATTTTAGTTTCAAGTGTGTTTTACTCAATATAGGTCAAACAATCTGAGCAACAAGCTGTAATATCTTACTGGGATCATGTAGGAACAAAACACTTAAAATAAGTAAAAGACAAACATAAAATCTACTGAGTGAGAAGAATGATCTTATCAGCCAGAAAATAAGCAAATATCACCCTTATATGAGATATTTAATCTTACTTAGATTTCAGTTTTTGCAAAGTCAGAGCACGTAAAGTACAATCGAGCACAAACGGAGTATGTGTGTGCACGGATTGTGCTAGAAGACGCAAAAGAAAGTGTTTTGGAATGAGTTTTTTTGCGCGGGCATATTTTTGCACTGTTTCGACACCGCATAGGCGCCCCTGCATGTAATCCCCTTTTTGTTCAGGTGATTTAGCGCTGACAGCAGCTCGCACGCCTTCTCGGCCTCATCAGTGGTGTTGACAGTGAAATAAATTGGTCTTGTCCAATTTTAAAAACCCAACTTGGGACTGATGCACACTCCTAGGCTCCGTTGAAAATGATAATAAAGAAATATATATATATATATATATATATATGTATATATATATATATATATATATATATATATATATATATATATATATATATATATATAAAATCCAGGCTCGGAATCTTTCTGTGTGGAGTTTGCATGTTCTCCCCGTGAATGCGTGGGTTCCCTCCGGGTACTCCAGCTTCCTCCCACCTCCAAAGACATGCACCTGGGGATATGTTGATTGGCAACACTAAATTGGCCCTAGTGTGTGAATGTGAGTGTAAATGTTGTCTGTCTATCTGTGTTGGCCCTGCGATGAGGTGGTGACTTGTCCAGGGTGTACCCCGCCTTCCGCCCGATTGTAGCTGACATAGGCGCCAGCGCCCCCCGCGACCCCAAAAAGGGAATAAGCGGTAGAAAATGAATGGATGGATTTATATATATATATATATATATATATATATATATATATATATATATATATATATATATATATATATATATATATATATATATAGATACAAATACCATCAATATTTTGTTGATTTGTACTTTGCTGCCACCAGCAGAGGCAGAAAAACATAATATCAGCTATGGGAATTTGAGCAACTCTTCCAAGGTAGCATTGTTTAGTTTATTTCACTAGCATTGAAACAGGAGTTCAGAACATTCAGAGAGAATAAAGGATGCTGGAGGCCAATCTAATTAAGTTTTGTACATTAAAGATGTTAAAAAAAATCCAATGTTGGTCAGTAAATGCTAAGCTATCCGAATAAAACTTCAACATATTAGTTTTGCGTTGACAAAGGTGGAAATTAAGACTAACTAACATTGAATAACATGCACTATATTGCCAAAAGTATTCGGCCACCCATCCAAATGATCAGACTCAGTTGTCAGATCAGACTCAGAGCGGCCGTGCCAGCGACTTGAGGGTTCCAGGTTCGATCCCCGCTGCCGCCATCCTAGTCACTGCCGTTGTGTCCTTGGGCAAGACACTTTACCCACATGCTTCCAGTGACACTCACACTGGTTTAAATGTAATTTAGATATTCGGTTTCAAAGCTCTTTGACTCACTAGAGAAAGCGCTATATAAATCAATCGCAGCCCTTTGAGACACTAGTGATTTAGGGCTATATAAGTAAACATTGATTGATTGATTGATTGAATCAATCAATGTTTACTCATATAGCCCTAAATCACTAGTGTCTCAAAGGGCTGCACAAACCACAACTCAAACCACTACGACATCCTCGGTAGGCCCACATAAGGGCAAGGAAAACTCACACCCAGTGGGACGTCGGTGACAATGATGACTATGAGAACCTTGGAGAGGACCACATATGTGGGCAACCCCCCCTGTAGGGGACCGAAAGCAATGGATGTCGAGCGGGTCTAACATGATACTGTGAAAGTTCAATCCATAGTGGATCCAACACAGCCGCGAGAGTCCATTCCAAAGCGGATCCAACACAGCAGGGAGAGTCCCATCCACAGCGGAGCCAGCAGGAAACCATCCCAAGTGGAGGCGGATCAGCAGCGCATGGATGTCCCAAGCCGATACACAGGCAACGACTCTGGACGAGCAGTCCATCCTGGGTCCCGACTCTGGACAGCCAGTACGTCATCAATGGCCACCGGATCAGACCGGACCCCCTCCACAGGGGAGAGTGGGACATAGGAGAAAAAGAAAAGAAACGGCAGATCAACTGGTCTAAAAAGGGAGTCTATTTAAAGGCTAGAGTATTCAAATGAGTTTTAAGGTGGGACTTAAATGCTTCTACTGAGGTGGCATCTCGAACTGTTACCGGGAGGGCATTCCAGAGTACTGGAGCCCGAAATGAAAACGCTCTATAGCCCGCAGACTTTCTTTGGGATTTGGGAATCACTAATAAGCCGGAGTCCTTTGAACGCAGATTTCTTACCGGGACATAAGGTACAATACAATCGGCAAGATAGGATGGAGCTAGACCGTGTAGTATTTTATACGTAAGTAGTAAAACCTTAAAGTCACATCTCAATTATATAATTATATTATATTATATATAATTATATTATATAAATATAATTCACTTCACTTCACACTTGGCCCGGCCACACTTGTATAAAATCAAGCACTTAGGCATGGAGACTGTTTCTACAAACATTTGTGAAAGAATGGGCCGCTCTCAAGAGCTCAGTGATTTCCGGCGTGGAACTGTCATAGGATGCCACCTGTGCAACAAATCCAGTCGTGAAATTTCCTCGTTCCTAAAAATTCCAAAGTCGACTGTTGGCTTTATCATTAAAAAAAAAAAAAAAAAAATGGACGAGTTTGGCAACAATATCAATCAATGTTTACTTATATAGCCCTAAATCACTTGTGTCTCAAAGGGCTGCACAAACCACAACACAAACCACTACGACATCCTCGGTAAGCCCACATAAGGGCAAGGAAAATTCATACCCAGTGGGACGTCGGTGACAATGATGACTATGAGAACCTTGGAGAGGACGAAAGCAATGGATGTCGAGCGGGTCTAACATGATACTGTGAAAGTTCAATCCATAATGGATCCAACACAGTCGCGAGACTCTAGTCCAAAGCGGATCCAACCCAGCAGCGAGAGTCCCGTTCACAGCGGAACCAGCAGGAAACCATCCCAAGCGGAGGCGGATCAGCAGCGCAGAGATGTCCCCAGCCGATACACAGGCAAGCAGTACATGGCCACCGGATCGGACCGGACCCCCTCCACAAGGGAGAGTGATAGATAGGAGAAAAAGAAAAGACACGGCAGATCAACTGGTCTAAAAAGGGAGTCTATTTAAAGGCTAGAGTATACAAATGAGTTTTAAGGTGAGACTTAAATGCTTCTACTGAGGTGGCATCTCGAACTGTTACCGGGAGGGCATTCCAGAGTACTGGAGCCAGAAATGAAAACGCTCTATATAGCCCGCAGACTTTTTTGGGGCTTTGGGAATCACTAATAGGCCGGAGTCCTTTGAACGCAGATTTCTTGCCGGGACATATGGTACAATACAATCGGCAAGATAGGATGGAGCTAGACCGTGTAGTATTTTATACGTAAGTAGTAAAACCTTAAAGTCACATCTTAAGTGCACAGGAAGGAAGTGCGGGTGAGCCAGTATAGGCGTAATGTGATCAAACTTTCTTGTTCTTGTCAAAAGTCTAGCAGCCGCATTTTGTACCAACTGTAATCTTTTAATGCTAGACATGGGGAGACCCGAAAATAATACGTTACAGTAATCGAGACGAGACGTAACAAACGCATGGATAATGATCTCAGCGTCTTTAGTGGACAGAATGGAGCGAATTTTAGCGATATTACGGAGATGAAAGAAGGCCGTTTTAGTAACGCTTTTAATGTGTGACTCAAAGGAGAGAGTTGGGTCGAAGATAATACCCAGATTCTTTACCGTGTCGCCTTGTTTAATTGTTTGGTTGTCAAATGTTAGAGTTGTATTATTAAATAGAGGCCGGTGTCTAGCAGGACCGATAATCAGCATTTCCGTTTTTTTGGCGTTGAGTTGCAAAAAGTTAGCGGACATCCATTGTTTAATTTCATTAAGACACGCCTCCAGCTGACTACCATCCGGCATGTTGGTCAGCTTTAGGGGCATGTAGAGTTGGGTGTCATCAGCATAACAGTGAAAGCTAACACCGTATTTGCATATGATGTCACCTAGCGGCAGCATATAGATGCTAAAGAGTGCAGGGACAAGGACCGAACCCTAGGGAACTCCACACGTTTCCTTAACGTAGTCCGAGGTCACATTGTTATGGGAGACGCACTGCATCCTATTAGTAAGATAAGAGTTAAACCAAGACAGGGCTAAGTCTGACATACGTGTTTTGATACGTTCTAATAAAATATTATGATTGACGGTATCGAAAGCAGCGCTAAGATCGAGGAGCAGCAACATAGATGACGCATCAGAATCCATCGTTAGCAATAGATCATTAGTCATTTTTGCGAGGGCTGTCTCCGTGGAGTGATTTGCCCTGAAACCGGATTGAAAGGTTTCACATAGATTGTTAGACGCTAAGTGTTCATTTAGCTGCTCCGCAACAATTTTTTTCGAGGATTTTTTAAATAAAGGGAAGGTGAGACCCCGGTCGGTAGTTTAACATGAGGTCAGGATCGAGGTTAGGTCTTTTAAGGAGAGGATCAATAACCGCTTTTTTGAATGCTAGGGGAACACTGCCCGAGGAAAGTGATAAGTTTATAATATTTAGCACTGATGGACCTAATAATACAAAGAGCTCCTTGATAAGTTTCCCAGGAAGAGGGTCAAGTGAACATGTTGTTTGTTTTATTCCATTTACACGTTGTAACAATTCCTCTAATGTTATTTCCTCAAAACGAGAGAAACTATTTTGGAGGGCAGTATCCGCCGTATATACAATCGTATCTGTGTTAATAGAACCCAGTTGTAGCTGGGACGCATTGTCTTTAATCTCCTTTCTAATGACTTCAATTTTCTTATTAAAGAATTGCATAAAGTCATCAGCTGAGTGGGTGGAGCTACTGGAAGGGGTCCCTTGTTGGGTTAGCGATGCTACCGTACTAAACAAAAATTTAGGATCGTTTTTTATTACGGTGGATGAGATTTGAGTAATATATAGCTTTAGCTCAGGTAAGCATGCATTTATAAGTTATTAAACTATCACTCCATGCTTGATGGTGCACCTCAAGTTTAGTCGTGCGCCATTTGCGTTCCAGCTTTCTACATAATCATTTCTGAGCTCTAGTTTCTTCTGTAAACCACGGGGTATGCTTTTTTGGAGCCTTTTTTAACTTTAGCGATGCTATGTTATCAATGGTTTCGCGCAGGGCGTTTTTAAAGTTGTTAGTGAGGTTATCAATAGAGCCCACATACTTTGGGAATGGTGCCATTACCGAGGGCAGTATGTCAGCAAGAGTTGTCGTTGTGGGCGTATTAATGTTGCGGCTGCTATAGCAGTTATTATTATTATTAGTTTGACGAACATGCGTCTGAACCTCGAATTTTATAAGGTAATGATCGGACAATACTTTAGTATATGGAAGTATCGTAACTTTAGAAACGGTGATACCCCTGACAAGCACTAGGTCTATCGTATTACCGTTGTGATGCGTGGGTTCATTTATTATTTGTGTAAGACCACAGCTATCAATTATAGTCTGGAGCGCTACGCACGGTGGGTCCGATGGGGTATTCGTATGGATATTAAAGTCCCCCATTATGATTATATTATCGCCGTGCATCACTAGATCAGCAACGAACTCTGAGAATTCATTGATAAAGTCCAAATAGGGCCCTGGGGGGCGGTAGATAACAGCCAGGTGTAGAGGCAGCGGTGTGACAGCCCTCATAGTAAGCACCTCAAACCATTTATATTTATTATTTATGTTCGGACTAAGGTTAAAGTTTTCGTTGTATATTAGTGTGACCCCCCCACCCCCTTTAAGGGGACGGGCAATATGCGCATGTGTAAAGTTAGGAGGACATGCCTCATTTAGCGCAAAAAAGTTGTTTGTTTTAAGCCAGGTTTCGCTGAGACCGATGACGTTAAGATTGTTGTCTCTGATGATATCATTAACTAACAACGTTTTCGGAGACAATGATCTTATGTTTAAAAAACCTATATTATAGGTAGTGGGCCGTTTTAGGGAATTTTTGATCAAATTATCCGTAGTAGCAATATTAATAATGTTGTATTTATTATGCCCCGTGCATTTAGTATAATTACAACCATATCTAGGAATTGATACGACAGGAATTTTCCGATTGTTTGTTTGTTGCTTTGATAAACTGAACGCATCATAGTTTGCCACCTCAGTAGAACACATGTCCAACTCTGAAACAATCAAAGCAGAAAAAACTTGTTCTAATTTAACTGACTCCTTACCCAGACCAGTAGTCTCGCATCTTCCATTTAAATCCGGCTTCAGGATGGAGAGAAGTGGTGTTCTGTGGGGATTAGCCTTCTGCTTTGTTTTTAGCCCCACTCGGCAGCCGCGTTTCCGATCACACCGCTGGCGTCTGCTCCGTAGACGGCCCCCGCTGCTACTATACTCCCCTTTTTCACAGGCCGCTGGATGTAGCCGCCGAAGTAGTCCCGTGCTAGTTAGCAGGTCTAGCAAGCACGCGTCTATCAGTCCAAAACGGCCCGATCTGTCCACATCCAGTGGAGATGCGTTCTCTGGAGTGAAGAATCACGCTTTTCCATCTGACAATCTGATGGACCAGTCTGGTTTTGGAGGTTGCCAGGAGAATGGTACATTTTGGACTGCAATGTGCCGAGTGTGAAATTTGGTGGAGCAGGAATTATGGTGTGGGATTGTTATTCAGGAGTTGGGCTTGGCCCCCTTAGTTTCAGTGAAAGGAACTTTTTAATGCTCCAGTATATCAAAACATTTTGGACACTTCCTTGCTGCCAACCTTGTGGGAACAGTTTGGAGCAGGCCCCTTCCTCTTCCAACATAACCGTGCACCTTCGCACAAAGCAAGGTCCATAAAGACATTGATGACATAGTCTGGTCTTGATGAACTTTGACTAACCTGCACAGAGTCTTGACCTGAACCCGATAGAACACCTTTGGGATGTATTAGAAAGGAGACTGAGGACCACGCCTTCTCGACCAACATCAGTGTGTGTACTCACCAATGGGCTTTTGGAAGAATGGTGGAAAATTCCCATAAACACACTTCCGCAACCTTGTGGACAGCCTTCCCAGAAGAGTTGAAGTTATAATAGCTGCAAAAAGTGGACCCATATTATATTGAACCCCATGGGTTAGGAATGGAATGGCACTTCAAGTTTACAAGTGAGTCAATGCAGGTGGACAAACACTTTTGGCAATGTAGTGTATCTTGTTTATAATACACTGTGTTTGTTTAAAAATCCAGAAATCCACCACGGTTAAACATCCAAACCACAAGATGCACATTAGCGGGATATGTGTCGGCTGGCTCGTTTGATGCATAAAATATAAGTAGATTTAGGCCAGCTCGCCGTCTGTCTTTCATTAGCTGCGTTTTCGCTAATACACACAGTATCGCTGAAGCTGTTCATCTCTGGGGTCAGCGAGAGTGCAAAACCAGTCGGAGGACACACTTCTTCACAGCAACAGTCGCATTATTGCAAGTAAGAACACAATCCATGGATGTGAAGTTCGCTGCTAAGTTTACCTTCCAAAATTCAGAGTTGTTTCATCGTAGGGAGAGGGGGGTGTACATGCATTTCAGACGTACTGAAAAAAAAGACAAAAAAAAAAAAGACTGCATTGACACCAAACACTAGCAAGCATTCTTTTGTCTCTCGACACTTGGCCCACTTCCAAACTTTGACAGTATTTACAAAGACTTGTAGTCTTGGAGTTGAGAAATAGAATGTAAGGCTCAATATCAGGCCGCACAAAATCAGTAAAAAGACTTGAGTTTACAATAAATCATATTCTAAAAATACCACCGATTCATTATTAATGTCAAGATGAGCAGTTTCCATAGGGTAGGGGCCGGCAACCAAAAATGTTGAAAGAGCCATATTGTACCAAAAAAAAACAATCTGACTGGAGCTGCAAAAATGGAAAAGCCTCATACAAGTCTTATAATGAAGGCAACACATGACATACGTGTCTATATTAGCTATAATAGCCAACTATCAAAATGACTGTGTCGCAGGCTGAAGCAAATCTTCGTTGACAGAAATTTTGAAATGTAATATTTATTCTGCGCATTTTTACAACATTAGAAACCGTTAGTAAAATTGAGGCTACTCAGAAAGTGAGATAACTCCTGGAAATGACTGGCCAAAAAAGGTATAGATGTGTGTGTCCAAGTTAAAGGAAATGGCAGTCTGTGGTCTTCTAATAGATTTATTACAATCTTTGACAGGCTAGGTAACGTTTGCTGTGGTCTGGAACAACATGGCACACAAACAACTATCAGAAATGTTCATGCCTGTAAATTAGGTTTATGTTTGATCATGTTTATGTTTTGATTTTGGACTCTTGTTTCCCGTTTTGCACTTCCTGGTTTTGTTTGTCTCCATGCTTATGCATTAGTTTCCACCTGGTCTTCAAGTCACGCCCCTGCCCTCAGTCCCACACCTGTTTCTCATCATCATAGTCACTATTTAAATCATTTGTTTGCTGCTAATCAGCCTGAGAACTTTGATTTTGCTTGTGCTTATGCATTCTGCTTACTGCTTGCTGCTCCAACCTTCATGCCATGCTTTTCGGTGTTGTCCACGCCAAGTAAGTTTTTGTTTGTATTTATGCCTCTGTGTGAGTTTTTGTTTTGTTGTGTATCATTGATAGAATCTTTTGTTTATTTGTAGATAGTCATGCCATTGTGCTGTTTTGTTTTAAGTTTAGTATAGATTGTTATCCGCCACCGAGCACGCCCTTTGTTTTGCCTTTTTGTATTTAGTATATTATTAGTATAATTCAGGTACAATGATGTACCTGAATTCACACCTGGCTTGTTCCAAATTCCCTCTGCATCGGAGAAGCAAAACTAATCCAAGTCATAGTCCTGACAGAAATGCAGCCAATATTACATACAGATAATGTGTCATGAGACATGCAAATATAATTTAAATACATAGAGGACATGAGTAAAGGAAAATAAATGAGCTCAAATACTGTATAGCTACAAATGAGGCATGATGATGCAATATGTACATACAGCTAGCCTACATAGCATGTTAGCATTGATTAGCTTGCTGTTATCCATCCATCCATCCATTTTCTACTGCTTATTCTTCTTTGGGGTCGCGGGGGGTGCTGGTGCCTATCTCAGCTACAATCGGGCGGAGGCCGGGGTACACCCTGGACAAGTTGCTACCTCATCGCAAGGCCAACACAGATAGAATGACAACATTCACACTCAAATTCACACACTAGAGCCAATTTAGTGTTGCCAATCAACCTATCCCCAGGTGCATGTCTTTGGAAGTGGGAGGAAGTCGAAGTATCATCAATCAGTATTCTATCACTTCCTGGTTTGGTAACCTCAGTGTGGCCAATAAAAACAGACTAGGTGATATAATCAAGGTGTGCCAAAAGACCATAGGTACTACCTTGAAACCCCTGAACCAGATTTTTCAGGTCAGTCATCCAGAAGGCAAAGGCCATTCTTGCCAACCCTCAGCACCCTCTCTTCTTAGAGTTTAGACTCTTGCCCTCAGGATGTAGGTACGCCCCCAGTAATGGAAAGGCCAAAAACAACCGATACATAAGATCCTTTGTTCCTTCAGCTGTTGTTTTTATAAATGCGCTCCTTAAACAAGCTTAGCTGCTATGTAGTCACTTTAGTGGGATGCGACGTGTGATTAGTTTTTTATTGTATTACAAATGTTTTTAGTTTTTAGCTTTATGATGGTTTGTATGTATTTTATGTATTTGTACCTTGTTTTTACTGTTGTACCTTGTTTTTACTGTTGTACCTCATTTTTACTGTTGAACCTTGTTTTTAATGACTACTGCTGCCAACCAAATTGCCCCCCGGGGACAGTAAAGATTTTCTAAGTCTAAGTCTAAGAGTACCCGGAGGGAACACACACACATTCACGGGCAGGACATGCAAACTCCACACAGAAAGATCCCGAGCCCGGGATTGAACCCTGATTACTCAGGACCTTTGTATTGTGAGGCAGACGCACTGTCATGCACTGACTAAATATACCATACCAACTTTATTAAGCTCTTTAAAAACAACCACAGTTGAAGAACAAAGGGCTGTACACCACAAAGAAATACAGGCAAAGGGCAGACTGAGCAAATAACATTTAAAACAGAGTTAAAATGCATCTAGAAAAAGCAAATACATATTATCTTAAGAGAAATGTGTTTGATATAAAGGAGTTAAAAAGTTAAACAGTTTAAAAACAGTTCAAATTTTCATGCTAGGTTAAAAAAGCCAGTGAGTAAAAATATGCTCGATTGGCACTCCAAACAAGTCAATAACAGCAACATAGCGCACCTTTGTGCATTCACACACAGCATAAAATGTTTGGTGGACAAAATGAGACAAAGGAGTAAAAAAATTGACACATGAACAAACTGTTGCGTCACAGTCCACACAACGGTGAGTTCAAAAACCGCCGAAATTAGTAAGACAAAACAATGTTCACCAAATACTCTCATCAGTGAAGCATACATACAAACATATTAAACAGTGGGCTTTCTAACAATTGGGAAGCTTTGTGTCATGTTTGTCCTCAAACATACAAAAACTATACATTTATTTTTCCCCCATCTTTTTCCATCTTCGTTGATGGGGATGTTGAAATTTAATATTTACTCTCCACATTTTTACAACATTAGAAGAGGCTCCTCAGAAGGTGAGATAACTCCTGGAAATGACTGGGTTTTAATGGCCAAAGGTATAGATGTGAGTGTCCAAGTTAAAAAAAACGGCATGCTGTCATTAATAGATGTATTACAATCTTTGGCAAGCTATGCAATGATTGCTGTGGTCTGGGACAACATGGCACACAAACAACTCTCTGAAATGCAGCAAATGTTACATGCAAAGCTAAATAATATACAAAGAGAATAAAAGGAAAGGATATTAAATGAGCTCAAATATACCTACACATGAGGCATAATGATGCAATATGTACATACAGCTAGCCTAAATAGCATGTTAGCATTGATTAGTTTGCAGTCTTGCACTGACCAAATATGCCTGATTAGCACTCCCAACAAGTCAATACAATCAACAAAGCTCACCTTTTGTGCAATCACACACAGGATAAAACGTTTGGTGGACAAAATGAGACATAGGAATGGAAGATTTTACACGTAAACAAACTGTTGCATCACAGTCCACACTATGGTGAGTTCAAGAACCGCCGAAATTAGTAGGACACCAAATACTCTCATCAATGTAGCATACACACAAACATATTATACAATTCTAACAATTGGGAAGGTTTGTGTCATGTTTTTCCTTAAACAAAAAACATTCTAAAACAAAAAAAAAATGTTTTCCCCCATCTTTTTCCATGTTCAATGATTTTTTTAAATGCTCCAGGGAGCCATTAGGGTGGGACTAAAGACCTGTATGCAGTTGCTGACAACCGCCATAGGGTTTACTTCTTTATACGGACATTTTTCAACTATCTAGGCACATAACGTAAATCATAGCAGTCACTCTAATTGCAATTTTCGGTCTTTTTGTTTATCAATCATAGTAAAGCATGCTGATTTATTTTATATATATATATATATATATATATATATATATATACATACATTTTTTACCGCTTATTCCCTTTGGGGTCGCGGAAGGCAGGGGAGGGTACACCCTGGACAAGTCGCCACCTCATCGCAGGGCCAACACAGATAGACAAACATTCACACTCACATTCACACACTAGGGTCAATTTAGTGTTGCCAATCAACCTATCCCCAGGTGCATGTCTTTGAAAGTGGGAGGAAGCCGGAGTACCCGGAGGGAACCCACGCATTCACGGGGAGAACATACAAACTCCACACAGAAAGATCCCGAGCCCGGGATTGAACCCTGACTATTCAGGACCTTCCTATTGTGAGGCAGAAGCACTAAGCCCTCTGCCACCGTGAAGCCCTATATACATCTCATTTTCTTACTCTTCTGTGTCTCAATTGCAAGTATTACATGGTAGACTTTGCATGCAGTTGCAGTTCCAAGACGTTAGATGGCAGTAGTGTATCGACTGCGGTGTGTTGCCTTAGCCAGGAAGTAGTCTTTGCCATTAGGTTAACTGTGCCAGTTGTATAGTTTGAGTGTTTGTACTGTAAATATTGCAGTTATTACATGCCAACTATTTAATTTCAACGGGCATTTTTCTTGTAGTTTACATTACCAAATGTGGAGGGGTTGAAATTGCCTTGTAAAATTGATAATCGTAATCTTTAGCATATCTGTGGCAAATCAGCATTCAGTTAGCATAGTTTGAAAATTGAAGCCTTACTGTACTTTTGAGCGCCTTCTTCTTGCATTGTTGGCATGGGAAATTGTAACATTAGCTAGAGGCAGTCCGACTGAGTCCGCTCTGAGTGCTGCTTGACTGCTTGTTGCCTAGCCAAGTGCTTGAGCCTAAAATGAGTCTGCAACCGGGTTTTGACATTATGTGTAACAAAGGCATCAAAATATACCACTGTTCAATTTTACGTAAACATAGCACAGACACACTTTGGTTGGTACCAATCTTCAGTTACAGTATTTATGTTCTGTTCACAATAATTGATTGATTGAAACTTTTATTAGTATATCGCACAGTACAGTACATATTCCGTACAATTGACCACTAAATGGTAACACCTGCATAAGTTTTTCAACTTGTTTGAGTTGGGGTCCACGTTAATCAATTCATTAAATGGTAAATATGTTGTCCTGGTGCTTTTAGATTTGTCTGCTGCGTTAGACACCGTCGACCACACCACCTTAATCACTCGTCTTGAGAACTGTGTGGGTATTAAGGGCGCCGTCCTCAACTGGTTCCGGTCGTACCTAGCCAACAGGAGTTTTTGTGTAAAAATAGTCAGTTGTCTTCCACAGCTCCTTCACCACATTTGGTCCCCCAGGGCTCAATCCTTGCCCCAATCTTATTTGCGCTTTACCTTCTCCCCCTTGGTTCTATTTTGAGGATGTACGGTATTACATTTCATTTTTATGCCGATGATTGCCAGATCTATTTTCCCATGGCACAAAATAAGAGAGTAAAACTTCTCATTGACTGCCTGCACGAGATCAAAGCCTGGCTTCCTGAGCCTAATTGAAGACAAAACAGAAGATATGTTATTAGGTCCAAGTAGCTCTTCCTCCCCCAACGTTGACCTCGGCACTCTGACCCCGTATCTCAGCGACTGTGTCACAAACCTGGGGGTAAAGTTCGACACAAGGCTGAAGCTTAGAGGTGACAGAGCTTTCGCTGCTTCTTCTCCCAAGCTCTGGAACGACCTACCTCTGAGTGTTAGACAAGCCTCCTCTCTTCCCTATTTTTAAATCTCTCTTAAAAACATACTTTTAGTCCATGGATTTTAACACTGAGCGATATCCATCCTGCAATGGCGCCGCATAATACACCTTCTGTGAACCGTTTTTTTTGTTTTATTTATTAATTTTTTATCGTGTTCTGTTTGTGTTGTGTTGTTTGCCCGGTCCTCGTATTATCTTTTAACCTGCCCATTGTACAGCACTTTGGCTACCCCTGTGGTAAATTTTAAATGTGCTCCATATATAAAGTGGATTTGATTTGTTTTGATTTGAAAAGGGAAATGTATGTCTACCTTATTAAACATTTTCTATGCGATTAAACAATTATTTTTTAAATGGGTGGTTAAAATTATTCAACAAAATAGAACAATTACTGTGTATTGGAATACAGTGCATGTGCAAATCCAGGTGATGTCTGTTGGGATACATTGTGGGTGTTAATGTCAAATTCTCATTACCTGAATGTAATTCTTCCAGGGTTTTTCAGGATTTTTTTTCTCCACAATATTTTCGGGATTTTAGTCAGTTTGTTCAGACATTAAACCATAAGAATTTAATTTCTAAAAAAAGCAGTAATTTGTTCAAGAATAAACCTCTTACTATTAAACATACCTAGTGGAAATCGATGTTGGTACACAATGTTACCAATTTTCAGTACATTTGTGTGTCCATGTGTTAATAAATGTTAATCGTTCAATAATAAAATAGTTTTCAATTTTACATTTAATAGTGAGCTGATGATAATGATATCATTGGAAAGTATTATATACATTAGTAAACTTTTCATGCAGTTGCAATTCCACAACGTTAGATGGCAGTATTGTGTGTGTGTATGGACTACAATGTAATGCCTAATCAGGGAGTAGTCTTTGCCATTAAGATGTATTTAATCAATCGTTGCACCCTAAAAATACAAATATAAATGGGTTATACTTGTATATTAGTTCCTGGTGGCACTTCCTGTTTCTTCCGTTCCCTTAGCAATGCATTTGTGTCACCTGCCTTCTGTTTGTCACGCGCACCTGCTTTTTGATTATTCCCTGTATTTAAGCCTGCCCTTTTTTTTCCTTCGGTCTCGCAGTGTAATTTCCTCTTGATGCAACAGGTGACGTCGCGACCCCGCATTGTGGTAAATACCCTTTTGAACTCCATTAGCTTCCACGCTATTTGTTTGTGTATTTCCTTAGCTCACATGCTAGCGTCTTTTGTTCCTCTAGCTCACATGCTAGTTCTGTTGGTTTTACCTATAGTGCCTTTGTGGAAGTGTTTTCTGTTCCTAGTTTATTTTGTTAGTGTTAAATAAATCATCATTCCTACCTTCATGCTATGTCCATTCTCCGACTGCATTCACGAGAGAACAAAAACCACACCACGATGCCAGCCAAACGTCACATAATAATAATAATAATACTAATAACAATAATAATGGATTAGATTTATATCGCGCTTTTCTATTGTTAGATACTCAAAGCGCTCACAGAGAAGTGGGAATCCATCATTAATTCACACCTGGAGGTGGTAAGCTACATTTGTAGCCACAGCTGCCCTGGGGTAGACTGACAGAAGCGTGGCTGCCAGTTTGCGCCTACGGCCCCTCCGACCAACACCAATCATTCATTCATCATTCATTCACCAGTGTGAGCGGCACCGGGGGCAAAGGGTGAAGTGTCCTGCCCAAGGACACAATGGCAGCGATTTGGATGTCAATAGGTGGGAAGCGAACCCTTAGGTTTCTGGCACGGCCGCTCTACCCACTACGCCATGCCGCCCCTACATGTAGTTTTCATTATCAAATCTGGAGGTGAGTATATTTGCCATGTAAAATCGCTAATGCTAATCAGTAGCATGTCCATGGCATATCGAATATAGATTAGCATTGAGCTAGCACGTCTTGAAACGTGTCGCCTTACTGTACATTTGAATGTTTTCTATCAGGCATATTTACTTTGTTGGCATGGACAATCGTAACATTCCTAGCAGGCAGTCTGAGTGCCGCTTGAGTGGAACCGAATGTGACGTCGCATGCATCAAAGGTGTCAAAATTTGTCACCGACAGAAATTTTGTTGCACTTAAAGTACCAAATTCAATACCCATCCCTACTACTGTATGTATAGTGGGGCTAAAAAGTATTTAGTCAGCCACCGGTTGTGCAAGTTCTCCCACTTAAAATGATGACAGAGGTCTGTAATTTTCATCATAGGTACACTTTAACTGTGAGAGACAGAATGTGGAAAAAAAAGTCCAGGAATTCACATTGTAGGAATTTTAAAGAATTTATTTGTAAATTATGGTGGAAAATAGGTATTTGGTTAACCATTCAAAGCTCTCACTGATGGAAGGAGGTTTTGGCTCAAAATCTCACGATACATGGCCCCATTTATTCTTTCCTTAACACGGATCAATCGTCCTGTCCCCTTACCAGAAAAACAGCCCAAAGCATGATGTTTCCACCCCCATGCTTCACAGTAGGTTTGGTGTTCTTGGGATGCAACTCAGTAATTTTCTTCCTCCAAACACAACGAGTTGAGGCTATACCAAAAAGTTCTATTTTGGTTTCATCTGACCACATGACATTCTCCCAATCGTCTGCTGTATCATCCATGTATCCATTTTGGTATAAACTCAACTCGTCGTGTTTGGACGAAGAAGAATACTGATTTGCATCCCAAGAACACCATACCTACTGTGAAGCATGGGGGTGGAAACATCATGCTTTGGGGCTGTTTTTCTGCTAAGGGGACAGGACGATTGATCCGTGTTAAGGAAAGAATGAATGGGGCCATGTATCGTGAGATTTTGAGCCAAAACCTCCTTCCATCAGTGAGAGATTTGAATGGTTGACCAAATACTTATTTTCCACCATAATTTACAAATAAATTATTTAAAATTCCTACAATGTGAATTCCTTGATTTTTTTTTTTACATTCTGTCCTTCACAGTTGAAGTGTACCTATGATGAAAATTACAGACTTCTGTCATCATTTTAAGTGGGAGAACATGCACAATCGGTGGCTGACTAAATACTTTTTTGCCCCACTGTAGTTTGTACCACATTTTCAAATTGGAGCTAAATAAGTATTTGCAGAAGTTCCACTGCAGTATGATTAGTAGAAAAAAGGCAAAGATCCATGAATAATATGACTTCAAATAAGTGTCTTATGAGGAGAAATAATGGGGGCGGGGGGAACTTACTTAGCTCACGATGCAAATGAAGAAAACAAAGTGCTTAATGAAAACACAAGCTCTCTAATGGAAGTAACTGGAGGCTAAACAGCATTAAACATTCCTTTAAAAGCCCTGCAGTGTGTTTACGAGCCTCCGACGTTTATAAGGCCACGGTATGAGAAGACGAACTCGAGCGCACAAACAACGCGCATACAATTTTGTCGCGGCGTGCCTTTTTGTTGCTCCGACATCAGATGCTGTGCTTATTATTCTATTTCTCGCTCCGAAACAGGCCACTAGCTCAAGCGGCTGTGTAATCCCTTCAACAATTGCGGATGTTGTTTCAAGTGCAGCACACACACACACAAAAATAAAAAATCACAAAAATGAGGGCAGAGAAAAAGACGAGAAGCGGATGAGAGAAATCAATGGGGAGTCGCCTGTTGCTGCAGGGGCAGTTGGCTTTGATTCTCCCATCAACCAACACACACACACCAACTTAAACATCCACACACACACACACCAACTTAAACATCCACACACACACACACCAACTTAAACATCCACACACACACATATTTCAAAGCGAATCACCTCTAGGAAGCCCCCGTCCCACTCCCGCTTCTGTGTTTTTGTTCAGCCCGTTACTGCGCTAATAGATATGATTAGTGGCGTCTAATGAGCTCTGCAGAGAGAAGAGCTCTGCACGCAGTTTCCAGCTTTGCATTTACACAACCCCAGGGTTCTGTTGCACTGACGGCACCATTTTCACAGTTGCCTTTTTCACTTGGTTACATAAAGGCAGACGGAAGGAGGATCTCTGTAAACTCCAACCCAAGTGTGCCGGTGTTCTGCTAAATCGAGACGCTACGTCAAAAAGGCCCGTGACGCAGACACTCTAAGTTAGGCCCACTTTAAGTCTAAGCCGCGCCCACTTAAACACGTGCCCAAAGGGGTGATGACAGCGGAAGTGAAGTGCGTCTTGAATGCAAGTGAAGCTGGAGAAACATTGGGTAATACGGAAATCAGAAATAAATACAAAAAATACTGCTGAAAACAAGTTGCGGTCAGGGCTAGGTTTGGGTTTTGGTTTGGGTTAGTGCGGGGGTCTCCAACACACAGCCCCCGGCCCGGCCAAATCTTGTTTTTTTGTAATTATTATTGTTTTTTTTTTAAATCTGTCCTTTCTCATCCATTTTCTACCACTTGATACTCTCGGTGTCTCCTAGTTGCTCAGGCAAATCATATTTTCCAAAAATGCATTTTCCCATCGATAGCGTAAAATCATTGCGTCAAGTGTGTGCGTGTGTGTGTGTGTGTGTGTGTATACATATGTATATGTGTGTATATGAATATGGATGGATGTATATGCGTGTGCGTGTTTGTGTATGTGTATATATATAATGTGTGTGTGTATACATTTGTATGTATGTATGTATGTATATATATATATATATATATATATATATACATATATATATGTGTGTGTGTGTGTGTGTGTGATATGTATATGTATATATATATATATGTGTGTATATGCCATCCATCCATCCATCTTCTTCCGCTTATCCGAGGTCGGGTCGCGGGGGCAGCAGCCTAAGCAGGGAAGCCCAGACTTCCCTCTCCCCAGCCATTTCGTCTATCTCTTCCTGGGGGATCCTGAGGCCTTCCCAGGCCAGCCGGGAGACATGGTCTTCCCAACGTGTCCTGGGTCTTCCCCGTGGCCTCCTACCGGTTGGACGTGCCCTAAACACCTCCCTCGGGAGGCGTTCAGGTGGCATCCTGACCAGATGCCCGAACATCCTCATCTGGCTCCCCTCCATGTGGAGGAGCAGCGGCTTTACTTTGAGAGCCTCCCGGATGACAGAGCTTCTCACCCTATCTCTAAGGGAGAGGCCCGCCACCCGGCGGAGGAAACTCATTTCGGCCGCTTGTACCCGTGATCTTATCCTTTCGGACATGACCCAAAGCTCATGACCATAGGTGAGGATGGGAATGTAGATTGACCTGTAAATTGAGAGCTTTGCTTTCCGGCTCAGCTCCTTCTTCACCACAACGGATCGGTACCACGTCCGCATTACTGAAGACGCCGCACCGATCCGCCTGTTGATCTCACGATCCACTCTTCCCCACTTGTGAACAAGACTCTTTTGTACTTGAACTCCTCCACTTGGGGCAGGGTCTCCTCCCCAACCCGGAGATGGAACTCCACCCTTTTCCGGGAGAGAACCATGGACTCGGATTTGGAGGTGCTGATTCTCATTCCGGCCGCTTCACACTCGGCTGCGAACCGATCCAGTGAGATCTGAAGATCCCAGCCAGATGAAGCCATCAGGACCACATCATCTGCAAAAAGCAGAGACTTAATCCCGCGGCCACCAAACCGGAATCCCTTAACGCCGTGACTGTGCTTAGAAATTCTGTCCATAAAAGTTATGAACAGAATCGGTGACGAAGGGCAGCATTGGCGGAGTCCAACCCTCACTGGAAACGTGTCCGACTTACTGCCGGCAATACGGACTAAGCTCTGACACTGATCGTACAGGGAGCGAAATGCCTCAATCAGACAGTCCGATACCCCATACTCTCTGAGCACTCCCCACAAGACTTCCCAAGGGGCACGGTCAAATGCCTTCCCCAAGTCCACAAAGCACATGTAGACTGCTTGGGCAAACTCCCATGCACCCTCAAGAACCCTGCCGAGAGTATAGAGCTGGTCCACAGTTCCACGACCAGGACGAAAACCACACTGTTCCTCCTGAATCTGAGGTTCGACTATCCGGCGTAATCTCCTCTCCAGTACACCTGAATAAACCTTACCGGGAAGGCTGAGGAGTGTGATCCCACGATAGTTGGAACACACCCTCCCGTGCCCCTTCTTAAAGAGAGGGACCACCACCCCGGTCTGCCAATCCAGAGGCACCGCCCCCGATGTCCAAGCGATGCTGCAGAGTCTTGTCAACCAAGACAGCCCCACAGCATCCAGAGCCTTAAGGAACTCCGGGAGGATCTCATCTACCCCTGGAGCCTTGCCACCGAGGAGCTTTTTAACTACCTCAGCAACCTCATCCCCAGAAATAGGAGAGTCCACCACAGATTCCCCAGGCACTGCTTCCTCATAGGAAGACGTGTTGGTGGGATTGAGGAGGTCTTTGAAGTATTCCTTCCATCTATCCACAACATCCGCAGTTGAGGTCAGCAGAACACCATCCGCACCATACAGTGTACTGCTTCCCCTTCCTGAGGCGGCGGTTGGTGGTCCAGAATCGCTTCGAAGCCATCCGGAAGTCATTTTCCATGGCTTCCCCCATGTCCGAGTTTTTGCCTCTGCGACCGCTGGAGCTGCACACCGCTTGGCCTGTCGGTACCTATCCACTGCCTCTGGAGTCCTATGAGCCAAAAGAACCCGATAGGACTCTTTCTTCAGCTTGACGGCATCCCTCACCGCTGGTGTCCACCAGCAGGTTCTAGGATTACCGCCACGACAGGCACCAACTACCTTGCAGCCACAGCTCCGATCAGCCGCCTCGACAATAGAGGTGCGGAACATGGTCCACTCGGACTCAATGTCCCGCACCTCCCTCGTGACATGTTCAAAGTTCCTCCGGAGGTGGGAATTGAAACTTTCTCTGACAGGAGACTCTGCCAGACGTTCCCAGCAAACCCTCATAATGCGTTTGGGCCTGCCAGGTCTGTCCGGCATCCTCCCCCACCATCGCAGCCAACTCACCACCAGGTGGTCATCGGTAGAAAGCTCCGCCCCTCTCTTTACCTGAGTGTCCAAAACATGAGGCCGCAAATCCGATGAAACAACTAAAAAGTCGATCATGGAACTGCGGCCTAGGGTGTTCTGGAGCCAAGTGCACATATGGACATCCTTATGTTTGAACATAAGCACAAAAGTCCAATAACAAAATATCACTCGGGTTCAGATCCGGGCGGCCATTCTTCCCAATCACACCTATCCAGGTTTCACTGTCGTTACCAACATGAGCGTTGAAGTCCCTCAGCAGAACAAGGGAATCACCCGAGGGAGCACTCTCCAGTACTCCCTCGAGTGTACCCAAAAAGGGTGGGTACTCTGAACTGGTGTTTGGTGCGTGAGCACAAACAACAGTCAGGACCCGTACCCACACCCGAAGGCGGAGGGAGGCTACCCTTTCGTCCACTGGGTTGAACTCCAACGTGCAGGCTTTGAGCCGGGGGGCAACGAGAATTGCCACGCCAGCCCGTTGCCTCTCACTGCCGGCCACGCCAGAGTGAAAGAGAGTCCAGCACCGTTTGAGAGAAGTGGTTCCAGAGCCCTTGCTGTGAGTCGAAGTGAGTCCGACTACATCCAGCTGGAATTTCTCTACTTCGTGCACTTGCTCAGGCTCTTTCCCCCCCAGTGATGTGACGTTCCACGTCCCAAGAGCGAGCTTATGTAGCCGAGGATCGGACTGCCAAGAGCCCTGCCTTCGGCTGCCGCCCAGCTCACATTGCACCCGACCTCTATGGCCCCTGCTATAGGTGGTGAGCCCATTGGAGGGGGGACCCACGTTGCCCCTTCGGGCTATGCCCGGCCGGGCCCAATGGGTACAGGCCCGGCCACCAGGGGCTCGCCATCGTGCCCCACCTCCGGGCCTGGCTCCAGAGGGGGGCCCCGGTGACCCGCGTCCGGGAAAGGGAAATCTGGGTCCTTTGTTTTTACTTTTCATAGAGGTCTTCGAGCTGGTCTTTGTCTGGTCCCTCACCTAGGACCAGTTTACCTTGGGAGACCCTACCAGGGGGCTTAAAGCCCCCGGACAACAGTAAGGTGGCAGCTCAGAGAGGAGTATATGTGTGTATATGTATATATATATATATATATATATATATATATATATATACACATATATATATATATATATATATATATATATATATATATATATATATATATATATATATATGTATGTGTATATATATATATATGTTTATATATATGTGTATATATATATATATATATATGTATGTATGTGTATATATATATATATATATATGTATGTATATATATATATATATATATATATATATATATATATATATATATATATATATATATATATATATATTTATATTTGTATATATATGTATATATATGTGTATATATATGTGTATATATATATATATATATATATACATATATATATATATATATACAACTTCACCCTCACCTATGAACCCACTCCAGGAAACCAACCAAAAAAGAGCAGAAAACGAAACAACATCATCTGGTACTATCCGCCATTAAGCCAAAACGTCTCAACCAACATCGGCCGCAAGTTCCTCACTCTGATCGACAAACACTTCCCCAAAGGCAACACCCTAAGAAAAATATTCAACAAGAACAACATTAAATTGAGCTACAGCTGTATGAACAACATGCAACAAATCATTTCAAACCACAACAAAGCAATTGCAAAAGGACTGCCTACCCCCAGACTAAACGACTCTGAAACCAATAATGAATGTAACTGTCGCAAGAAACCTGATTGCCCTCTCAACGGAAGGTGCTTACAGACATCAGTCGTTTACCAAGCAAAGGTAACACGCAAGGACATTAACACATCCGACACGTACGTAGGATTAACCGAAGGAGCGTTCAAAACAAGATGGAATAATCACAACGCCTCCTTTAGAAACCAGACTTTGCGGAATTCTACAGAACTCAGCAAACACATATGGAACCTCAAATACAATAATGTTGAATATTCAATAACATGGCAAATTCTTGCATCCAGTACACCTTACAACAGTGGTAATAAAAGATGCAACCTATGCTTAAAAGAGAAACTGTTTATTATATATCATCCAGATCTATCATCCCTCAACAAGCGCAGTGAAATTATTTCAACATGCCGCCACAGACGGAAACACCTCCTAGGTAACACATGAGCCAATCACCACACCCTACACCTGCCTGTACCCACCCACTCTGTGCCCTATATAAACCATTGTATGTGAATGCTTCCATTAAAATCTCCTGATGATTGAGGGAACCCCTCATGAAACAGTTCTGTAGAGATGAAGTAGTCTTGTGATTTTTCCCACACCTACATATATATATGTATGTATATATATATGTATATATATATATATATATATATATATATATATATATATATATATGTGTGTATATATATATATATATATATATATATATATATATATATATATATATATATATATATATATATATATATATGTGTATATATATGTGTATACAGGACACCTCACCCTTGCTCCTGATGGGAGCTGGTTAGCGCCTTGCATGGCAGCTCCTTCCATCAGTGTGTGAATGTGTGTGTGAATGGGTAAATGTGGAAGTAGTGTCAAAGCGCTTCGAGTACCTTGAAGGTAGAAAAGCGCTATACAAGTACAACCCATTAATCATTTATCATTAATAAAGCTGCATTAGGCTTCTAAAACATATTGCTCATCTTCTTTGTTTCGGGCTCAAAAATGTAATGTTCTCAATCAAATGTTTTCCCAAAGTAATCGTTGGGTCTCACAAACTCTGATTTTATTGTTGTTGATGGGGAAGCGATCTGTGGATCTGGGACTTCCTCATTATCTTCTCAAAATGGCTCGACAATCTCTGTAAGATTGATACTATTTGGATCATATCTATTTACTCGCAAACTTTGTAAGTCTGTCGGTGTTGTGTAACAGGTATACAGTATGATAGTAGCTTTAATATAGTGAAGTAACTTGTTTTTTCTGTTGTACTGGTACTTTAAAATATGCAGAACATTCACTTGACAGCAAAACAATGCATTCAACCACAGTATTCAGTCTTAAAACCGCCTTTTAGTTGTATATTTGCACAATGTAAGTTATTATATTCATTTCACACTTTCATTAAATAGAGTGGGAGTTTGTGTGGTTCATCGCAACGAGCTGATGCTGCACAGTCTCACCAATAGAGGGCAGTGTTGTACAGCACAGTGATTTGCTTTCATTCAAGCCATTATGTTGTCATCTATATCTGATTTTTGATAACATTAATGTCTTTTTGCCAACCCTTCTGTAATAAAGTCATTGCGTTTAATGATGCTGACGTTTATGTACAATGTGGAGTTTAACTGTCTTTTCCTGCGCTTCACATCCATAAAATCAATGGGCGTGTTGTTTCGATTGTGCTTAATCATGCACACTGCAAACTTCTAAACAAGTAATTAGTTGGGGGCAAAGTTACCTTTTATAAAGTTTCCCCTGGCTGCACTCTGCCACAAATTGACTGTTGATTTAACCCTCAGTGAACAAAGACAAACATTTTTGTCCCATCAGCACATTTTTTGCTGTATTTCAGCTATACTTTGTGTTAAATTTCGTTTTACATGATCTATCACAGGGGTTACCAACCTTTTTGAAACAAAGAGCTATTTCTTGGGTACTGATTAATGCGAAGGGCTACCAGTTTGATACACAATAAATACATTGCCAGAAATAGCCAAATTGCTCACTTTACCTTTAATAAATAAATGAATATATATTTAAAAAATGGGTATTTCTGTCTATCATTCCGTCGTACATTTTTTTTCCTTTACGGAAGGTTTTTTGCAGAGAATAAATGATGAAAAAAACACTTAATTTAACGGTTTAAAGAGGAAAAAACATGAACAAAATGAAAATTAAATTTTGAAACATAGTTTATCTTCAATTTCGACTCACTTAAATTCAAAATTCAACAAAAAAAAATGATGAGAAAAACTAGCTAATTCGAATCTTTTTGAAAAAATTAAAAAAAGAATTTATGGAACATCATTAGTAATTTTTCCTGATTAAGATTAATTTTAGAATTTTGACGACATGTTTTAAATAGGTTAAAATCCAATTTGCACTTTGTAAGAATATATAACAAATTGGACCAAGCTATATTTTTAACAAAGACAAATCATTATTTCTTCTATATTTTCCAGAACAACAATTTTAGAAGAAATGCAAAAGACTTTGAAATAAGATTTAAATTTAATTTAATTCTACAGCTGATCTACAGGCTTCACGGTGGAAGAGGGGTTAGTGCGTCTGCCTGACAATACGAAGGTCCTGCAGTCCTGGGTTCAAATCCAGGCTCGGGATCTTTCTGTGTGGAGTTTGCATGTTCTCCCCGTGAATGCGTGGGTTCCCTCCGGGTAATCCGGCTTCCTCCCACTTCCAAAGACATGCACCTGGGGATAGGTTGATTGGCAACACTAAATTGGCCCTAGTGTGTGAATGTGAGTGTGAATGTTGTCTGAATATCTGTGTTGGCCCTGTGATGAGGTGGCGACTTGCCCAGGGTGTACCCCGCCTTCCGCCCGATTGTAGCTGAGATAGGCGCCAGTGCCCCCCGCGACCCCGAAAGGGAATAAGCGGTAGAAAATGGATGGATGGATGGATTGAAGAAATATTTCACAAATTTTCTTTGTCGAAAAAACAGAAGCTAAACTGAAGAATTCAAGTTTATTATTCCTTACAAAAAACAAAACAAAACACTTGAACATTGATTTAAATTGTCAGGAAAAAAGAGGAAGGAATTTAAAAGGTAAAAAGGTATATGTGTTTAAAAATCCCAGAATAATTTTTAAGGTTGTATTTTTTCTCTAAAATTGTCTTTCTGAAAGTTATAGAAAGCAAAGTAAAACAAAAATTATGAATTTATTTAAACAAGTGATGACCAACTCTTTAAAGTATTTTCTTGGATTTTCAAATTCTATTTGAGTTTTTTCTCTTAGAATTAAAAATGTCGAGCAAAGCGAGACCAGCTTGCTAGTAATTTTAAATTTTAAATAAAAAAAAAAAAGGGAGCTCACTGGTAAGTGCTGTTATTTGAGCTATTTTTAGAACAGGCCAGCGGGCTACTCATCTGGTCCTTACGGGCTACCTGGTGCCCGCGGGCACCTCGTTGGTGACCCCTGATCTATCATAAGAGGGTTTTTTTCATGTTTATTTTTAAAATGTCAATGTCCGATTCTTTAAGGGATGTATGGGGAAAATGCTGCATGTCCGCTGTTGGTGTGATCCAAGGATGCAGAGAAGCACCCTGTGTCGTGCTGTCGTCTGGGTGCAGGCTTGTCGGGGGTTTTCCCTAAGGGGTAGGGGGTGCGTGGACCGACCTGTGGGGGGTGGTGGCAGGGGGCAGGGGGTAATTGATCAGCTGGTTCTCGGTGGACAGTGGGCTGTCGACCATGTATGGATTTATTTGTTTATATATGTGTGTATAAAATTACTAATGTGATATATATATATATATATATATATATATATATATATATATATATATATATATATATATATATATATATATATATATTAGGGCTGGGCAACGATTAAACATTTTAATCGAAGTTAATCGCACGTTTTCTATGATTAATCGCGATTAACTGCATTGTATACGCAAAGCCCAATAATGAATTCAAAAGTAGTGTGTAGTGCACCTTTATTGGAATATTCTCCCACATGAACAAAAGCGCCAAAACATTTGTTGTGCGAACACAATTCAAATCAGTACTTGTTAAACAGTAGCTGTTAAATAGCATATTTTATGAAAATCAACTCAAAAAATGTAAATACAAACATTTAAGCTTATTTCCACTGCTAGGGTATTTAAGTTATCCTGTTTGTTATGGAAAATAAATATAATCTACATACAAATCTCTGAGCCACAATCATAACATCTGAACAGGCAATTTCTGAGGTAACAGCAGGAACATTTTTTTTTATCAGGGATCTTATGTTTAAAAAACCTATATTATAGGTAGTGGGCTGTTTTAGGGAATTTTTGATCAAATTATCCGTAGTAGCAATATTAATAATGTTGTGTTTATTATGCGTGGTGCACTTAAAATAATTTGACCATATCTAGGAATTGATATGATGGGAATTTTCCGATTGTTTGCTTGATGCTTTGATAAACTGAACGCATATACATGGCACTATATTGTGATGTTATGAGCCAGGGAAAAAAAGAACTACCCTACCCAGCATGCAACAGGAGTGACGAGCATGCGCGGTAGCCCGGTATAGGTTGTGTCGCCATGACTGCAACTTGTATGTTGTGATATGCACGCTCTGAAAGTAAACATTAAGAACTCAGCCAACACTCCTCATCTGCATTATTCATAAATAGACAGACAACACATATACTCCTCTGCTTCACAGGCCGCTGGATGTAGCCGGCAAAGTATTCCCATGCTAGCTAGCCGGTCTAGCAAGCAAGCGTCATTCAGTAAAAAACGTCCAGATCTATCCACATTCAGAATTGTCTGGCGGTCGTAAGTGATCCCGGAGTGACCACGCTGTAAGCCAGCCATGACATTTGCAGAATTGTCCGGTATTTTTGCCAAATGTTCCATCTTTACCAACAGCCCCTACACGGCGAAGCCCGTCCGGGCGCCGCCATCTTCATAAGAAAAGGCGTTAACAAAATAAAAGCATGTAAACAGCATACGCAAATGCGCGATAAAATAATTGTCGGCGTTAATAGATTGATGAGTTAACTCGTAATTAACGCATTAATTTGCCCACCCCTAATATATATATATATATATATATATATGTATGTGTTTTTATTTTTTTATTTTATTTTTTTTTTTCTAAATAAAGGGGACCACAAAACATCTAATTATTGGCTTTATTTTAAGAACAAATCTTAGGGTAAATTAAACATTTGTTTCTTATTGCAAGTTTGTCCTAAATAGTGAACACACAAGACACACAAGACAACTTGTCTTTTAGTATTAAGTAAACAAACAAAGGCTTCTAATTTAGCTGCTGATGTATGCAGTAACATATTGTGTCATTTATCATTCTATTATTTCGTCAACATTATTAAGGACAAATGGTAGAAAATGAATTATTAATCCACTTGTTCATTTACTGTTACTAACTGCTTACTTTCTCTTTTAACATGTTCTATCTACACTTCTGTTAAAATGTAAAAATCACTTATTCTTCTGTTTGATACTTGACATTAGTTTTGGATGATACCACAAATGTGGGTATCTATCCGATACCAAGTAGTTACAGGATCATACATTGGTCATATTTAAAGTCCTCTTGTGTCCAGGGACATATTTCTTGAGAGTGTTTCAGTGTTACAACTTCACCTTTACCGTAATTTTTCAAGCCAAAACGCGTCCGTTCTCCCTTTTCTGTTTACACACTGTACCTGCTTGTAAGTACTCTGTGATTGTGCACTGCCGAACATGCTCCTCTGCTCGTAAACCAGCAATAACGCGACGTGATGACGATGGTGGTGCATGGAGGTGGCAAACCGGTACTTTTCAGAGGCGGTATAGTACCGTATATTATTCGTTAGTATCGTGGTACTATACTAATACCGGTATACCGTACAACCCTAAACCAAACACAGTATTACTGTTCAAACTGTGTGTAATGTTAAGGCCCAAAATATTACATACAAACCCCGTTTCCATATAAGTTGGGAAATTGTGTTAGATGTAAATTGGAACGGAATACAATGATTTGCAAATCATTCTCAACCCATATTCAGTTGAATATGCTACAAAGACAACATATTTGATGTTCAAACTGATAAACGTTTTTTTTTTTTGCAAATAATCATTAACTTTAGAATTTGATGCCAGCAACACATGACAAAGAAGTTGGGAAAGGTGGCAATAAATACTGATAAAGTTGAGGAATACTGATCAAACACTTATTTGGAACATCCCACAGGTGTGCAGGCTAATTGGGAACAGGTGGGTGCCATGATTGGGTATAAAAGCAGCTTCTATGAGATGCTAAGTCATTCACAAACAAGGATGGGGCGAGGGTCACCGATTTGTAAGCAAATTGTCGAACAGTTTTAGAACAACATTTCTCAACGAGCTATTTCAAGGAATTTAGGGATTTTACCATCTACAGTCCGTAAAATCATCAAAAGGTTCAGAGAATCTAGAGAAATCACTGCACGTAAGCGATGATGTTACGGACCTTTGATCCCTCAGGCGGTACTGCATCAAAAACCGACATCAGTGTGTAATGGATATCACCAAATAGGCTCAGGAACACGTCATAAAACCACTGTCAGTAACTACAGTAGGTTGCCACATCTGTCAGTGCAAGTTAAAACTCTACTATGAAAAGTGAAAGCCATTTATCAACAACACCAAGGAACGCCGCTTCGCTGGGCTCGAGCTCATCTAAGATGGACTGATGCAAAGTGATAAAGTGTTTTGTGGTCTAACGAGTCCACATTTCAAATTATATTTGGAAGCTGTGGACGTGGTGTCCTCTGTAACAAAGAGGAAAATAAGCATCCGGATTGTTATAGGCGCAAAGTTCAAAAGCCAGCATCTGTGATGGTATGGGGGTGTATTAGTGCCCAAGGCATGGGTAACTTACACATCTGTGAAGGCACCATTAATGTTGAATGGTCCATACATGTTTTGGAGCAACATGTGTTGTCATCCAAGCAATGTTATCATGGACGTCCCTGCTTATTTCAGCAAGACAATGCCAAGTGCGGGTACTTTCCTGACCCGCCTGCAGTCCAGACCTGTCTCCCATCGAAAATGTGTGGCGCATTATTAAGCGTAAAATACGACAGCGGAGACCCCTGACTTTTGAACGACTAAAACTCTACATAAAACAAGAATGACAAAGAATTCCACTTTCAAAGCTTCAACAATTCCCAAACGTTTAGATAGATAGATATTACTTTATTGATTCCTTCAGGAAAATTAAAATTCTAGCAGGTGTGTACAGAGTTGAGATCAATTTAAAAAAGTAAAAAGTAAATAATGGGGGTTTAAATGGAAACAAAATAGAGAAACATTACAATAAGAATAAAAATTATTTATTTATTGAGTGTTGTTAAAAGAAAAGGTGATGTAACACAGTGGTGAACATGCCCTTTCCCAACTACTTTGGCACATGTTGCAGTCATGAAATTCTAAGTTGATTATTATTTGCAAAAAAAAATAAAGTTTATGAGTTTGAACATCAAATATGTTGTCTTTGTAGTGCATTCAACTGAATATGGGTTGAAAAGGATTTGCAAATAATTGTATTCCGTTTATATTTACATCTAACACAATTTCCCAACTCATATGGAAACGAGGTTTGTATATTTCTTAAATTAAACCCTTGCCTTGTTTTCAATAAATACTTAGGCCTACCCCACTGCATCTTATCCTATTAAGCTTGCAGCAATTACATTTGGCTCAATTGAGGAGAGACGTCTGGACTGTACTGTTGTATCGTCTCACCATGCTCTGACAAAAGATTGTACGCCTCCTCTTTTATTTGGACTTTCCCTGATTACATGGCAACAGCTGTTTCTAATGGAGGAGGTCATAAACAGCCATCACCTTTGATTACAAACAGTTAGAAGAAAATGTTGTAAAATTGTTCAAAGAACAAGTGCCTGGAGCTTGGGTAGGTCCTGCTTTCTCTCTACTTTGTAGTTCTTGGGTCAAGAAAATATATCTCTGTGGATTATAATACATCAAAGAAACAGAACCCTCATGTCGCTCCTCATCCTACACAGTGGAGTTTTACAAACGTTTTCTTTGTTTTTAATAAATACTTAGGCCTACCAAGTTGCTGTATTTTAATGTTGGTCATTGTGGTGGCACTTCGGGAAGCACTGATTCAAGTCATTTGACAATATCACGGCAGCAAATGTAAGTTTTGACATCACGCCTCTGGATAATCACACTCAATATGGAACCCGATGTCTTGTAGATTTCATGTGCACTGTGAACAATCGACATGAAATAAGCTCCCTTTTTTTTTTTAACTCCGACCGGCATCCACTGCATCTTATCTTATTAAGCTTGTAGCAGGCATTCTTTCCGGCATTTTTCCCCCATAGTGATCTTATTTCCCCTGGCAGCCGCAGTCTTCCCTACTGAAGATAAAGGCCTGACAGGCAGGGTGGTGCCGCGACTTCTTCTCATCTCTCCTCGCGCTTGCTGCTCAATAGGAGGACATGTGAGACACTTTGACATTTCATATGCCGCCAAGATGTACGTAGAAGACAGCTGACGCGGCGATGGGGTGAAGTGACAATTTTGGTTATAGCCGAAATGTACCCGAAGGTGAGCTTCAGGTGAACTGAAGAAACATACAACATTCCAAAGAGATTAAACATACTCCACTCACTGAAAGGAATCAGGAACATTATAATTCTTACAACCTTGCTTGCACAGGTAATAATTGTTGTATACATGGAGGCTGTTTGACCCTGCAATTATGGTTGATTTATAGTAAAATTATATTTCAAATCTGACCACTTTTGTTATGGTTATAATTGGAAATGTCTCAAAATGCAATAGAATTCCCAGACAATTCAGTATTTTCTATGTTCTATTAATCTCTTGGTTGTCAAACAACTCGCACTAAAAATGAATAGACTCAGTATAAAAATTCGGTAACACTTTAGTATGGAGAACACATATTCACCATTAATTAGTTGCTTATTAACATGCAAATTAGTAAAATATTGGTTCTTAATTAGTCATTAAGTACTTATAAATGCCTTATTGTCAGGTTCAGACACTGATGACATCTATTGACAGCGTGGGCAGTGGGGAGAGTGGCCGTGCGCAACCCGAGCATCCCTGGTTCAATTCCCACCTAGTACCAACCTCGTCACGTCCGTTGTGTCCTGAGCAAGACACTTCACCCTTGCTCCTGATGTGTGCTGGTTGGCGCCTTGCATGGCAGCTCCCTCCATCAGTGTGTGAATGTGTGTGAGAATGGGTAAATGTGGAAGTAGTGTCAAAGCGCTTTGAGTACCTTGAAGCTAGAAAACCGCTATACAAGTACAACCCATTTATCATTTATATTATTTATTAAACAAGACAAGAAGCAAGGAATTATACAGAGACAAAATTGAATTTGGCACAATTGAGGAGAGATGTCTGGACTGTACTTTTTTACCACGCTCTGACGAAAGATTGTATGCCTCTTTTATTTGGACTTTCCCTGATTACACAGCAACAGATCATTGAAAAACAGTCGTCCAAATTAAAATCCTGCATTGTACGATCAGGGATTTTCAAAATATTTTTTTTTTTCACAAGAAACACGTGTGAACGTCTCTGCGCGTAGTGGGTCCTCCTGATGTCGACAGATCTTCGGGAGCTCGGTAGACAGGTTGAATCACCCTGGGATGGCTTGCTTTCCAGCAATTTATTTGGGACTTTCCAGTCAGGCGTGTCTGTTTTCCCTCTTTCGGTTTATGTGTGTGTGTCTCTCTCTCTGGCTCCAACTCCAACAACGTGTCTCGGTCCGGCTGCTAATAAAGGCGACAGGTGATTGGATAACCAGTACCAGCTGGGCAATCGACTCACCTGCCGCTGGCTTCGAGGCCGTTTCTTACATACCCCGCTCTGCGGCAGGTCCGCAGACCATGCCCCCCTCCACAAAATGTTTTAATCTTACACTCCCATTGTTTTTAATACATATCCAGTTCCACCTACATTACTATATAATCAGAATCAGAATCAGACATACTTTATTAGTCCCCGAGGGGAAATTAAAATTTTCAGCACAATCCTATTCAAGGTCAGACAAACATTACAGGGAGACAAAACAGGATCGCTGACGGGTCTGCCAACTTCCGGCGCTCCTTACAAAAAGGTGAGATACAGGTAAACAAGTGGAAAGAATGGGAGAAAAAAAATAAAAGATTAAAATAAAATTTAAAAAATCGGTCTAAGCCTGGGCCCCTGGAGAGGGGGTCCAGACTGAGGTCAAGGGAAAAAACAACAACTCATAGGCATAGTACACATCCCTCTTACACACAGGTAAGAGGGAATCATCAAAAATTAAAGAACAAATAGGACATTAAATGAAACCATAAATGTTCAAAACTATGGCTGTGTATAAAGAAAATTATTGTAAAAACTTTGTAATTGTCCTTTTATTTGAGGGCCTAACTGCACCAGGATAATTTTAATGCATTTTAAAAATTGGTTTAATTGTGTAATGGGTGCTGCAAACCTTTTTCCGTGCTTCATTTATGAACGACTTCATCCGCCAGCTGAAGGAATGCGTGTTTTGTTTCCAAAGTGTTCCACCCTAGATTTTCGGTTGAGAGGTGTAATGATCGTCGTATTGGCAACCTTAGAATCCAATGTGTGGGGTGACGTTTATGTTTGCCCCCCTCCACTTCTGCTGCAAAATATCTCTGAGTGCAGGCCTAAGGCAATGATGCATGTTATGATCAATATGTAGAGATAATGTTGCAGCTGACTTTGTAGGTTTGGAGAGGGAGAAAAAAGATATATACCTAAAAGCTACTTCGTTGCTTTATTGGTCATGCTCCCTGTCTGAGTCCTCTTCATAGTCCGCCTGGACGGTTTTTGCAACAAATATAGTTAACAAATTATAAACATAATTGTGTTGGATTAAAAAACAAAATGAACTGGTTATTATAGTAGTGCAGTGATTCTTAAACAGTGGTAGGCGGGCTCCATCTAGTGCAGGGGTCGTCAACCCAAAATGTTGATGGAGCCTTATTGGAGCAAAAAAAATAATAATAAAAAATGTGTCTGGAGCGGCAAAAAATTAAAAGACTTATATAAGTGTTATAATGATGGTAACACATGATGTAAGTAGCTAATTTGCTATAATAGCCTACTATCAAAATGACTATGTCGCAGGCTGACGCAAATCTTTGTTGACAGAAATGTTGAAATATATTATATACATGCTTCACATTTTTAAAACATTGGAAAACATTAGTAAAACTTCGTAGAGGGTGAAATAACTCCTGGAAATTACTGTCTTTGAATGGCCAAAGGTATAGATGTGTTTGTCAAAGTTAAAGGAAACAGCAGGCTGTTTTCCTCTAATGGATTTATTACAATCTTTGCAAGCTGGGTAATGTTTGCTATGGTCTGGAACAACATGGCACACAAACAACCATCAGAAATGCAGCCAATATTACATACATATAATGTGTTATGAACGATGGAAAAATAAATTAAATACACAGAGGAAATAAGTAAAGGACATTAAATATACCTACACATGAGGCATAATGATGCAATATGTACATACAGCCAGCCTAAATAGTATGTTAGCATTAATTAGCTTACAGTCATGCGGTGACCAAATATGCCTGATTAGCACTCCAACAAGTCAATAACATCAACAAAGCTGACCTTAGTGCATTCAAGCACAGTATACAACATTTGGTGGACAAAAGGAGACACAGGAGTTGAATAAAAAACACGACGTTCTGTGGCAGCGTAAAATAAAATTATACATATAAACAAACTGTTGAGTCACTGTTCATACAAAGGTGAGTTCATGGGCCGTTGAAATTAGTAGGAAAAAACAGTGCTCGCCAAATACTCATCAGTGAAGCATGAACACAAACATATTGAACAATGGGATTTCTAACTATTAGGAAGGTTAGTGTCGTGTTTGTCCTCCTACAGAAACCATATTACAACAAAAAATCATACTTTTCACCCCATTTTTTTCCAATTCCATACATTTCCGTAAAAGCTTCATGGAGCCTCCCGGGCGCCGCCAAAGAGCCACATGTGGCTCTAGAGCCGCGAGTAGCTGAGCCCTGATCTAATGGTACACCAAATTACAGTGGTTTTTTTTTTCTCATATTAAAATACAGTTTTACTTTTAAAACTGTATTTAAAATTACCGTGGCTAAAAATATCAACAACCATATTCAAGCCACACCCACCAAATTTTAAAAGATTATTTTTCCATTTATTAGCCAAACTGGACTATAAACGCAGATATATAAGTGGTCAAATTAGATATTTGTAAATATTTTACATACATTAGTTGTTTCCAAACGACTGAACAAACAAAACAGACCTCATCGTCATGGACCCACTAGCTGTGAAAGCTTGCTCTCCAATCAGCTAAACGGACTCAAAAATGGTTAATTCACAAAACTGAAACAATGAAAAAAACAAAGCTGTTGTAAGTTTCAAATATTGACATACGCACTTGTAAACATGTTAGCATATTTTTCTCTAATGCTAAAGACGCCAGCTTGATTACATTACGATAGCATGTGCACATATGCATCAAACACTCCTCCAGACATGATTAAGTAAATGTAAATTGGTTTAGTTGTATTGAAAAACCTACAAACGTTGCTTTGAGTGATGAATGAAGAATCTTCTCGAGCAGAAACTCTATGGACGGTTTTACTTCCGGTTGAAGGCACAAAAGAGGACGTATGTTTTCAACCCCGATATTTGCCTGAAATCAATCAATCAATCAATGTTTACTTATATAGCCCTGTGATCGACTCTGATCGTCGTATCGTGGATTGCATGGATCATCTATGAAGGACATCGCTGAGCAGGTTTGACACTCTTTTATTATTTCAATAAACAATTCCGTGTCACAGTCGATCGCGCCGATTTCCAGCGCTTCATCCTCTTCTGCTTGTCTCGGCTGGCCTTTCGGTCGCCGGTGACTCCGTCTTCCTCGGGGGCTCATTGTTCGCTCGTCTCGTTCTTCTGGTCGTCTTCGCTTCCGCTCCACTCCAACTCTCTCCCCCTGGCCTTCCTCCTTCTCCTCTCTTAAATGCTGTGAGGAGACGGACAGATTGAGACCCGGTGTGTGTGTTGCGCACCTGACTTTGATTATGGTGACGTTGCTCGAGGCACGCCCCGCCTCCTTGTTCTGCTGCATTCTCCGCCTCCTGGCCGCCATTTTGAGTAAGACCACGACTTGCCCTATCCCGCTGTCCGCCCCGGCTCTCCACAAGCCCTAAATCACAAGTGTCTCAAAGGGCTGCACAAGCCACAACAACATCCTCGGTTTAGAGCAACATAAGGTCAAGGAAAAACTCAACTCAGTGTGAATGACTATGAGAAACCTTGGAGAGGACCGCAGATATGGGTAACCCCCCACCTTCTATGGGAGACCGGATGCAATGGACATCGAGTGGGTCTAGCATAATATTGTGAAAGTCCAGTCCATAGTGGATCAGCACATAACAGTGAGTGTCCATTCCATAGTGGGGCCAGCAGGGGACCAATCTGAGCGGAGACGGGTCAGGAGCGTAGAGATGTCCCCAACAGATGCACAGGCATGCGGTCCACCCCGGGTCCCGAGTCTGGACAGTCAGCACTTCATCCATGGCCACCGGACCTGTGCCCCTCCTTCCACAAGGGAGAGTCGGGCAGAAAAGAAAAGAAACGGCAGATCAACTGGTCTAAAAGGGGGTCCTATTTAAAAGCTAGAGTATACCGTACAAATGAGTTTTATGATGGGACTTAAATGCTTCTACTGAGGTAGCATCTCTAACTGTTACCAGGAGAGCATTTCATAGTACTGAAACCCGAATAGAAAACGTTCTATAGCCCGCAGACTTTTTTGTGAGGGCTCTGGGAATCACTAATAAGCCGGAGTTCTTTGAACTTCAATTTCTTGCCGGGACATATGGTACAATACAATCAGCAAGATAGGATGGAGCTAGGCCGTGTAGTATTTTATATGTACAAACCTTTGTAAATAGTAAAACCTTAAAGTCACATCTTAAGTGCACAGGAAGCAAGTGCAGGTGAGCCAGTACAGGCGTAATATAATCAGACATTTTTGTTCTTGTCAAAAGTCCAGCAGCCGCATTTTGTACCAACTGTAATCTTTTAATGCAAGACATAGGGAGACCCGGAAATAATACGTTACAGTAATCGACACGAGAAGTAACGAATGCATGAATAATCATCTCGGCGTCGCTAGTAGACAAAATGGAAAGAATTTTAGCGATACTAGGGATATGAAAGAAGACCGTTTTAGTAACGCCTTTTAATGTGTGGCTCAAACGAGAGAGTTGGGTCCAAAGTAATACCTAGATTCTTTACTGAGTAGCCCTGTGTAATTGTTTGGTTGTCAAACAAAGTGAACAAATTCATCCAAAAGATGGCGCCATAGCACAAAACAATAACACACCTGTTCAGTGCGTTATTAAAAAAAAAAATGTTGAAAACAGAACATTATGGCTGTTGGCAAAGAAAAATCCATAAAGTGGGGCACCGTTTTATAGCAGGTTATTGTCCGGAAAATATGGTATGATTGTTAAATAAAACCTCTTTTTTTAATGAATATTTAGGTCTACTACGCTACTGTATTTTTATGCTGGTCATTGTTTGGAGAGACAAGTTTTTCTGAGGTGAGTGTTGTGAATGTTGTCTGTCTATTTGTGTTGGCTTTTGATTGATTGATTGAAACTTTTATTAGTAGATTGCACAGTACAGTACATATTCCGTACAATTGACCACTAAATAGAAACACCCGAATAAGTTTTTCACCTTGTTAAAGTCGGGGTCCACCTGTGATGAGGTTGCGACTTGTCCAGGGTGTACACCACCTTCCGCTGAGATAGGCTCCAGCACCCCCCGTCACCCCAAAAGGGACAAGCGGTAGCACATGGATGGATGGATGACCACTAAAAGGTAACACCCAAATATGTTTTTCAACTGTTTTAAGTAAGGGTCCACGTAAATCAATTCATGGCCCTGTGATGAGGTGGCCACTTGTCCAGGGTGTATTCCGACTTCCGCCTGAATGCAGCTGAGATAGGCTCCAGCACCCCCTGTCACCCCAAAAGGGACAAGCGGTAGAAAATGGATGGAGTGTTAAAAGTTTGAGTAGATGCACTGCAGTAGTGCATGTTTATAGCTCACACTTCTGCATGTGCATTCTTTCCCCACTAGAAGGCAGTGTGCAAAAGCAGCTTGAACCAATATGCTTTTTTCTTGCCATGCAATGGTCGACTTCCCTTTTTTACCTGTCAGTCATTCAGTAATAAGTTTAAAGAGATTGCCCCAGTGAGTGTGTCGTGGCTTAAGTCACTCACATTCTCGTCTCACCTCGAGGGGGTTTCAGTCTTCCTCTCCGGCCCCCTCATTACCCCCTTATCTCTGCCTCCAAAGCTTGTTTGCCTGCAAAATGTCAGGCACGATGAAAGGAATGTTGGTTATGCAACACATAAATCTATGCTCTCTTGTTGTTTTTGTTTTTTTTCCCGTAGTGCGGGGGAAAATGCTTTATGGTTGCAGACCCCTACTCAAAAAAATCCCTGCATAAATGCATCGCATAGAGTCTGCATATTTTAGCTGGTTGTGTATTTATATATTCAGTAGGAGATGTGACGGCTTCAAGTCTGCATGAGATGACCCCTGGACACCTTTTATCGCTGACAAAGTGGTACATTTGGAGGATTAGCCAAGTTTTAAAGGTGAAAACACGGATAATGAGGCATTAGGGGCTCGTATGGCGGCTTATGACAAATACAAAAGATAGATACGGGGGGAGAAAAAGCTGCACGTAATTATGGAAATTACGCGGGTGACCTCGGAAATATTTGCAGTGACCTCCCCGAGCCTAAAGAGGGATTAATGGCAAATGGAAGAGGGCTGAGGAAGTGCGAGTGTGTGTCTGTTTTGGAGGAAATACACTCGAGCCGGCTAGTTTGCACTGTGGGAGGCATTCGGGGAAGGAAACCTGAAAGGAGCTGTTTGCTTGGCGCACACGAGGGCAAGAACCTGGGAACAAAAACAGGATGGAACATTCTGGATACAAAAAAAAATGCTGTTGACAACAGAGGTACTGTAGGAAACCGTGTTCTTCCACTATATTGTGACCAGTAAGAAAGACACCATGTGGATTAAAGGGCTTTTTTTTTTACCAAGGAATGCAAGTATGGCGTTCAAAAGGGCTTTGAGTTTGACACTGTAGCTTTTTTGACTGATCTCAAGTGCATCCTAGCACTATATTACCAAAAGTATTTGGCCACCCAATCAAATTATCACAATCAGGTGTCCTAATTCCTTGGCTTTGGCCCCAGGTGTATAAAATCAAGCACTTGGCCATTGAGACAGTTTCTACAAACATTTGTGAAAGAATGGGGCGCTCTCAGTGATTTCCAGCGTGGATCTGTCATAGGATGCCACCTGTGACAGAGTCTGGTGTGGATGAACTTGACTGGCCTGCACAGAGTCCTGACCTGAACCCGATGGAACACGTTTGGGATGAATTAGAACAGAGACTGAGAGCCAGGTCTTCTCGACCAACATCAATGCACTTTTGGAAGAATGGTCGAAAATTAGAGATGTCCGATAGTATTGGCAGTCCGATATTATCGGCCGATAACTGCTTTAAAACGTAATATCGGAAATTATCGGTATCGGTTTCAAAAAGTAAAATTCATGACTTTTTAAAACGCCACTGTGTACACGGCCGTAGGGTGAAGTACAGAGTGCAAACAAACCTTAAAGGCAAATCCAGTCTTCAAATTTACTGGCTCCTAAATATTCCAAAGTCAACTGTGGGCTTTATTATAAGAAAATGGTAGAGTTTGGGAACAACAGCAACTCGGCCACCAAGTGGTAGGCCACATTAAAAAAATGGGTTATACTTGGTAAAATGTGTTGTACTTGTAGAGCGCTTTTCAACCTTTTTAAGGAACTCAAAGCGCTTTGACACGATTTCCACATCCACCCATTTACACACTGATGGCGGGAGCTGCCATGCAATGCGCTAACAAGGTCCCATTAGGAGCCAGGGTGAAGTGTTAAAGTTAAAGTACCAATGATTGTCACACACACACACACACAAGGTGTGGTGAAATGTGTCCTCTGTATTTGACCCGTCCCCTTGATCACGCCCTGGGAAGTGAGGGGAGAAATGGGCAGCAGAGGTACAGCGCCCGGGAATCATTTATGGTGATTTTACCCCAAATTCCCATCTTTGAAGCTGAGTGCCAAGCAGGGAGGCAATGGTTCCCATTTTTATAGTCTTTGGTATGACTCGGCCGGGATTTGAACTCACAACCTACCGATCTCAGGACGGACACACTAACCACTAGGCCACTGAGTAGTGTCTTTCTGAATGACACAACGGACGTGACTAGGATGGTAGAAGGTGGGGATTGAATCAGGAACCCAACTGTGCCACTCCGTCCCCCTTATACTGACAGAGAGGGGTCGGCGGATGCTGAAGTGCAAAGTGCGAAGACTTTCTGCACAGTCAGTTGCTACAGAGCTCCAAACTTCATGTGACCTTCCAATTAGCCCACGTACAGTACGCAGAGAACTTCATTGAATTCGTTTTCATGGCCAAGCAGCTCATCTCAGCCATACATCACCAAGTCCAATGCAAAGCATCGGATGCAGTGGTGTAAAACACGTCGCCACTGGACTCGAGAGCAGTGGAGACGTGTTCTCTTGTGGGATGAATCACGCTTTTCCATCTGGCAATCCGATGGACGAGTCTGGGTTTGGAAGTTGCCAGGAAAACGGTAGTCCTGCTGTTTCCGACATTTTACAAAGAAATTAGCTACCGGCTGCCACCTACTGATATGGAAGACTATTACATGGTTACTCAGTCGAGCTCTCGACAGTACATAATTTGCAGACTACAATGACTGGTTTGCAAAAACGATTTTTAACCCAAAAATGTGAAATTAGATATTTTCCCACAGCACACCAGATTGTATCTCACGACACACTAGTGTGCCACGGCACGGATGTTGAAAAAGACTGATTCAGAGTATCAAGATAGTGTTATCTTGTCATAACCGCCTGCTTGAGACTTGTGTTTCTGTCTCATTCTAGCCGTGCAGTCTCTCAACAGCCTGAACGACCAGATCGCAAGCTTCATGGTGGCCACACCCAAGCCACTGGAGCAGGAGGAACAGACTTTTCTTCCTCCTGAGAAGGAGACGCTGCAGAAGTCCATGACCCTGATGAGACACCTCCTTGTGGATGCTCAGGTGCGTGCAATCAGCAAATCCTAAATTTATCTCCCAACTTTGATCTTTTCCTCCACTTGTGGCGATTCTTTATTGGCAAGAGTCGTTTCAGGCTTAATCCACACAATGTGCTTTGCTTTATTTTAAAAATATATTATATATATTGTTAGGTATGA